>NC_137908.1:15352814-15770314 GCF_963457725.1 Sprattus sprattus | reverse complement strand
CTTCGGCCATCTGTGTGTTTAATCCCATCCAGGCCTATCTCAGCTATTCTCAAGAGGGTGATAAATGCGCACTTGAGGGAATGGCTTATTTAATGACGTGCCTTTTGATTAGAGCTTTTTGTTTTATGGTGTTGCCGCTATACGGGGAAAATAAACTACAGTACAGCCATAAATCACAGAAGAGTTGTTTATGTGTGTTGTTCAGAGGGGTTGCCTTAGTGCTGTATTGGGTGTTGATGTGTGTTTTATGGCGTGTGCATCTACGTAATTTGACTGTCTGTGTGTGTGTTTTGACTGCTCAAAGCATTCATTAATGTGTGTGTTTGTGTGCGCCATGGGTCTCCATTGGTACTTTAGATACGTGGCAAAGCTTCCTTCAGTCTCTATACGAGTGTGTCATGATTAGTCTGTGTCTGCACTACCATGTATGTAAGTGTATGTGAGTTTGTGTGTAAGACTGTACCTGGTATGAGTGTGACTGACCGTAAGCATTGTGTCCTCTGTGCCACAGGTACCTTGCAAAGCTGTCGTCAGTGGGCAGCATCTCCGATGAGAAGACATGCGAGAAGCTGCGGGGCCTCATCCAGAGGCAGGTACAGATCTGCAAACGCAACCTGGAGGTGATGGACGCCGTGCGCCGTGGCGCGCAGATTGCCATCGACGAGTGCCAGTATCAGTTCCGCAACCGCCGTTGGAACTGCTCCACACTGGAGACTGTGCCAGTGTTCGGCAAGATCGTCACTCAGGGTGAGCGGCACTCATGGTTCCCCAGCACCCTCCTCTTAAAAGTCAGACTCTTGCGTGACTGTTGTCTCTAAAGTCGCCTCCCCGCCATAGAATCCTCTGGAAATTATGTTGTTGTCATAGCACCCATTCAAATATATTCTGAAGAGTCTGAAGCCAGCCTCACTTCATAAACCAGTTTACAGTAATTGCCAATAAACAAATGAATAGCACCACAAATAAACAGACTTTAAATGTTTTCTTGTTGTTGATGTTGTTTCGAGACAGGCACTAGAGAGGCTGCGTTTGTGTACGCCATCTCAGCGGCAAGTGTAGCATTTGCGGTGACGAGGGCCTGTAGCAGTGGGGAGCTGGATAAGTGCGGCTGTGACCGTAATGTTCATGGCTTCAGTCCCGAGGGTGAGTTATGTTCTTCTCAGAAGCTCTGTTGGCATATACACTTGGAGTGGGAATCTCTCCGTCTTAACATACATCGCCATAAAACTGACGTTGTACTTTTTGGCGGATCCCTTCTGAAATGGTGGTGATAGTCATGTGTGTTCAGGCCTACAGTTTCAGATTCACCAAAGGACTCATTATTGGTGGGTTAAGTTGAGGTTACACCTCCTCTTCATTTGTTTTTTGGTACGTGTAGGATTCCAGTGGTCGGGCTGCTCAGATAACATTGCCTATGGCGTTGCCTTCTCCCAATCCTTTGTGGATGTCAGGGAGAGAGGCAAAGGCCAATCATCCAACCGGGCACTGATGAACCTTCACAACAATGAAGCTGGGAGGAAGGTATATAACAAACACATAGCTTCTTATGCTGTTAGCACTCGCAGGCCTCTTATGACTGCAGTTAGCTTTGCATGTTGCCATCCATTTCCATCTGCTGTGCTGCAAGTTTGCCCTCGTAAAACTTGCCCTTTGAAAACACCTTGCTGCAATAAACACTTTAAAAATCCGCCAAAACAATTCCCTCGTTGTTGGTAAACTTTTCCAAAAACATTACTATAGTGCACGTTCCATTTCATTAATTAACTTTATTACACCTTACAGTGCCAAAGCTGTTAGACCCCTGGTCTCTTGGCACTACTATCCACTATAACTGGATCATTTCAAACAGATACTGAAACTGAATCCAGGGGCATGATAGAGTTGTAATAGAGTTATGCAACAGTGTGGATATTTAGCCACATTATAAATAGAAACTGTAAAAAAAGCAGTGGGGTGCCATTAGTGTAGTAACTCAAACCATGCCTTCTGTGTTCTCAGGCCATCCTGAACAACATGCGGGTGGAGTGCAAGTGCCATGGAGTGTCAGGCTCCTGTGAGCTCAAGACCTGCTGGAAGGCCATGCCACCCTTCCGGATGGTGGGCAACGTCATCAAGGAGAAGTTCGACGGCGCCACTGAGGTGGAGCAGAGGAAGATTGGCACCACCAAGGTCCTGGTGCCTCGCAACGCCCAGTTCAAACCGCACACAGATGAGGATCTGGTCTACTTGGAACCCAGCCCGGATTTCTGTGACTTTGATCCGCGCACGCCGGGCATGCTGGGAACGGCCGGCCGTCACTGCAACAAAACCTCCAAGGCCATCGATGGCTGTGAGCTGATGTGCTGTGGCCGGGGCTTCCACACGGAGGAGGTGGAGGTGGTGGACCGCTGCAGCTGTAAGTTCCACTGGTGCTGCTACGTCAAGTGCAAACAGTGCCGCAAAATGGTGGAGATGCACACCTGCCGGTGAGTCCATCCGACCCTGGCGGATCCTTCCGGAGGGACGCTCTCTAATCCCCCACGTCCTATTCCACTCGTCCAGGGAAAAATGCTGACGGACAAGAGTGTACAAAGGCCCTCAAGGGAAGTGGGATGCTCTTCCTAACATTTTAACATGTGCTAGAGGAACATGGCGGTTCAGTACACAGGACACATTACAGGCAAGATTTTCTGAAATCGCGATGTCCCAATGAGAGTTCTATTTTTTTCTATCTCTCTACTTTCACACTTTTTGAAAATGTGGTTGCTCTCTTATTTTTGTATTTTTTTAACTTATTTAAGTGTATTAGAGAGTACAACTTGATGTGACATTATAACCAGGGCAGTGGCTTTGGGGCTGGGGTGCCGTTGGATGGACTTTGACAAACATTTTGGGGGATGGGGGGTTGTTCAGAGGGCACATAGCCAATGTGTGTGTGTGTGGTTGTGTGTGTGTGTGGGGGGGGGGGGGGGTTGGTGGGTGTTTATTGTTGATGCTGCTTTAGAAACTCATCTGGAGAGATGGAAATCAAGGGAATACCCAAACGGACTCAATAAGGGATAGCGCACACAAAATTAAAGCAACAAGAAGAAAACTATACTTTAAGACACAGTCCAGGTGTACATTTATCTTCCTCTCATAAAGACATCAGTAGCGTGTTTAGATGTATGTGGCCAATGGTTCATGTACAACCATATTGCTGCTATACATTTGGAAATCAAATGCAGATGAACCTCTTTGAGTATTACAGAGCTCATCCCTTCTCTTCCGCAGGCGTCAGGATCAACTGAAAGTGTGACGAGATAGGAAAAGGTGTTTGTTTTTGTTGGAAAGTGTCAAGGTGGGCAATCCCAGTGCCTACAAGAGATATCAAAAATGCCTTCAGAAGAGAAGTATTAGTCTGTTGGCATAGGACATCTAGCATTTTATTTCCACATTAAGAGAATGCCAAGTAAACTGTATTGAGCAGCACCTGCCTTTTCAAGCATCAGAAATGCAGAAGCTTTTCACTGGTAGGTCGACTTGGGGTGGTTGGACCATGGGCCACAATTTTAGCACTTTCCCTCTCCAGACGCACATACCACAGAATAAAAACAATTGCCAAGCATTCCCTATTCCCAGTGCGGGGTGGATTGACTGACTGAATTATTCATGGCAAATATGTACAACTACCATAATTCCAAGCTTTTCTATAGTAACAATGTAATACAGTATGCTTTTTTAAAGAAACATAGATCTGTTAAAGACTTATACACTGAAGAAGACTATATTGCATATGAATGTATGTAAAATTGAAATATATGCTGTGTCAAAGAAAGGAATTGTTGTGATATTTCTTCCTAATCTGGATATAATAATGCTGTCACTGTGAAAGTAGAAGACTATATGGTATTCTTTAAAGATGGTAAATATGTTAACTCACATGTCTTCAGAAAACAAAGAATATTAATGAAAAACTGCTGTGACTTAAACAAAGGGTCTCAAAAGTATTATGATAATCCTCAGAGGTTCACTTGCTTGTGGCTGTCATGACCTCAGACTCCCTTTGATCTCACAGTTGTCTCCTGAACTTAATGCTTGAATGTGTCGGAATTCGGCTGTTCATAACAAAGTGTACAGGGAGCTTGTCTGTTTTGCTGACTATGATATTGGTTAATCCTACAAGGGATGCAGCATCACACATTCAGATTCAGGGGAGGGACAACAAGACATTGTCTCCCTTTGCACAAACACACACACACACACACACACACACACACACACACACACACACCGAACACACACACACACCGAACACACACGCACACAAAGTTTCTGAGCACAGCTGCCTGGTGACAGTCTAGACTGCGCCTGGAGAGCCATGCCATCAGGCCAAGAACAATAAATATTTATAGAAAGTATGTGTGGAATAATGGCAGGAATGAGAGATGCTGGCCACACGTACATGTGGTTTGGTGCTGCAACTCAGCAGCTCCTGAGTGCCCTGGATCATTGGGCCTCTCAGAGCAGCTCAATCTCACTTACCCAACCACTCTGTCTTTTACGCTTTTATTACCCTCACCCGGAAAAAAGAGCGAGTGTGTTTTTGTGAGAAAAGGGACAGAGACTGATGGTGAGAATACCACACAGGAATTAGCACCTATTTGCATATAATGTAATGGAAAAGCCATCTCACCAATGAACCAAAAGCACAATGAAAATGTATTGCATAGATGCGATACTTAAAATCTCATCTTCCCTGTTGACAAGTTAAGCGGAGGTTTTTGTTAACAGGGTATCATTTCCCTCATTTTTCTAAGACACAAGCTCCTCCTTGTACGGCTGTTAATATGGCCCCCGAGGGAATACCTGTCTGTACTGAAAATATAAACTATAGTTCTTATTTTCACTAATAAAAGGTCTTCTACAGTGGGGATATTCCTTATACAGTGAGCGTCTCTCCCTGGCTCTAGGATACTATATCTATTGCAGGATAATGGCACCTGGCCTCCCTGGCTTGCACCATGTCTGTCTTGTTGAATAAGGTAATCACTGAAAGGTCTCAGGGGGGTACAGGTACATTACACCTTCAGGCTCCTTTCCAGCCAAGCAGGCAGATTTTCGCATAATTTATGTGCTATAAACCCTGATATATCCTCTACTAAAGAAGCTCCTGTTACATGGTATTCAATTCTGTCAAAATCATATCTTGGAAAACACATCCATGGTGGTGGATGCATGCATTGGATTATAATCGAATGAGGACCATATGGCCTCCATTGTTTTGTTTCTTTTCTTTTCTTCCTCCTTTTTGAGTCTTCCCAATGTTTGGTTATACGCAAGTCTGTCTCCAATAAGCCCTTTAGATGCGTGAGATTACAGTGGGGGAGGGGTGGTCTGAAACTAAGGCAAAAGCCCGTTATTGCACGCTGCAAAATTAAAATGGGGGGCATTTTTGAGCGTCCGGGCAGGAGAAACCATGGCGAAATCCTCATAATACCACCACTTCCTGTGTTTGTGGTAGTGGAGACACTGCAGGCCTACAAAACCATGCATGCAACGGGTATACTTACTGAATAACAGCCTTGTAGTTATCATTTCCCATTTATTTATAGTCTGAAAATAAGAAGACAACTGATTAATTAATGAACACAAAAGGTATAGATAAATGTGTGATATATATTTCATTTGTACTCAAAAAATACTAAATATATGGATGAGGCCGAACTTGAACATAAAAGACATAAATCCACTCACTAAGAATCCTGACACTAAAAATGGTGTGTGTGTCAATGGTCCCAAAAAATACCCTGAGGGAAAGTATCCCCATAAGAAATGCAATAGTGTCAAGAGAATGGCCTTTTCACCGCCTCTTTGATGGAAATACCTCAAAGTAATTTAATATTTAGAGAGACCTTTCCTGGGACATAATATAATTATCAACCTACGACTCAATAAAGGGGCTCAAAGATCAGATGGATTTCACCTTTCAGCTGCTTTTAATATGACTTTAGTTGCTGCCGAAAAACATTTGTTTGATTAAGTCTGGACAAGAGGGGCCTGGTGATAAGGGAGATTCTCATAACTGTGTTAGTGTCAGCTAAACAAAGTAAACTCGAGTGACTTGCTGAGGTAACTGGAGGAAAACAGCCAAAAACACCTCAAACTTAGCCAAGCTAACCGATGCCTCCTATCTGTCGTTTACCTGATGGGGTGTGTGTTTGAGGAACAAAGTCAATCTTTGTACGATTCCACCTTGCACATGATGAGTGATGAAACACTTGGATGGATCTGTGCAGACAGATGTTTACCTGCCTGAATGGCTGCATAGGTTTTCTATTGAGGATCGGGGGCAGGAAGAGGGGATAAGTGAGACGAGCCGTTGGTGTTTGGGGCTGCCAGGACCAGGCTTAGGCACCTGGGTACGGAGCCACTTGGAGGAAGGGTGCTGGGGAAGGGTTAACCCCTGTGCAGGTCTGGCGGGTAATTCCACGACTGAAACCCGAAAGCAAAAAGGATAAGCAGTCCCAAAGTGCTCCGCGCACTCCCCTCCCAAGCCTGCTTCAAAACTCACAGATCTCTACCAACATACTTCTCATATTAAAAGAAAACAAGTTACACAAATGAGACAGATGTTTCTTGTTTGTGATGACAGTTTCAATACTTTTTTCCCCTCCTTCCCCTGCCCTCCCTTCTGTTTTCCTCTCTTTCCTTGAAACGCCAAGTTGTGCAATACACACGAGAGCCCCTGACAGACACTGCCCAAAACCCTGAAAGAACCCAGGGTGAATAATGAATAACAATGCATGGCAAAGGCCTGTGTGCTACTGCAGAGGCTGCTGCAGTGGGTTTTTCCAACACCAAGCAAGACAACTGAGCTCAGTTTCCACGAAGAGTTTGTGCTGGATACATGTTTGCGAAAGGGTGCTAGGAAGCAGGGTGAGCCATAGGTGTTCGAAGCAGACATATTACTGCCCAGGACATCACCTCCATTCCACGGATGTTCAAAAAGACAATCGGGATGAAATTGACACTGATGAATGATAGGGGTGTCCATGTTTAGAACACATTAAGCACTTGATTCCATCAATGAAGTGCTGACCTACTGGCTTGGTTTATATGCGTGGCTCAGAGTAGGCCTGCTTTTGCTTTTTCATTTTGTCATGGCCATTCTCAAGCTATGGCAAAGTGCAGACCGCACGAGGCATGTTTGATTAAGAAAGTTGAAAAAAGGGGCCATGAATGGCTCAACTGACTCCAGCCAGCTTAAACATCTTCGAATAACTGGGTTCAACTTAGACTGGGTACAGATGTAGTCATACAGCCTTCAGTTGAACTGCCATACTGTAATGTAAAATGCCATTGTTGTGATGTCAGCGAGGCTTGGTGTATGATTATAATTTCCAGGCAGGGCGATCCCCTTGATATTGCTAGGGCAGTGCCTCAATGTTAAACATTGTCTCAGCAGAGACCATCGGAAAGTCACTGCATTGACTCATTAGCCGTGTCAAAGCAAAGGCCTGCACACAAGATGCATGTCTGCGTTCAGCCATGAATACTAACATACATCAGCATAGTCCAACAGGGATGATGGGGGCCTATCTCCATAGTTTGCCCAACTATGCGGGCTGCTGAGATCGGTTGTTCCCTTGGAAGAGAGGAGACTTATTTTAGACCAATCTTCGATGTTCCACCCCTCAGGAGCCTGCTAAGGGAAGCCAAAAAGCTCCATGGAAGTGGTGCTTCTGTCATCCCAGTAATCTGTTTTCTTTTGGTTGAGATGATATTAGCTATGACGGAGACCCTAGAGTGGTTAACTCCCACCTGTGTCTTGCACTGATGCGTGTGCTTGTTTGGACACAACAACTCTCTCTCTGGGTACTACCTGCTGCGAGAGCAGAAGCATGAGACAAGGTGCTCAGGGCTGTAGGCCCACCTGTCAGAGGCTTCTGGGCAGACCCGGCTGCACCTGCACTCCAGACATAAGGCTACATGTTTCCATTAGCAGCAAAGGAGTTAGCATATCATAACAGACACCACACTGACACCACACCAGCCTATTTGTCAGCGGTTGAGGGGGTTAGCATATCACAACATGTGGAGCATTGAGGTGCAGCTGCCAGTGCCATGGTTCTCAGTGCTGTCGAAGGGCTCGTCTGTAGGATCCTCTCCTCTCCGGGCCTTGGGGCCTGGCACAGCTCCATAATCTCAGAGGGAGAGTGGCATACGAATCAATGGAGGACCCGTCCATGTCTGTTGAGATTTTATGACTGTGCTGCCTGGGAGAGTGACTTATGATGTGAAGCCCTCCCTCACTCTAACCGTGCATGAGAGAGCAATGGTAAATCAACGCACTCAGACAGCTCTGAGACATGATGGCATGCTGGGCTCTGCCCGAAGGCTGCTCCCTCCTCTCTGTATGACCCTGGAGATGTACATTAGGATGAGCTGTGAGCTATGTTCTGAAAATCTGTAGGCTAATATTTTTCTTTTTTCGAGTGATGCATTCAGGGCACGATTTGCACACACCATCTTGGACCATGTAATTGATTTACCACTTGGAAAAAGTTTTTTTTTCTTCTTCTCTGAATCATCTCACAGCTATGATTTGTTGATTGTGTTTACACTGGTGGTCTTCACAAACTGGAAAATATGACTTGACATTTGACCATAGTAATTAAAACCTCATGGCCTTCCAGATTCCCATCACCGTTTTCAAAACACGCACAGTTGCACTCCATACATTAGTTATCGTCAACAAAAGCAACAAAAAATGTGTCAGATATTACAATTGAGAGCCAGAAAGGCCTGGAGAACAACACTGCTAATATTAATCAGAAATCTTACTCACACAATTAATGCTTGACCTAAGTCAAAGCAGCAGGTTCAAGTCTGTATTTGACATTTCAGGTTCATGAGAAAGGAGTGAGTGTACAACTACTCAGCACTTGGCACTGCATATTACTGCAGTACAGTCAAAATGGGGTATAAACATATCCAAAGTTATCATGGTGCAGGTGTCTATAGGGAGGGTATCACACAGAGGAGCTGGAGCAGAAGATGAGGGGCTTTTGATAAATGAGGCAAGAGTATTTTATTATGCATAGTTTCAGTCCACAGGCTGGCCTTTAAATACATTCCGAGCATGTTTAGCTTTGACTGGCATATTGGTATCTTAGGCAATCCCTCTCCCTTTCATGCCCAGCCTCTCCTTTATACTGCCTCAAATGATGAATCATTGACATTGGTTTGAGTGGATTATTGGACTATTAAAGCGCAACATTTTCCTTTGTTGTTTTTAACATTTCTCCAGTGCAACACTGCTTCCCAAACACATGCCTTTGGTACGATCTGGGAACTCCCCTAGAGCTGGCTCAAGAAGACAGGGGTCCACAGATGCGATGTGGAATGCCATCCTGAGGGAGGCTTCTCTTTTCCGCAGTGATAAGTGGGGGTTGACTGAGGAGGCGGACACAAGCCGTGGTGTTTGCTTTGGATAAGAGCCTCTCTCCAATTAGGGTCAGAGCTAAGGGGGAGTAGACACAGTAGACCTTCTTTACCATCCATCACATCCAACCCCTGAGAACTGACCATTATTTCAAATGACATCTAACCACACAGTAACCCAGAACAAAAGCAAAAAAATGCAAATTCATTGTTCACTTTGCTAATAAGCGGTCCAAATAAGCAGAGGCCCCCTGGATTTAAAGGAACTTCAGAAGGTCAGAAGGAAGTCAGATGTTGGACATCTGAATTCAAATCATCCAAAGTACACATTCATAATGAAAAATAGCAAGTTAAGGTTGAATCAACTTTACCTTTAACCGACCTTGGAACAGCCTTTTCAGGCCGACAAAAGGGTGACACCATCTCCAAAATTCTGAGTGCACAGGTATGTTCCCCTTCATATGTGCAGTTGATGTTATCAGGGTAGTGAGTGGATGTTGGCAGGCTGAGGTAAGCAGACCCAACAGGATGAGGGTCAGTATTGCGGTGGCCCTGAGTGATCCAAGGCGATGTTTGCAGGTGGGCACCCTCAACACTGTAACACAGGAATGTCAGCCATCCCACATGTGTGATGATGAATTGCTTCGGTTGCCTATTTAGTGTAAGTGCTCGCTGACAGAGAGCACTCCAGAAACGCACGGAATGCTTTTTTTTCCCCTGTTTCTTAAAAAATATAACCGAGTATCTTGCCACAGGGGCAACCTGTAGAGGCACTTGCTGAAGTAGGACACTTTTCATGCCTTCTGGGTTCTGTTTACGCCTCACAATGTACAGAAAATATTTAGACCTCATATGCAGTGTCTAAAATTGGAGTGTATTTTGACCGTCACCTACGATTTGTTGAAAGCAACATCCTGAAGACCAAATATTGAAATATTCCAAAAGCAAGAGTTGAAAGTGTACAAGTTAATGGTTTTCAAGCAACACACAAAACCTTTTTGGTACATCTCCTGAGAGAAAAAGGAAAAGCCTAAGACACAAATTCTCACCAGCTGACACCCCATCCATCAACAGCCCCATAGATGGCCATAAATCTTAAAAGGGGACATCTCACTTAAGTATCCACTTTCATTAACAACTGCCCTAAAGCCAAGCAAGAGCATCTTGGATGTCTACCAGCGTTGTTTGGAAGGACAAACACAGAAAGAGCTGTTTTACAGTGTAAGTTGTTCTGAATTTCCATGTTTTAAAAGTTTAACATGTATACCTGCAATACAGGAGAACAGCTGATTTCCCAGGTTATATAACAAAAAAAAGTCTTCACCTTCCATCTAAAAAAAATTAAAAATAGTTGATGGCCTACTGCAAGGGTTTTTTCTAGGAAGGTGTGATCTGATCTGCCCCTTCATGTAACAACCCTCAAAAACTGTCACAGAAGCTGGTCAAGTCTTCAGTCACTTTTGGCTATGCAGCAACCCCTACTGGTCTTCGACAGTTCCTGCACCTGATTTAGGAGTCCATAAATCCCTTCAGTGTATTTGAAGGATTTTTTAAATTCTTTGCAATTGTAAAAAGCATTTTGAGCAGATTGTGCGTGGATGCTTAAACACTATACAATAATAGTACAAACAGATCAGAAGAATCAATTCTGGCGAAACCACAGTGCACCCCAAAGCATGGTTTCTTCACCCACTAGAAATATCTTTTCAGTGGGTACTATACCTAACAAATAAAAATCAAGTTTAAGAACAAGCAAGAGAAGACCTCAAATCACCAACAATCAAGCATAGACCTAAACTGAGCAAGTTAAAGTTCCACAGATGCGCTGCTCAGAAGCCCTCTAACCTGCTGAAATGTTGACAGCGTAAAAGGTAGGAAAATCTATGCTCAAAGGCTGATCTAAATCAAGTCCTAAATCTGTACACTGTACAAGCAAATGGTTGAATCACAGTTACTAATTGGAGTTGCACCGTCTCAAGGTATTGGATTAGTTTAGATGTTTAAAACTAATCACTTTAACTACCTACAAATTGCCAACTACATCAGAGCCAAATTCAATCCCATGGTAAATCCATTACAACACAAGACTTACTAGGAGACATATGATTTACTTTTATCCAAGTCTTCAGTGATTCAATGCTATTACTGCTGAGACGATCCATAAAACAATTGTTTTAATATTTATTATCTTTTCAACTTGTACTTGTGTAGTTTCTTGCATAGATTTACAATTAATATTAATATCTCAGAAACCTCAGAAAATGCCTAGGAAATCTGGTAAAGGCAATTAAGGTATAAGTTTAATATCTTTGTAAAGAATGCATTGACAAGACAGACTTAATACATAGCATTTGGTTTTACACCAAAACAAACAAAACAGTAAAACAAAAACAAATGTCTGCATGACAGACTGCACGAGTCCCACAGACTCTAATCCACCTGCTGAGCAACATTTGGCTCTGGAGGGAGGACTTCTCTTTTTAGGATTCTTCATTCTTGCAATTATTTGAAATGACTTAAAAAGGTGGATCAGAGTTTGGTAGGAGTCTGTCTTCTAAAAAAAATTGAAAAGAAATAAATTCATAAGATTTTAAACAGCACGAAAACAAGACGAAAAAAAATAAACATGAAAGAGAGAAGTGAATGATGACAGAGAAAGAAATACAATAAAAAAGCGGAACCTATGACTTCAGCTTACATCATTATTTGTTAATGTTAACCTACAGCCCAGGAACATCACCCACGTCTCGCCGGCTCAGCGCCTCCATGGTCCCTGGCAACGCAATAGATCACACCTCCTGTACTAACACTGTTAGAAAGTTCTCCCTGCTTGAGAAGACAAATTTTCTCCGACAACTCGCTTAACACCAATCCACAAATAAAGCGTTTAATTACTTTAGTCGCGCAATTCACTGCTGGAGACATCTTTCCTCCTTCAAACAGAGGTGTTGGCAAATAAAAATAAAAACAAATTACAGGAACAAAGCTTTGCAAGCACTTCAGGTGAGGCTCTAGATGAAGCCCAAGGTGCATGTGGATGGGGGGGGGGGGGGGGGTTGCTGAGAGACTAGAGTTTAAGCAGCATGCCAGTCCTACCAGCTCCATTTCAAAAGGGCGACCATACTTAAACTGAAGAGCTGACAGTCTCACGCCCAAATCAAATGACTGGCTTCAGAACCCTCTGCCACAGCTCAGGAAGCCTCTCTCCTGCGCATAGCTCTCCGCCAGAACTGGCCCACTGGCCGTAAGACAAGGCGAGGACTCAAAAAGGTTCACCATGAAGCACAAAGCTAAGATCATATTTCAGTCAAAACTCTAGTGAAAGCCCTAGTGATCATAAAACGTTTGGGATTCAAAATAAAAACAATAATAAAAAAAAAAATTTCACAAAAAAGAAAAACGGAAAGTGTCTATTTTGTCCACTATGGCATGCACCCGGCCATCGTTTGAAACTTCATTGCAAAGCAAAACACAACCATAAAACACTTGTAACTAGGAATAAATTGCTTTAGGGTAGCAAAGCTGATGGTCAGCCTTAGCAGAGAAAGGGAAGGAGGGGGGTGGAAGTGAGGGGAAACGAAGTGTTAGAATGTGTGTGCATATGCATAGGTGTATGGGCCTGACTGTAAGTGTGTGTGTGTGTGTGTGTGTGTGTGTGTGTGTGTGTGTGTGTGTGTGTGTGTGTCTGTGTCTGTGCGTGTGCATGAGAGTGTATGTAAAGTGTGTGTGTGTGTGTGTGGGGTTCTCATAGCAAAACACATTTGCGCTTCTTCTTGGGCTCAGGGGGCTCCAGGGCTGCCAAAATCGCCTCGTCAAAAACATTCTTTAGTCCTTTCTGTGAACACAAAGCAGGGGGAGACATGGGAGGCTCAATGAGGGAGAAAATCATAATTACACAGACAGACAGACAGACAGACAGACAGACAGAACGGAGTGTTCTATTGAGCCGTGATGAGGCACCCTATGACTTGGGGTACCGGCGGCTGGTGGTGAGGAACAGGGTGTTTACCAGAGTTTACAGAAGACAATGAGTACTTGATGAAAACAAACACACTCACAAAGTAACACACATGAAAACAGACAAACATTTGGAAGAGGTGGACTGTACATTGGTGATAAAAGGAACCACAACAAATGGATTTGAATGAAAAGGGGAGGATAGGGATAATGTGCAGATTTGAATTGCAGCGTTTTAATCTGATTGCACCAAAAAACAGAACTAAACCGAAAAACACAAGAAAGTGGATTTCCAAGAGAACACAGGCTCAGGCAAACAAAAAATACATCCTAAAAATATTACTGAACAGAGAAAATACTTGCACAGGAATTTGAGGGCTGCGTTAAGTGCAAATGTTACCCTTCTACAGTGCATTGGGACAGTTCACTAACTGGCTCTTTCTGCAGCTCCTATCAGCAGCTCATAGAATCAAAACACACCTCTAATTATGAATGTGCATGTCATGGAAGAAAGAGATAGAGACCAGTTCATGTTCATTTAGGTTGACCTTTATTAATGTCACAAATCAGTTCACAAGATTTTTTTTAATTTTTTTTTTAAATATTACGGAGCTTTAATAGTTTATTTCCCCAGACGGTCTCTGGATGGGAACCAATCCTGATAGCAAAGTCTAACCATACATAATTCTGATATCATATTCTATGGTACATGGCTGTAGTACAAAATAATACATAGACGTAAAGGAATGGGTTTTAAAAACTGGCTTTAAGAGCGGAAATGCGGCGGGTCAATACCGCGCCGTCACTTTAACACTGGACCACTTCCTTTTTTATCTTTTCTTACTGAGCCCTCTCCAAATCATAGTCAAACCCAAGAAAACACAAGGCAAACAGGTCGTAAACGGAAAACACATCCTCACCGGTACCTCCTAACAGTTCATACACACACTCTTAACCTAGGGACGACAGAGGTCGTCCCCGCCGGGGTACGGCTCACGGCACTGGCGTTCAGAGGCGATGGCAGGGCTGGGTGCCCTGAAATTTTTTCAGACAGGAAGAGAGGGGCAAGAACCAAAAGAGGAAAAGAAAAAGACAAGGCAATGCCAATACCACAGCAATAAAATACAACAAAAATAAATAAAATAAAGAGTTTTGGTAATGAACATGGTTCACATTTGTAAGATGGTCAGCACAGTTTAATTTAAGGGAGGGGGGGATTCAGGGAAACTTAGGAGCTGAAATCATTTCTGAACAGGAGGTAAACCAAAGGAAGCAGCAGACATTTGGGTGAAGGGAGGGGGGGGGGAGGGATTTAGAAAGCGGGCTTAGAATATACAGCACTTCCTTTTTCTCTGCGTTTCTGGAGGCTCAAGGGCAGCTAGGATAGCTTCATCAAATACATTCTTCAGACCTCTCTACAAAGACAGAGGGGGAGAGGAGAGAGAAGAAAGCACCAAGGTTAGCACTCAGCCTACGGAACAGGTTAGAAGCAGACAGAGAGAGAACTGTATAGCAGGTTCAGTGTGTCGAATGGTTTTCCCCACAAGTCTTAAATACACACGGGGTGGGGGGAAAAACAGCTTTCTAGGAAAATAATGCTTCTGGGAATGCATTTAGTGGCTGTTAATACACCTTGGTGACCCACCAAAGCAAAGGTAATGTGTGGGAAACACTGAACACTGAGAAAGAGAGAGAGAGAGAAGGAAACTAAATGAAGCTGCTTACCTCTTTGTAATGAGGTGTACAGTGTAAGAAGGGGAAGGCAGAGAATGAAACTACAAAGCACTTTTACATTCTTTTGAGGCAAAAATCACTAGAGGCAGAAATCAGGTGTCCTGGCGATTATCCTCAAGCTGCTGACAGAGAGAAAGCACGCTAAAGCATCAGGTCGCCGACTAAAGCAGAGGGTGTTTGTTGGGGGGGGGGGGGGGAGGAGAAGTGAGAAATAGCCAACCGGATGACACAACAGCCAGATTTGGTTCACCGCCCTCCCTGAGAAATGCTCTTCATCCTCTTCAAAGAGGGATGTGTCAGTTAAGCTTGTGCAAGATCCTTGTGTTGGCTTGTTGTTGTTCATTCAGCTAGATAATCTACTTCACAGCACATGACTTCAATACCTTCTGTGTGCACCAAAACAATACCCTGCATGCAGTTCAGTGGCTGTTTTGGGAGTGTATTACGTGAGGTCGCATGTATCGACTTCATCATGGGACAAGAGATCAATTACAGCTAATTTCTCTGCATTTGTGAATTCAGGAGCCGAAAGCCTGGACCGTTAAACGACATTTCTAACTTACTTTCCAATGTTGTGCAAAGTCACTGTAAACGAATGTCATCACAATCCTGAGGACGTGGTCTGTCAGACAGGGGAATTGGGCTTATTTTCAAAAGCTCACTGAATGCGTAAGTGGTGTCATCTGCTGCCATACATCTGCAGACAGATACTAATAGGGATAAGTTCATAGGAAATTGAAGATCACCAAGTCTCGTGTTCTCGTCACTGCTGAACAGGTTCATCTCTCCCCAGAGACATGAATGCATGGGCACGCATGGCTAAACGATGGCATCTTGTCCAAACTATGCTACTGAATAGGGACTATACCACTGCAGACCAACACAACAGTGCCCACAGACCGCACTGCATCAGTGACGTGTCTGCTGTGTGCTGCCTTCCCTGCATGCAAATAAGCTGCGGTTGTCCTCGTTGCTCCACTTTCTGTTGGTACTTATGATGACTTAAGAGTTGATGGAGTTTTTTGGTTTGGTTTTGCATTACTTATCACAACCAGCGTTCGTTTACCACTGGATAATAACAGATATTCAATCTACTGAGAGAGAAAACAAAAACCCTACCAGACATTGAATCTACACAGCTACCTACATGAATACCTACGTCATCAACCATGAAACAGACTGCTGCACAGTTCTGCTGCAACAAGCAGGATTATCTAACTGTGCCAAGGAAATCGTGCTGGGCTCAGATGGCAATCATTTTGCGACAAAAACACATTCGAGCGGAAATGCCAGCATAAAGGTTCACTCACCGTGCTCTGAATGATTTGGCTGAACAGTGGAAAGGTTCCAGAACATTTCACAAAGCATTACACCCCCAACCACCAGTGTCTCTGAGCCTTACACCAACGTGCTTTCTTGTCTCCACTTTCTTGTTTTGTTTTTTAATTACCATGTGTCTTTCAAGAATGAGACAAAGTAATAGAAAAAAAAACACTTACCTGCGTTTTTCTTTTTGGCCAAAATAGATGGAACAGGCTTGTGTTGACTAGGCATCTTTGCAATACTTACAATGTAGCCAGACATTTATTTCATATAGCACTAGCCCCTAGTTTGAGTCAGTGCTGGCTGTGACCGGTGCCAAAACTGTGTTTGTGTGTGTTTGTGTGTGTGTGTGTGTGTGTGTGTGTGTGTGTGTGTTTCTGGGACAAACGTACCTGTGTGAGGGCGGAGCACTCCACGTATTTGACTGCTTTGAGGTCTCGGGCAAGCTTCTCGGCCGTCTCCGGGGTGATGGGCTTCTGCTTGTTCTTGGCCAGCTTCTCGATGGTGGAGGGGTCGTCCCGCAGATCAATTTGCGTTCCCACTAGCAGGAAAGGGGTCTTTGGACAGTGGTGGGTGATCTCTGGGACCCACTGAAGAGAGGGACAGCAAAACACTTGAACTGATGAACTGTGCCTTTAATCAGAAGACCTTTAACATTTGAATACATCTGGACTTGTGCCTGTAGAAAACAGCAGCTTGTTTTTCCTTGAAGCTGCCCATTATATCTTTTCACCTCTTAATATACTCAAGTGTAGGCCCTCAAACTTTAAAACTTGGTTAATGGTATGCCTTTTTTGGGTTGGTCTTAATTTTTTTAACCATCCCTATACAATTATCCCTTCAAGCAAGCTCCAGGCAAAGAAATATGTCTATAATTTAAGCAAATAAAAAAGAACAGATTATGATGTTTTTTTTAATGACAGCCCTGTCAAACAAAGTGACAGATTATGATTTACTGAAGTGCGGCACAGTCTAATGGGTGTATTTTGAGTACAAAGGCTTTCTGACCATCATCAACACAACACTAACATAGAGCAATTCTAAGAAGGGCTATGGTGTTTTTACTGAGTGCTGATGGCACGCTCACCTTTTCTTTGACGTTTTCAAACGAGGAGGGCGAGACGACGGAAAAGCAGACTAAAAACACATCCGTCTGAGGATAACTCAGGGGTCGTAACCGATCGTAATCCTCCTGACCTGTGGAGAGAAGCGAGAGGAACTGAGTGTCAGGACAGGGATAACACTTCTGTACTACTGGGCGAAGTTCTCCTGGACCTCATCTCATCTCATCTTCATTACCATTGACCAAAGTAACTCAGGCCGGAAAGATCCATTTAGACCCATGGCCTTGTTGTCTCTATTTGGCACATTCAAAACATGGTAGCTTTACATAACAAACAAATAGAACCTATTTGTGTGCTGTTTTCGATCAATATCTGACTGCAGCCCTGTACCAAATCAGTTTCCTTACATGTGCTTATGAGACAACAGCTTTACTACAACAGCTGGCATCTGTGTTCAATGAGTGATTAACTATTCAGTTAATGTTGAGCTATGATGCTTTAGAGTGAGCAGTCAGAAAAGTGCCCCAAGATCTAGGATCTAATGGATCTAATGGTCTCGGAGTCGCTTATCCTCCTAGCCAAAAAGGGTGGATTTCTTTAATCTAAAAATATTGAAAATGTATTCAAGTGATCAAACCGTCATTTGGAGGACAAATGCCTATTACTGGAGACTTGGGCATTATTAGAAGTCTCACAGTATTATATAAAATGATCACCTGGTCAACATGCTATGTCTTCAGAAATATAACCCCAGCCCAGTTAGCTGACAGGGCAACAATGCTTGAAAATGGATTGTAAAACACCCATACCAGACATTAGAAGATAGATTGGGTACCCTACCTGCAGTGTCAAAAAGTCCAAGAGTGTAGGGCTCTCCGCCGATCATAACCGTTACTGCATAGTTATCAAACACCTACAGACAAAACACATAAAGAGAGACAATAATAAGATGAGAAGGTCCAAATCAGCACAAAGACAAGAATTTCATAAAGAGAGCAAGACATGCTTTGGAGGCCTGGGGCCACGCACTCACCGTTGGAACATACTCCGAGGGGAACTTGTTGGTAGTGTAGGAGATGAGCAGGCAGGTTTTACCCACGGCACCATCACCGACCACAACGCACTTAATCGTCTGCATAGCTGTGCTCTTTCAGGGTACACTGCTTTCATTCAAGATCTGCCCCGAGGAGGAGACAGAGGGGGGAGATGTCACCACAAATTATCAGCACAGTATCGCTTTCTGACTGAATATGATTCATGTACTGGCTACGTATGAAAAAAAGAATGGGAATTAGATAACCAACAGCTCAAGATGATTAATGTCCGCTTCCATAGCATTGACTTGTGGGAATACTCTACTTCTGCAATGCTGACCATCTGTATTTCACAGCCAATGACTTATGTGTGCTTCCTATGTCGACATGCAATATTACGCAAAGCCTTTCCTCTCTTATCAACTTTAGCACATAATGAGAAGTGGCTAAATAGCAGAGCTGACAAATGCTAAATCCACAGAAGTATTTCTGCTCTCCTGTTCGTTGCCAGGGCTTTGCAGAAGCCGCTAAAAAAAGAGCATCAGCCTCCCACTCATCAACTGGGATAGTTTCTCACAGAAAATAGAAATCTTTTCATGCCACCATATCAATATGTTAAGAGTGCTTAAATATACATCAGTGTATGATGAAATTATGAATATTTAATATCGAGTTCCCATATTCTCAGCAACATCATATTTGCCCAGAGAGGAGAAGCGGTTGTTGAAGCAAGCAATTTTTCCAGCCATGTGATGAGGGAAATTAAATTGCAGTTGATTGTGTTATCCTGGTAGCTTCCCAATCATCTAGAAGGGCTTTCTACAATGACAATTGAATATGACATAGATGTACGGCACCTGATGCAATCCGTGTAGGCCTAAATATTAGACCGCACTAATTTCTGCCCCTTGCCCTGAACATCTGACGCACAAGAAGGAGGCATTTACTTCAAAGCTTCCTGTTTACGACTACAAAAGAGCACAACTCCACTACAATGGATGCAACAAAGTAAAAAGGACGGGGAACATAAATGGGAGCAGTGCCATCTATTAGTCCAACGAACATGCACATAAGCTAAATTCTACAACACAAAAGGGTTTTCACTGCCTGTGTGCGTATGAACATTGCATTCAGTGTGCAACAAAAGTGTGCTCTATATGCATGTATGTGCATGAGCCTAGTCGGTCTTGTCATCACAGGGTGACAATGATGGCAGTTATGGCCAGAGGAAAATTCAAAGGGAGCAACTGACCCCTGGGGCACCAGCTTCCCTACTGCCCCTGCCACCACCCCCCACTCCTCTCCGTCTGGCCCTACTTCGGGCAGGATAGTAGGTCACTGCCAGGCAGGCTGGCAGGCGTGCAAACGCGGCCGCTCCAAGCGCACCCCTGACATAGGGTGCCCTCAGACTCTAGCTTACACAAACGATAAACCCAACGCAGAGGGTTTAGAAAGAGAATGAGTATGTGAAGCTAAGTTCTGGACATGAACCATCGCCTGCAAACGTTCTGAGGCCCATTGCAGCAACAATGCGGGGGGAGACACACAAACAATGGCTCAGCCCAGAGAGGACACTAACAATGCAATGTTGGTGGCCTGAGAGGTCCTATTCTGTTTCCCAAGTATGACAGCATTGAGTTGCTTTAAGCAGCAGCATTTGCTTTGTGAACATGCATGCGGTATTGCACACTGAGCAGGCTTTAAAGATAATGTTTAAGATAAGCACATCACCATAGTTTCTTGCAGCAGATTTTCAATCATAATAATAATAATTAACGAAAGATTCGTTGGTTGATGGCAGCAACTCGATGGACAGACATTAGGTTCAGCTGAAAACAAGCTCAGTATTATTGAAGACAAGAACTGCAAGGAGGAGTGAAAGAAGGATTTAACATGTGTGGAGTGTAGATACATTTATCTGAAAATGATTATGTAGCCACTACAGTGTCACCAGTTCTCTCAATTAGCTGACAAGCTATTTTACACCAGCAACAACGCCCTAAGAAAACATCCCCTACAGATGAAAAAAACATGGGATATGTGAAGATTCAGCAATCTTAATTAACAGTCAAAACACAGTTTTCAATCAACCATGGAACCTGAGGTTGCTTTTTTGGGGGTCAAAAAAACTTCTGCCATGGCTTTAAACTTGTTTACATTTTTAGACACATGAACATTTTATTTGCTGTGAAATTCAGGTATTTGTAAGCCACTGTGGTCAGTGCTTGCATGGGTAAGCACTTGTCCTAGCGGGGTCTAGGGGTCTAGCGCAGTACGCCACTGGGGAGGGAAGGAGAGCAGGCAGATAGACGAGGCGAGACCTGGGGGAGTAGAGCAGCTCTGGTCTACTTCCACCACATCCCTGGAGCCCCACCCACATGAGTGCAGAGCAATCATCCGCTCAGGCTCATCATCCTCAGACTTTCACTTAGCCCTCCAGCCCAACCCATCAACAAAAGCACACCATCACAATTTGACCAGCAGCCAGACAGCAACACATTTAGACTCTCTGTGTGTGTTTGCACATGGTTATTTCTTTTTACTCTTTTTTTTATTATTATTGACTTGTTGTGATTGCTCAACAGTGTTCTTAACCTAAGGATGTGGTGAGCAGTTGGGTATTTGTATTATAAGCTAAAACGGCAAACTACTCTGCTCTGAGCCCCATCTCCTGAATGGAACCGGAGGGAGCTGAAACACAGGCAGGAAATCTGACCACTGTAGAGTGTGAGCATGCTCACTAAAACAATGGCCACAGCCTGCTGGTGCATTCATCAGCCTTCCTGCTATTGCCTGCCACTTCAGAAGCACCCCTCCCCTCCAAAACTTCAACGCGTCAGGGCTAGAGATAGCTTCAATAACACAAACATAAGCAGGACACCAGCAGCATTTAAAAAACCGACTTCAGTTGAGGCACACGGCATATGTCCCTGGAGACATTTCAGCAACAAATGTTGCTTTGCAAAGACCAAAATGTCAAAAAGAAGAGTAATACCAAAAGATCACGTATACTCTCTGAAAAACTTCTGGATCACAACAGTTCAACTTGGTACAGAGATTTATAAGATTAAATGGTTTACTTGAATCATAATATTACAGATTCTTTAGTGCCAGGGAACTCTCATTTCTACATACCAAGCGTCTGACAGTTTATTGCTTCAGAATACCCAGAATTCTCTGTTATTTCTTTTCTGCCTTAGAGCCTTTCCTGTGATGGCACACAACATAAGCCAAACAGGAAGTTGCATTTCCTCACTGATTTAACACACGGGAGGGTTTAAAAAACACTTAACCTGTATATTGTTCAGTATGGGCTGTTACTACTACAACATGGACAAGGGAGTTCCAAAGTATACAAATTAATTAATGGAATGCCCTGCTATATACAGGAAAATCTAAACCATACTTTATGTGGTCAGCCCGGCAGTCTGCCTTATATTTCACAGATAAATAAATACTGACATTGAGCTGAAGTTAAGTGGATTGTGTGTAGGTAACTAACTGGTTCTCATCCCTGACACTCATTACACTGTAGTTTTATGTCTGAGGATGTCAACAGTAATACTACCAATGGCAAACCTTTAAAAAAAACGAAACCTTTGTAAAAAGACATAAAATTGCTTGACATTAACAGGCAAAATGTGCACATCTAAAATTCTATGAGTGGGAGGTAGAAGAGCTTGCAAGCATCTAGACCAGCATGTTCCTTTTTGATAGATTATCAATAAGTTCACCCCTTTCTCTCTACACCAACCACGATGGGTGTAACCTCACGAAATGCAACTATGAATTAAAGGCATTTAGGCTAAATTAACTTAACCTTTAGTCCTTCCACTTATTTAGAATCATATTCAATGTTCCATCACTTTAGCTAGATTGCTAACTAACTCGGCAAGCAAACAGTTAAATGATGTAGGTAAATCAAGATTACAAAGATAGCAGATTAGCAATGATACACTTGCATCTCTGGGATCATGTTTATAATACCTAGCTATTTTACCACAGTTGGGTGTGGGTACGCCAAATAGCTGAACTAACGGCCCCTCTACAGCCCCTCTTTGCTGAAATAGCTGCTCAATACAGGCCTGTGTTTCTTCCGGTGCAGCTAGTGCTAGTGCCCAGTCGAAACACAGACCAAAATCTGTCTGTTACTATTATAGCATATCTTTTACGTCTCTAATTTCGTTCTGCTTCGGACTTCATAGTCTTCAAAATTGGGACACCCTACATATTGATTACATAACTTCGTTGCTTTGAACAGTAGCGACAACTTTAGCCAAGTTAACGTTAACGATAAAATAGTGGTGACTAACGTTACTAACATTACCAGCTAACTCTGGGTAACGTCAATTGCTCCCCAGTCTGAACATAACTAGTTAATCTGTTCCCTTATATCTAACCTAGCTAACGCTATTCACTGGGTAGTTACAACTCTTTTTGTTTTTAGGGTTAACGTTGGCTACAATCCGAGGACGGCCTCGAACATTTCCTGGCTTAACATTTCTTAATGTTAGCTATTTAAGTAGCTCGATCAATTGCCGCATTCCCTGTCGACTTACTTAACGTTAGCTAGCTGGCATATATCAGTTCTTCATGTCTTCAGTGAAACGGGGAATACATTAATTGACTTTAGATAGCTTTGAGCGACAATAGGTCTTGCCAAGACACAACAATTGGGGTTAAAACTAACGTGTTTTCAGAGGCATCTTCAAACAGCTTCATATAATCTGCATAACTGGTCAAGCTATAGAGCTTACTTTACCATCAGTTAGCAAGCTAGCGATGATATTAACGTAGGTTTGTTAGCATAAGATAGCTAGCGAGCTAACATTAGCTGATGTCCTTTGGCAAATATAATATGGAGCTGAAAAACACCATTTGCATTCACATTTTTAAACTGGTGATGCACTAACACATTCTTAAACCAAGGCGTCAGTTTTCACTGGGTAATGTGTACAGCATATCCCAATATAATATTTTTCATCTTACCGTATCCTTTCTGTTTGTTTCTCTGTACCGGGCGTTGGCAGGTCCGCACTAGGGGTTTCCCTGACCACTGTACAGGGGCACGTCGCGTTTTGCGCAACGTCAAATATTCCTCAATTAGCATAACCAGCTTGGTGTGTTACAAGTGGTATTCTGACCCTATACATTCTGGTATTGCAAATTAGATAATATGGATTGTATGTTGAGTATAATATCAATCAGTTTGTATAAATATAGTACTGTATTGTATTTTAGCACAGTATACACCCCCCCACGCACACACACACACACACACACACACACACACACACACACACACACACACACACACACACACAGAATGTGTATGGCATTTCTGTTTACTGGTTACAGTAAGTCAGTTTGCAGATGGCAAAGCACGCAATCTTCATGTTTACACGAGGCATATGCACCTTTTAACCGAGAAAGCTGACAATGCCAAACACATGTCGTTCATATTGCAGTTGTGTTTTACGTGATTTCCAGGTCTAACTTCGTCTTAAATCCCGAGAGATTTTTGACCTAGTTCTTTCTGCAGATTGCAATACGACAGACTGCCACACGATGACCGCATTGAGTTGCATTGGTTGGAAACAGGGTCAGATCATTCTTTCAAAGTAAATAAACATAACCGGTTGAGATACTGCGATTTGACGTTGTTCCCAACTAAAAAAACAACAGAAACATGGAAAAGGCTTTTTAGCATGAATGCATGCGAATCCCAGGGCTATGAAGGGGGAAGTCGTCAGATTTTACGTAATAAAATAATTAAATGGGGACTTTAACTTTAACAAAATTAAGTAGTTCCCGAAATCACATGACTATGATCACATGATTCGCAGAAATAATTTTAAGACCACGGTACGCTGTGTTTGGAAATGAACGTTAAAGAATTAACCTCTCTTTAAAGGTTATAAGTAAGTACACTGTTTTAAACACACTTCATTGTTAATACGTGCAACTATTGAGCATGTATTAACACATGACATTTACAGACAAAACTCCTAGCTTTGAAACTTTTATTTTAGCTCCTCGTTTGTACAGTCAAATATAGCATAGCATACTAAAGCTACAATTAAAATTGTATTGTTTCAGGTATGGCCACTCCGACCTGGAGTCAGAGAATATCTGCATTTTTACTGAGTCCGTCTCAGTTCCTCTACAGCACAACTTCAGAGAGCTTCCTGGCGGAACTGCTGCGCGAACTGAGAGATGACAAAGCTAGTGATAATACAAAGGTAACGTTATTTGAGTTGTTCACAAGTGTTTGGCATGTGATGTTATGTATAAGTTTACCTGACCATGATTATTTGTCATAAAATATAGTAGTGATCGTTGTGCGTCCTATAGTCGGGTCTCTTCGAAATACTTCTTTCTTGAAAGTAGCCTACAAATGTTTAATACAAAAACATTGACTGCATTGATCTAAGTAGTTAAAACGTGCAGTGTACCTAATTGCAGTTAGCAGCTAACATGAAATGCAAAAGCGACAGTATTATTTACAGATTTTCAGAGTACTGCAGAATAATTGATACTGTGTGCAGTATCTTGTGATAATGTGTGTAGATTGCATGTAATATAAATAATATGCAAAGATGGAATGGTTGGGATATGGAATACTAGAATAGCTGTAGGGTAATAGAATGTACAGTATTCAATAGTGGTAGTTATGTGTAGTAGTTCTGCCTGTGCAATTTGCTAAAAGAATCCAAGCAGTGCAAAATGTGCATGGCAGTTAAACTACGTTAACAGTGAAGTGTCTACAGTTCAGCAGGGTTACAGCCTTCAGATTGAAACTTTCTGTGGATGCAGGAAGGAGGTGGCGTAAATGATTAGCGTTTTGGCCAGTCAGTTGAACTCGGAATTTGTTATGATTCAAAAGATTCATATACTGCAGTGATACAGGAAAGTAAGAAAAATCAACATCTATGAGGTGGTGATAAGTATCTCTCTTTGTTTATTCCTTAAGGTCCTCCTGCTGTCTGCATTCCTGGATCATCCCACAATTCTCTGCCCCACTGTCTCAGCTGGAGAGGAGACCACACTTGAATTGATGTCCGTTCTGGCCCAGACGCCTCAGAAAGCAGTCAGTCTTAAATGCAGTCTGATGTTAGCCATATCTACTGTCCTCATTTGCACAACCTGCATGGAGAGACAGCCCAAGGTGGCAGAGGATTACCTGGACCAGCTGTTTCAGACCATTGAGGACACCAATGACCACAGGGGTGGCTTGTCCCTCCAGCCCATTCGAGCCACAGCCTGCGAATGCCTGCGGGAGATAGAAATAAGTTACCCAGGACTTTTGTCACAGAGACTAGAAACCCTTTATCAATTAAAGCAACAGGAGATCACTGTTGTTCATCAAGCCTATGGCTCTCTGTACACACTGGCACTCAAGAATGCTGTCTTCCAACTCTGTCAAAAGAAAAAAGTTGCTGATACAGATATTAAGACACTGCTATATGCCAATGAGGGATTAGGATGGAAAGCTATCAGTAAACCTTTACCGCCCATCCTCGTCAGTCAAATGGAAGAGATCCCACAAATTAGGACAGGTGTGGACTGTAGAGAGTTGAAATCCATTGTGTCTTCATTATTGGAAGAGTCCTACCTTTTAACTCCCATCTCCCAGGCTGCTTTGTTCAGAGAAGTTATTGATGTTGTTTCTATGGTACCAGCCTTGTCCCCTGCTTTGTTCAAGTCCCAACTCTTGCGGCTTTTTGGGACAGCTCAGGTGGAGTTGGTCCATGCCATACTGATGATGAAAAGTGCATTCACTGATAGTCTCTTTAGTACTGATGATGAGAACTTCTTCCTGAAACGTCTTGTGTGTATGGCTCAGCATCCACTGCTCAGTGTCCCAGAGAAGCTCTTTTATATAGACTGCATAAGTCACTTCCCTGAGAATAGACCCCTCTCAAGCCAGGGAGATGAAAGCTTACCTGTGCTGGTCACACCTCACCTTACAGTATCTCTCCTGCCGACTGTATTCAATGACAGTAGCACCATGCTTAGTCGTCTGAAACTCATGTGCATGGTTTACCTGGAGGCTGATGAAGGAGAGGAGAGCAAAGGGCTGACCTACTTGTTTGATCATTTGATGGCACTTCTCAAAATTGTTGATAACCATGGTCGCAGGGAAATGGTTGTGACATCCTTTCGTGCTGTCTTTATTTTCCTTACTTACTTTTCTCAGATTGTAAAACTGACGGAAGTCCTTGTTCAGAAGTTATCAGAGCTGTATTCAAGGCACTGTCGTCTTGCCCCAAATCTAATCAACTTGTGCGATAGAATCCAGGACCACTTGGAGGATTCTGTGTGGCCTGTTGAATTGCTAAAAACCTTGCAGAGATTGGTCGTGGAGATGCCCCCATCTCAATTGAACCTGCAGAACTTTAGCTGGCATCTCAAAATCTTGAAAAGAGCAGCCATGGAGAAACAGATACCCCAAAGAAGCTCCATTCACTTCCTGCTCAATGCCTTATACCACTCAAGCCTCTGTGAGAGGGGAGGTTGGCCAGTAGGCAATGCGATTCTTGCAGTTTGCCGCAATCTACTCCTACATCCATGTGTGAACCAGGCCTCTGTGTCAATTGAGCTAGCTGATTTGCTTCACCACATGACGGGTCACTATGACGACACAGACATTCGAGATCACGCAAGGTTTTACTACACCTTACTGACAAATTTGTCATTGGAAAAGCTATCGGGTGTGTTGGTGCAAGGTCAGGATGGAGGTCAGACTAAAGTGAGATCTTTGTCTGCCATCATGTCTGAAACAGATGGGCTGTCCAGTCATCTCGCTATACACCCAACCTCAGGGCCGATATTACAGCTTGTGAGGTTACAGCAAGTCTGGTCACCTCCAGCAGCTTCCTCCACAGAGGACACCACTACAGAGGGACATGTCCTTCAACACTATAGGTGTCAATTTAGTGATTCAGAGTTTGCCTCAGAGGTTACCCTGAAGTACAAACTTGCATACCTAGGTGAGACAGAACCTCTGTTTGATAAACTTTTCTCAATCTGTATGAGCTTTGACTTGAAAGATTCAAATTATGAAGACATATGTGACATCTGTGTCCCATGCCTGTTCAGAGAGAGGAAGTCCCCTGAGGTCTGTCTTAAGCTGAAGCCCAAGCAGCCCTACCCTACATGCTTTAAAGTCACTGCTGTGTTCAGCACTGAAGATGGACTCACTTGGCGAACTCAGCTTCCTGATGTCAAAGTGTCATTCCCAGACATCTTTTTGCCAATGCCTGTACCCGTGGGTTCATCATCATCATCCTCCTACAAGGAAGAGGTTTTTGACCGTCTTTGGGAAGATATCTGTGCCACAGAAGCTGATAGGTCAGCGATCAGCTTATTCTGTTTTGAGGTCAAGGAGAATTCCCTTCAAGAAATGAACAAACAGAATTTCCGAAACTTCCTGATATCCGAGCCATCCGACATTGGAGAATGCAAGGTCTTGTTTTTCCTTCCGCCACAGTTTCATGTACTATTCAGGATAAATCTGACTGAGGATGCAGTCAAAATTGACATAGGAACCGACAACTGGGAACTGTTGCCTTATATTAACTCTTACTTACTAAAAATCACAAAGACATGAAAATGAGCCAAATTGACTGCTACTGCTAGGTCTGCTATGTAATAGTATTTTTTTGTAAATACTTAATTTTAAACCTTTTGCTGTAATTAATGTCTTTATTTGAGAAACTTCAGGGGCATAATCGTCACTGAAATCTTCAGTTATGTGTTAATAAGTGTAATTAGTTAATAAGCCAATAAATGTAAACAATAAATGTTATATACTACCTTTTAATGATTTTTGTGGTGAACTGGAAGGAATCAAGTACATAAAAGTGTACACAGAGTAGATGCATTGTCTAAGTCATAGTGTTCAGGGCATGACCTAGACAATGCATGTGCAGCACTCAATCCTGGCGAAAGGGTCTTGCATTTGAGTACAACAGCCACCCCTACCTTGTGTGCTCCTGAAGCAACATTGGACCACCGGCGCCCCTTGTTGATTGGCTGGAATAGTTTATGGCTCGGTCTGAGACAGCTAGGATTATGTACAAATACTGAAGGGTATTTTGGAGTGTACACACAGGAGGGCTAGAGGAATGTGAGGAGAATTTAGCTGTATTTGACAAAAGTGTAATGGACTGTAATCAAGAACTACCTTTAATTAACTCAAATCATATGCATGACAATGAACACCTCAGACACATTAATTTCTCTTGTTCTAGGTTTGTCTATGGAATAAACATTTGTTTACCCATTTCTGGTCCAGGCAAGATGAAAGGAGGAACATATAGAATGCATAGGAATACTGATAAACACTTGTATTTTTATTGTGCCTTAAGCATTACTCTTAATACACAGCTTTACAACATTTTATCAATTAAAAAAACCCACTGCATTGCGTTTCTATAAAATGTTGATTTATGAAATATAACACCAAAAAGACTTGATAATTCTATATTTGTAGGACTTTGTTATACTCATATACAATTACTGCTTGAGCTTTTACCTGTGATATCAAACTGAAAGTGATCTGGAGGCACACTGTGGACTTACAGCGTGCAGTCAAGCCAAATTCCTGTCAGCTTTCAAGGAGAGAATGTAGTCTCATTTCTGAAACTCACTTTAGTTAAAGCGCAGGTTACATTTATAACTCAACGTATAACCATCACTTAAGTTCATTTTTTAAGACTCTTGGGGAGGTGGAAAAAAACTTAATTCTCATTTGGAAAGGCCTTGGAAGTTGGGCTCTGTGCAGGGAGGCAGCGCAGTCTGCTGGTTCAGTAGTTTATCCATGATGGCAATCTCGGCATCCTTCTTTTCCACATCATCTATTGGAGTCCAGGACATATCATACTGTAGTTTATAGGCACCAAGGAACTTGTGTGGACAGCTGGATCCCCATTCCTGACAAATAAGAAAAATACAAAACTCAACATCATAATACAATGTCTGTGTGATGTTAGCTTTTTCATACTCTTGGTCAAAGCAACTGATCAGCTAAAGCATTATTATGGAAATAAGCCGAATCCTACTGCTTGATAACATCAATTTGAAAATGTGATTCTCCATGTCTGTCAGAAAAGTGTGGTTGTGCCTGACATTTCTTCATGGAACTAAATTGCACAGTAGCACAATAGATGTGTCTTTAAACAGACTTTGGCCACAGTGTTTGATAGCGTCACTGGTTGAAAGCACTTCAAACCGGCTTTGCTTTTTCCTAAAAATAGGTTATCTATAGGCATGTGTAGACTGGCTAAAAATGCTGCCTTAACATACCACCCTATTGCATCATAGGCACCTGCTTAGATCATATCATGTGTATACCACAGCTCAGATATACAGACAGACAAATCTCCAACGCATATGCAGATCTGCCACGGCAGAAGTGTAGGGAAAACACGTGTAAAACGAAGGCCAATTGAGAGGCCCTTCTGAGATGTAACTGAGGAATTGGTTGCTTTTCAGCTCTTGGGGCAAATTATTTATCCTTTTCAGTCATTGTAATCTTTGTATGCATTTAAATATTTGTCTTTACATTCAGATATATGCACACATTTACAGATTTGTCTACACTAGCTAATCAACCATTTTTTTTTTTTACATGTTTACAAATATGATTACTCACACACTAACTGACACTCAGTTTCCCAACCATCCACACACATTTGTAAAAAAATACTGCAACAATTATACCCCCATACTAGCCATCCAGGATATGCACCAATTCTCACACCCAGCGGAAATGTTTTTAAAAGTTTTCACAGCCCGCCATTGACAGCTTTATCGACAGAAGTTGGCATGTTTGTAAGCTTTTTTCAGTGACAACTAGGCTGCTGATGGTGGTTGCAAGGTTTCTGCATGCTGTACGTTGTTAGTAATAGTTAGCTCGCTAGTTTAAGGCCAAAACGTCTTACTGCTGCTTTAAGTTTGTTATGGATGTCTCTTGGTAAATCAGAAAAGTTTCTCAATTAAGTATATGTGGCTTTTTCCCCTTTATGAAGTATTCAAAGTGCCCAATAGTCTATTGACAGTACAAAAAAAGGCAGAAGTATATGAAACCTAAAAAGCCTGCTTGATCAAAAGTAACCGGCTACTGATTGTATCAATTATTAATCACAACCAGATATAATGTTTATAATATATCAAACATTTGATGTACCTGAGGAGACACAATGGAGAAGTAACGTTGTCCAGATTCACGCAGATAAAGGTAATACATGTTCCCTGGTTTCTTCACCACATTACAGGCAGCATGGTGGAGATCAGCATCTTTCTTGGCCTCCTCTAAAACCTGATAAAACAATATAACAAGATATCTGTAACAGCTCCATTATGTGAAGTAGAGTAGTGGACATCTGTTACTTTAATGTAAGTGTTGGCTTATCTTATGCTGGCAAGGCTATACCAGACACACAGCATATGAAAATTGTTTAAATCTCGTGTTCCCCAGTTTTTTTCCCCCACAAAAAACTAAAACTAAATTCACTGCACAATCACAATGAAAAATGTGTGATCAGAAAATAATATAGTTAAAGGTTTGTTGCACCTATTCGAATTTACCTTACGAGCTTGCTCCTGGAGGTACCGGATTTGGTCTGCAATGACAGTCAGCTTGTTACAAGCATTGGCTCGGACGAATTCATCCGACTAGGAACACAAAAAATATGACAGGTAATGAGGAAGAGGTTTACTACAATACAATCTAGAAAGTGGATCAGGTGCCTCATTTACCTTCTGTACTACTTGTGCCAGGGACACCAAGTCCATAGGATCACCCACCCTATTCGTCTGATAGGAGCTCACAAGTTCCAACCCATTCGGCTTGTTATTCGATTCCACCAGCGTCACTACGAAGGTAGGTGGGCATGCTTGGTCATTATTTGCAGATATTTAATAAGCAGAGAAAACGATCTGATCTTAATCCCCGCCAGTCGAAAGCATGCACTGGCTTACAGTAAACATAACGTAGCCTACAGTACCACATCTCATGCACCAACTAAAGCGGGTGACATGAGACTGTAACGTTACACCAACTCGTATTCTACGACAAGATCACTTAGGGTTGCCTACTGCTGTCACGTTTTAGGTGATATAGTGGGGGAAGAGAAAGCTGAAGGCCACCTGGTACTAAACTGTTTGCTTATGCTACTTAGTTAGATGTTCTATTATATTTGGCATGCGTTACCGTTATGTTGTAAGCTATATCTGCATACCAATATACCACTACATAAAATAACCAATAATTAGTTAAATCTCATCCAAACACAGTCAGAGCGACAAATGTAACTTTCTTACCGACTGTCCTGGTTCCAGGTTGATTTGGCAGGCTGACTGTTTTATCCATGTCAATTTAACTTAACCTTTGACAGGTCCGTCTAAATCAAAGTGCTGACCTCGCTCGTGACTGTTATTTGAAGCTGAAATCTGCTACAATTCAGGATACTGCTACTTTGTTGCTCATAGGTTACTCATTTTGTAACACTGCAAACAACCAGTCGCGTTGTAGGCGTTTTGAGGTCCTGAGGATTTTCCCATCTTCTTAGTAGACCAAATTGTTGCCTGAATAAAATGTTTCAATAATTGGCCATGAATTTTTGTTAACAACTGAAATCATGCATATATACGTTTTGAAAATATTAAATTCGTTAGTGCACTAAGATATGCATACAATCCATTTATTTATTTGCGTAGGTCTCATTCAAAGTTAACAAGTAAAACAGGCTTTCACAGAGTACCGCTAAACTGCTTTTATAAGTATTTGAGTGAATATATAAATATTCATATGTTATGAAATTGTACCACGTTGTGAAATAGCCTACCATACTTTCAGATGTTATTGTCTGTTGCCTAAAGTCCGTGAAAATCCATGGAGTTACCCTGAATGAGGAAAGTAATGAAACTGTAGGCTATGAGGAAGGTCCAGTTAAGCAATCGGCCCCAAATTTCTTTAGGCTACAACATATTGCTCCCCAGTCTCCTGAGTCGTTTTGTTTTCTCTTTTATGGGATAATATTAAGCGCAGGAAAAGGGTCAGAGAGTTCACAAAGTGAGTTATTTAAGAAAGTTGTTTTGTTACCTCTGCAGATAGCAGCTTCTTGCACTTTGTTAAAATATGTTATAAATGAATAAATAGCTGAAAGAAGTTTGAGCTCCAGAGCTCTTTCAATTGACAGATGCCCCCTCCCAGCTGAGAAAGACACTGGACAGGGAAAGTCATGTATTCATTTTATTCTGGCATTAGAGTACATTGTGTAGTAGTTGAATCAGTTCATATTAAATATAGTGTGTAAAGAAAATGGCCAATTACAATACAATGTGTGTGTCATTCCTTATTACACCATCAGCCCCACAAATTACTCTTTCCCCCAAAGGTGTTGGTCTACTATGCAGCCCTCTTTTTAGACAAGGTTATTATTTGTCACATGACACTGTGTGAACTTATTCTTGCTCTGAACCAGGAGCTATGCTTTAAAGATACAGTCCGCAATTCTTACCACCTATTTTTGTCAGATTCAGCTATTTCCTCTGCTTTCCATTAATGGTGTGCATTAATAAAATAAAAGAAACATACACAGGCCTGGTGTCCTGGCCCCGGGTGGTTAAATGTAGGAATTATGCGAGGGAAAAAAGTGAGTTTTGTAATAATTTAAAGGTCAATTTACACTTACACATATACATATGCATACATTTTTGCACAGACAAATGAGATTGGAAATATAATCAAACGAAGCTAACTTACTTTAGAACACATGATTACATATTGGGACTGTATGCTTTATATATCACATTGTCCCCTACTCGCCCTGGTAGTCTTGCTTTAATGGGATTATATTAATAATATAGAAAAAAAACACTGGTTTCCCCATAAAGTTATCTTGTCATTCTATTTTCGACTTTCGGTCTCTTCGAGTGTCTGTCTTTGCATTCCCCGGCTTGAGAGTTGAGACTATGGACTGTAATTTTCAGTAGACCAGCTAGCGGTCCTTCTCTAGCTCCACCCTCCAAAACGTCTGGATGGCTCCCTATTCCCTCTGACTCCCTCTCCTGTTGGACGTCACGTCTCTAGTGTTGCAGGGGCCCAGTGAATCAAGATGTCTTTCAGCACAGTAGCTGTGCTCCTCACAATATTATTTCTGAATAATGGTATGTCAGATGCACAAACTGATGGCAGTACCATTCCGGAGCCATACGACACCCTCTTTGACACTGCAGTGGAAGCCTACTACAAAGGGGACTGGATGACAGTCATCCTGAACATGGAGCGAGCTCTGAAGAATAAGGAGTTGATCCGAAAAATCAAGGCTCAATGCAGGATTGCATGCGCCAACCAGACAGCCTTTGGGCAACATATTCCAGGTGTAGGGCTTGCCATACCTGGCACTGGGGCCGTTGAAGATCTTGGCTTTTTTCAGTCAATATTAAGACGGGCCGACTGCACAACTTCTTGCGAGAGTGCAAAGCTGGGACCATACACACTTCATAAAGTTAGCGCTGAAGTTGATCTCGAGTTTCGGAAGAGGACCCCATACAATTACCTACAAGTCGCTTATTTCAAGGTAAAGAAACGCCAGTCATTACAACCTAATCCGACGGGTTCACACAGGGTTTCATGGTTTTAAGAATTTGGGTCAAATGCCTAGGTGGGACAAAGATGTGTTCGCTAGGCTACATTCGTCTTTTGTGAGCAACCGTTTGATGTTTAGGCCATGTCATAAAGCCTAAAATAAAGGTCTTCTAGTCAGATGACGTTAAATGTTAGTATGTCCTTTCGCACAAACCTGTTAAGAATTTCACCCCAAAGGCTACAAAGTTTTTATTCAATCAGTTGCCGCAAGGCTCATCCATTTGTCGGCTCTCCCAACCCCCAGAAACCTTTCCAGTGCCACGTCTTAAGGTGGAGTCTGCATGCATGTAGCATACCGACTTTTCGAGATTTAAAGCTACCGTTGAGAAAATGAATGGAGCGTGCTCCAATGTGAAAACAAACGTGAGGCCATTGAAGTCTGGTCTAGTTGTGGAATCGGTCGTCTGTCCGGGCAGTTAGTATTATAAATGAGCTGTCTTCACTGCAGCGTGTGGAGAAAATATTATTATTTTAATTATCGATTAATATCGACATCAAATTTCAAAGCCTATAACTCTGTATATCATTACAGAACCCTTTTCTCACATGTTTATGATAGGCTTTGTGAATATGCATTCACGTGATTTTTGTAAATTCTCTTTTTTTTACTTTATATTAAAGTAACACTATGCAACAATTTGACACTTTTTGAGATGTGGTTTTATATGCAACTCATTTTGGACCCATCCTCAAATTAATTTTGATAGCATATGGTCGGTGAAGGACAGATAAACACCTGTGTCCTCCCCACAATCCATCCAGGAGATGCCCTATGTCATTCTGTAACGGGCTGGTACACCCTGCAAAATGGAATAAAAGCTTTCTCACGCATGACATTGCCAGCTAAACTGCCAAAAGCCACCAATTAGTGTGTTGGAAAATTTCTATCAGTGTCAGAAGTGTTTGCAAGATTTTTCCTTGGCTTTAAGGTAGTTAGCTTACTAGTTTTGGAAAAGAACTCTGTATAGCTGCTTTAATACTCCTAGTTATTCATGGTAATCTATTCATTACTTGACAAAAGGAAATGGTTGGGAATTGAATTAAATGTTGAGAAAAGTAACACTTCCTGTAAAAGAAAAAAACTTGATTAACATTTGGAATTACAGTCATGTTTATCAATGAAACTTTATTCTCCAGATCAAAAAGCTTGACAGGGCTGTGTCAGCAGCCCACACCTTCTTTCTGGCCAACCCTGACCATATGGAGATGAAGCAGAACCTGGATTACTACAAGCTGATGGCAGGAGTACAGGACAGTGACTTCAAAGATCTGGAGGCCAAACCACACATGGTAAGTTAGAGGAAATGTTTATTTAATAAAAAATACAAAACATTACACACTTCCTTAATTGTGATATAACAATAAAAAAGTGCAACATAGCCCTTTGTAGCATTAGGTATGTATCTGTAACTTTAATATGGTTGTTTCATATAGTTACACATCAGTTCAACAACTATGCATACCCAATGGAGGTTGTTGACTCAAATGAGATAACTGCAATGCAATGCCATACGTGAAACAGGCCTATACAGTACGTTCAGAATTGAGCAGTATCCACTTATGAACATTGTCATTGTGATTGCCTCTAGTAGACATGTCACATTTCGTCACTTGTTTGCCACCAGGCTGCCTTCCTGAACGGGAAGAGGTTGTACAGTGCGGATCACTTTGGAAGAGCAGTTCCATTCTTTGAAAAAGCTGTTGAGGAGTTCTTCCCAGCCTATGAGGAGTGTCGTGCCCTCTGTGAGGGATCGTATGACTATGATGGCTACAACTACATGGAGTACAAATCAGACCTTTTCCAATCGATGACAGGCAAGCTTATAGACTTTCTTACGAGATCTATATGGTCTTTCACCTTGTGATGGGTGTCTCAGATTTCTGATGTCATCCTTTTTTTATTTTTTTATACAAAGATATTCTGGACCAGTGACTGTAAATAACAGAAAATGCTTGTAAATTACATTTTTATGTACAGTCAGTGGTCTGGAGGGCATGGAGCCAATCCAGTATGCTCTCAGATATCAGTGAAATTACATTGCTAGAGTGAACTGTATCCCCTCCTCCAAGTGTAATTAGTGTTACTTCAGTGGTAAAGCACTCAGTATTTGTCGTGGTTGATCTGTGTTAAAATTGAAATTGTGGTTTTGAGAAGGTCTCCTTGTGGGGCCTGTGTTGATAATGGGCTGTGTTACCTTTCCATGTTCAGATCACTTCATGCAAGTTTTGAATTGCAAGCAGAACTGTGTACTGGAGATGGCTACCATTGTTGGAAAAGACAAGCCATTTGAGGACTTTTTGCCTTCACTCTTAAATTACCTTCAGTTTTCCTACTTCAACAGTAAGTCTGAGTTTGTTATGGATTCTTCTTTTTCGATGTTTTGGTTGTATGGTCTCACAATATTGCCAAACCTCTGAACCGATATGACTTGGTGTTAATGCATTTTCTCTCTTTACTATATTTCAGGTGATAACTACGCGAAGGCTGCTGAGTGTGCAAAAACCTTCCTTCTATTTCATCCTGAGGATGAGGTTATGAAGCAGAACTTGGCATATTATAATGTGATTGTTGGGGAGGAAAAAGCCGTCCTTATAACTGAAATAGAGGTACTAGTTTCCCTCTGTTGAACAGTCCCACAAACAGCTCTTTCAGTCCCACCAGGATCTAGTCGCAAAAAAATGCAGGCAAATTGTGTTTTATTTTTTTCTGAAATATTGCAGTGATAAAAGAAATCTTCAACTTGCAATTGGAGTTGCAGGAAATCCTTAAATGTGGTTGAATTTGCGAAATCACAAGAGCGTGAAATCCTGGAGGGACTGTCCTGTGCCGCATTTTTTATGCTGATTTCACAAAATGTTTACAAGTTATATTTCCATACATTTCTATACAGATCTTTTTGACCTTTTTTATTAAAAATGAAGTGCTTATGTTAACCATGAAATAATTTCACACCTATAGTTGATGATTATTGTTCAAGTGAAGATGTTCAAGTGAAACAAACTGGCTGGCAGAACATTTCGTATGATTACAACATGATTGTGGGGATCAACACTTTATATTATTAATCCTTCAGGTGATCAAACAGTATTACAAGAAGTCTTTGTTGGAAAAGACTCTCCTGTATTTCGGCAATGAAATGTTTGGAGTGACCTTTGTGGATCCAGTGAGTAAAACAAGCCAGTTGTCTGTGTGCATTTACCATTCATGTATGATTTATGTGTGCTATGATGTTATGTTCCATTTGGCTTGGCTTGTTAAAATTGTGTATTGAAAACTGATGAAGACACACAAGTTATTTACGTTTCAGGACCCCTGGACACCAGCTGATGTCATGCCACTGAAGTTGAGAGAGAAGCAGAAGTATGAACCTGAATTATCACAACCTTCATTCACACACATTATTCAGCCTCGAAAATATTGGAGAGTTCTCATTCTGTACACCGGCTTATAGAAATGTTTACCTTTCATGTTTAAGTACCATTCCGTATTGTATTTTTTTGTATAACCCTCTCCAAGAACTTGTTCATCCATTTTGGGGCTAGATGATAGACATTCAGACCAGAGTTCAAAATGGTATTCTCTTGCTAATCATTTGTTACTTTAGGTGCTGTATAATGAAGGAAGGCCTCTTTTTAAAAAACACCTGCTTTCAAAAAGACTTCAAGACAGATGTATATGGATAGCAAAGTATACATCAGTGTGCTTCCTTGTTTGCATGTACCAGAACTGACCGTGAGACAGCTGCACGCATCACAGAAGAGATTGGCAACCTGATGAAAGAGATTGAGACACTTGTAGAAGAGAAGAACAAGGACTCGTCTGACCTTGCCACAATGGTGACAGAGGGTAGGAATTTCCTGTGTAATCCATGAAGGATTACATGTGATTACCCTTAGAAGATGAAATCTTACAGTGTGAATTGGGCCTTGTGCAAGGCATTGGTTTTGTAGTGTTATTATTCATTTATGACTTGCACATTAGCTCCCCAAGCAGACAGCCGACCGCCGGGACTACCTGCCGCTGCAGTGCTTTTTGACAACATCAAGGTGACTATGACGTCAAAGATGCTGAACGGCACGGAGAGAGTGCTGCTGGATGGTGTCACCACAGAAGATGAGTGCCGCGAGCTGCACCGCCTTTCCAACGTGAGTCAGCACTACACCATGCTCATAAAATCCGTCTAACAGCCGATGCTAGGAGAATATGAAGTCTTGAAGTGATGGAAGAATTTTCCTAAAAACACTGCATATGATATGTCAAATAATCAATTACGCAGGAAAACCATTACATTTTCTCAGTATGTCCAATGTTCTGACATGAGTAATCAACTTTTCACTTTGTTTTACACCCTGTTCTAGACATTCAATCCATGCAGACTCTAACATCAGTCCTTCACTTATTTCTGACAGGCTGCGGCAACGACTGGGGACGGCTACCGGGGTAAACCCTCACCACACTCCCCTAGTGAGATGTTTCAAGGAGTCACAGTGCTCAAGGCTCTCAAGGTATCTACCTTACAACTCACCTCAAATATTAAACCACAGTCTGCTCCCCCAGGCCTCTAAAAACAACTTTGAACCATTCCACAGAACTGTGTTCATTCACATAGATAACGGATTAAAAAAACCCATTCATGTTTCAGCTTGGCCAGGAGGGCTTGGTTCCCTTGAAGAGTGCTCGTCTCTTTTTTGACCTCAGCGAAAAAGTGCGTAAGGTCCTGGAGTCTTCCTTCCACCTGACGACCCCTCTGTACTTCTCCTACTCCCATCTGGTGTGCCGTTCTGCCATTGAGGGTGAGTATGGGCAGTCTCTGCTGGCAGACTATGAAACTGATGCCTGAAATCTACATGACCATATATCATACCATATAATTTCAGTAGACCTCGTAGGTAAACTGTCTGTCTTTGAGTCTTTAAACATTATTATATTTTATTTTATAATATAAAATTGCAAAGCATTGTAATTATGACTGCTTATTATTATAATATGTATTGTTATTTGCTTGAGTGGAGGGTGCTGATGGGGATGTTGTTTCATACTCAGAGTTGATGTGTGATTCCCTGTTTTCCTCCTGAAACAGAGAAGCAGGAGGACCGCGAGGACCTGAGCCACCCGGTGCACGCAGACAACTGCCTTCTGGTCTCAGAGTTGAATGAGTGCTTCAAAGAGCCTCCAGCCTACACACACAGAGACTTCAGGTACCAGCAGGGTTACTTCTCTGCCAGAGACAGTCAACACCATCCACTCTTCACTGTTTGGTATTCATGCGCTGTATTACTGTGTTTCAGTGCTATCCTCTATCTGAATGAGGACTTTGAAGGAGGCGATTTTATCTTCACAGAGCTGGATGGGAAAACCGTCACTGTAAGTAACTTCCAGACTCCCAGGCTATCAGTTAACAGGAAACTACGGACACAGTCATCTAGTGCTGGAGTGTTGTAGTGGTTAGAATGTGAAATGTCACAAAAAGAGCTTTTCATAAAGGCCTTATCTCTTATATGAAACCAATTTATTGGTTAAAACGTGAGAATCTACCTGAGGTTACAGTTTTTTTGTCCTGCTGTTCTACTACGCCTCTTGTCATCTCCAACTTGAGACATGGAAACAACTTCCTATTCTTTGCAGGCCACTGTGAGACCTACCTGTGGTCGTGTTGTGGGCTTTGGTGCTGGAAAGGAGAATCCACATGGGGTCAGAGCTGTCACCAAAGGCCAGAGATGTGCAATTGCACTATGGTTCACTCTTGACCCTCGCCATGCAGAAAAGGTAGCTCCATTAAACTTGGTTTATTCACCCACCCGTTGATGAACAGTTGTATTTTTTCATTATTAGTTTTTCTCCTCCTTCCATTTAGTTATGGTTTATGATGGATTGCCTTTTCAGGAACGGATACAAGCACAGGAGCTTCTGACCATGTTCTCCTCTCCTGTGGATGCTGAGTTCCAGAGCACAGCTGGAGACAGCGGCACAGATACGCAAGCACCGGTGGATGACTCCGGAGCTGTATCAAAGCCTGAGGGCTCAGAGATGGTCCAAGCACCTGTGGATGACTCCAAAGATGTAGCACAGCCTGAAGGCTCAGAGATGGTCCAAGCACTGAAGGAGGAGGAGCAAACCACTGCACAGGTGGTGCAGCAGGCTGAGAAACAGACAGACACACCAGAAATTGCTGTTCAAAATGATGTTGTTCCTGAGGTGAAAAGCACAAGTGACACAGCAAAAGACAACAAAGAGTCAAAAACAGATGAAAAACCTAAACCAGTGAAATCTGTGAAAGCAAACCAAAAGCAAGCAGTGAAAACAAAACCCAAACAGGCAGTCAAAACAAAACCCACACAGACGGACAAATCAAAGCCCAAGCAGACGGACAAATCAAAGCCCAAGCAGATGGACAAATCAAAGCCCAAGCAGACGGACAAAACAAAGTCCAAACAGGCAGTCAAAACAAAACCCAAGCAGACAGACAAATCAAAACCCCAACAGGCAGATAAAATAGAGAGCACATCCACAAAGAAGGCAGTGAAAAAAGCACCTGATTCAAAGGAAGCCCAGGCGAAGACCACTGATTCTGAAGCACATAAGGAAGAGTTGTGATTTTCTTTGTTTTGTCCACCTTGGTTGTAATTTTTCTATTTTGTTTATTTCATATATGTAAATGTGATTGGTGCAGGCTATTTGGTCAATGTTTTCTTAAATGTCTGAAGATTTTAAAGATGCAATAAGGAAGCATCCACCACTGGAGAAAAGCTTGCAGCACTGAGCAAAAATGGTCCCCTAAATGTGTACTGCGTCATAAAATATGTGTCAGAACTGAACCTGGATATTTGTTTGCCTTAATTTATATGTCAAAAAAGTATTATGGTCCAAGTTCTACATATTACTGTGAAAGGTCTTTTCAACATGGGAAAGGGTGAGCGGTGTAATCAGTCCACATTATTGAAAGAATACAAACTATTTTCTTAGAATATACGCCTTTGCCTGTCCACACAATGTCCTAAAGGTGTAGTGCTTTTTAGTCAGTTTTGCCTCAGGAAAAAAGCCCCACATAATTGAGCTGTACAGACAATCCTATGTGCCTTGTGTAGATGTATGTGATCTACCAGATGTTACGACCTCTATTTGTACAAAAATAAATGATTTTTAATGAAGCTCAGACACTCTTCATTCTATATTATGCACATTTCAATGTGCTACATAACCTTTCAGTCTGTAAAGATATAAAACTCCTCAAAAAAAGTTAGGAAACGTTTCTTCAGTCGATTATCCCTCCCCTTTAATAATACCAATTGGTATTGTATTGTATATCGTTGGAAAGCCTGATTAGTCACCTTTACAACGAGGTACAACTTGTAAGGGTCGTGCATTCGTGGAATGAGCAACACAGGTAACCGTGTGGGTAGCGGCCCACATTTTTTTGCCAAAATCCCCTGCTGTTGGTATTCACTCTTGTTTTGAGTTGCCTGGTGGATTGGATGATTCTCCCACAGTTTTAAGGAAAAAACAACACATATTGACCATTTTTACACTTTATTCATTTTACACTGTCAGGGACCTCAGTACCTCAGTTCCGAACTGTCCGAACTGTCCACTGTTAACAACCCTTCATGAATTTTTGTTTTGTTTTGGTGACTCACTCTAAATGTACAGAAGTATAATTAAATATGTGTGGTGATGAATGAACATTGGTATTTCTCAAAAAAAAACTAAGTATATAACTGCCGTTCGTTGACCAACAGCTGATTGCGTTCACTTCCTTGACAGTTTTCCTGCCAGGTATTTTAAGCATTTCCTGTGTGCTACAAAAACAATGCTTAGAGGACATATACAAAGACTCAGAGAGAATAGTTGTAGTGTGGCGGCGAGCTTGTAACAAAACACTTTCAAATCTTCCTGTAGGAGTAAACTGCCTCTAGAAGACCATGTGGGAAGTTTGCATGTTAATGGTCATGCCCACACTGAAATGTCTATGCAGAGCTAATGTGAGTAGAAGGCTGATCTGAACACACATTTTTCTCCCCCCTCTGTCTCTCTATCCCAAACATAAATATATACATATAAATGGACAAACATATGTACATTCAGATGGAGTGAACAATGAGTATAGATGTCAATCAAGTTTAAAAATGGGATGTACATAGGATAGCTCACTGTACTGTGACGCTAGTCATGAACGAATGCATTCATCATGCTACACAGCACCAAGACTTTGTTTGCTGAATTCTAAAATGTGTTGGAGTGATTCTTGTCCTCTCATTTCAGACCACCAGATGGCGGTAGTCTGATGTGGTTAAAAACCTTATGCCAAAGATGTGGTATGGGCATTGTGGCCTGTTTCACATACTGTCCTCATACACTTCTTTCATAGGTGAGAATCTCAGTGATTTTCTGAAGATTTGATCTTCGTTTGATGTATAAACTGTCAGATTCTATCTACTAACTCTTTCATTGTTCCTTCGTCTGCCCTGTATTTATGTACAGGATGTACAACTGGTCACATGTTTCCATTCAAGCATCACACTTTGGCACACATGCTCAGAGCTAGAAGCAAGTGTCATAGGACAACCATAGACTTAGACTGAGGTAAAGGACACAAAAGGTTTCCTGTTCTGCAAACTTCTTAATGACTCTTTCTTAAATGACTTACTGTTCTTCACATTCAGACTCACTGGGTGCCCCAGTAAGCAGTAGCCTCAAGGGGGGGACAAAACCTAACATGTGCACTTTTCAAATGGGAACACTGACCTGGTGTCAACCAACAAACTGATATCATACATGAGAGACTCAGGGGATTATGCAAGACATGTAAAATGTTGCTCTTTGTGAATTCAAATTGCCTTTTGACTGACTACTGATAATTAGGTTTCCTCCGGTAGGAGGTAACCTATTGTTATTGTAGGCTTTCCTATTATTATTATGTTGCTGCAATGGAAGTCAATGGCAGCCCCTAGAACCATATGGTAACTTTTTGTGAAATTTGGCACACTCATTAAGGACAGCCCGTTCTTCATTCACACCAAGTTTCATGGCTCTCATGACACCTCTCTAGCGCCACCAACAGGGCAAAGTTGGACTTTTGTAACACACACAACTTTTGAACCGTATGACCGATTTTCAAAAATGAGGTACCCTTGGATTCCCTGGATCAAGACGAATTTAACCCACCCCATGGCGTCCATTTCCGGTTATATAGATTTTCCGCTATTTCCGGTTTTATCAAAAACCTTTGAAAGCCTACTCCTCCTACAATTTTTGGCAAAACTTCTTCAAAATAACCAGAGATGATCTTCAGACCTAGCCTCATACAAGTTATTTTTTAGAATTTTGATCCTCACAACCGTTTGTCCGGTACAGCCACTCAAATTCAGCAGAAAAGTTGCCAAACAGGAAGTGAGGTCATATCTTGGCAAATCTTTGACAAATCAACACCAAACTTGATATGTCACTGGAAGACACTACAACATGTTGCCATGTGCAAAGGCAACTTCATATCTTGAAAAATGATTGATATAAAGCAAATTGGATAGATTGTTAACGCTAAAACAATGCTTTACACATCAACAGGTAAAAAAGTGATACTTTGATTGAATCACAAGTTCATGTGAAGACACTTGAGAATGTTTAGAACACAAATCTGAAAAAAAAATTGACTGTAAGATGAAAAGTAGATTTTTGGTGAATATTTGAAATACGCATGCTTGGCTAATTGCTAGGGTGTTCCTCAAGTCTGCCTCTCTGCCCCTGCCCCTCTGGTCTTGCGCGCGTGTGCGCTCCAGATTCTCTCTCACACACACACACACACACACACAGGGACAGGGACAGGCTCCTTTGACACGCGCAAGCACACACACACATCATTTAAGGAAATTTAGGGATGACCACACCCCTTCTCACTCTTAGCTTAAAGCCATGGCCCTTGAGGATCTTCAAAGTAATGCATTTGAAATGTAATATCCCATTGGCAAGTCTGCAGCATGGATTTTTCTATACAGTGACAAATTGTCACAAAAATACATTTCTCCCTGGTTCGCAATGTCTGGAGGAGGAAACCGCCATCGCTGCTTGCAGCTATATTTGATGTTGTGTTCTGTTTTGGCACAGCACAGCCCATTGTATGGCCAACCCTTTGCTTTTAGGTCACACACCATGATGCTCTGTCTTGTGACAGCTCTAAATCAGTATGTATATATATATTTTTTATTATTACCTGTCACACCAGTTAAACAATTGTACACGTCCTGGGCAGATCTGGGCAGTACTGGCTAGCAGACATTTATGAAGTGATCACAGGAACAAGTATCTGGGAAACAAGCATCAAACAAATGCATCTTTAGCCAGTTATATCTTTGCTGGCACTGTCATTACTACTCTTCAAATGAAACTAGATTTTCCTATTGCCATAGGTGACAAGCAGTTTGACTGATTTTAAACGGAAGGTCCATAGTTTCATATGTGAGTCAGAGTGAGTCTACCAAAGAATTAATCAAATTGGATAAAATCTCCAAATCCAGCCATGCACCTAGCTCTCTTTGAGGAGGTTGGGATCCAAGTACCTTGATTGTTTATCATGACTGTCATCCACACTGACCACCACATTGCCTTACTCACTGATCTCTCCTAAGCAAAAGCCCTACAAATGGTTTTGCACACCTAGAGGTCCAAAGCTATACAACCCCTCTGTAACAGCTTCATTCGCAGGGCACAGGTCTAGTGCTCACATGAACAACCTGAACACAAAAGGTCTAAAAACCAGATGTCTGAAGGTTCCATATTCAGACATATTCAGAGTCCAGAATACGGGCATGGAACAATGCTCTGAATGAGAACAATGAAAGATACTCCTTGCAGGATATGAAACAATATAACCTTGATTGACTGTAAATACTCATCAAAACACATTTGAATTACTGATTAGTTTTGCAACATATGAAGTGTTATTCAGCCTCCTCAATTGGTTTGTATTTTTTTTCATTCACCCTCCCTATTGAATTACTGTGGGAACACTTTAATATTAAATAGTTTAACCAAACTAAATGTATGAACATATTCTTTTCTTAAACAGCTTACGTCAATGACTATGACATCAGCATAAGAAACAATGCATCATCATGGAGAACCATTGTTGAATACATTGCTGTTCACATATGCAAAATGCAGATTAAGTTAGCTGAATTGCTGAGGTAGATTTGCATTGGGAAGTAGAGCATCTGCATTGGGTATGAAGATGAATCCCTCCATTTCTGACGGCAGTGCAAACAGTCCCTCTCTGTGTCTGCGTCCCACTTCTTCACACGTGGGCGGACACAGCCATGAGCAGAATGTCAGGGACGCCTGGGACAGTGGTAGTGCCCAGATTAGCAACCATCATTCCCACATTATTGCAGTCAGATGCAGCAGAATGGCTCAAAGCATCTTTATCTCTTCTATTCAGTCTCTAATACAGACAAGACAAATAACAGACACCCATTAGGTAAGCCCATCTAAAAGGGCCAGAGCTGTCAACCAGAAACTGTTTTCCGTGACAGACCTGATATTGCATGAAAATGTAGGATGCTTCCACACGTGAATGGACACTCTGGTATTTACCCTCAACATGCTATGCCACATGTATTGTGAGATTTAGACAGTGAAAATTGTGAAACCCCAAATCTATACTGCTCCACTTGAGCTCAGTTGGGTGAGCACGTTTGGTACCCGTGAAGTAGCCATTCTGATGAACATGTAGCTCTTGATGATAGCATCTGCTAAATGAATAAATCTAAATGTATTATAAAACACAAAGATTCTACTATGTAGCTTAGTTTTTTTAATAATACATTGGCTAGTATCATGCACTAGGCCATATGTGTACACAAAGGACGGTACTCTGAACTGGTTGCCTTACTTTGTTGATATGTTAAAAGAAAACGGACTTTATGGTGGTTTCCTGATGTAGTGTCAGAGTTTGCACCGACCCAGGGACTGTCCTAATCACTTCGGAAGTCACAATTCTACTTGTTATGGCACGGCCACTTATTCAATGACGTGAGAGTGCCTAGGGGTCAAACAGAGCAGGTGTTTATCAGGCACTCTTCTCTCCTATATAAACCCATAAAAGTCAGGTCATTATAAAAACCTTGCATGTGTAAAAATTTCACCTTTTTGTAAACATGAAAAAGTTAATTTCTGTTACATTTAGGTTAGAACTCCCTTGGTGTGCTGGCTTTGCGTCACGGGTCTTTGGTTGAATTCAATCGTGGCAGAGAGAGGGAACACAGAAAACATTGTCTCTCCTTGGAGTGCGCTGCATGTGTCTGTATTGTTCTCAGAGAGAGAGAAAAAGTGAAAAAAAAGAAGTTTGTGCACTGAGCCATGCATTCAGTACAGTGTAGTCCAGAGCAATGCCTCTCCACACAGTACAGACCAGTTGCAATAACAAAAGCCTTGACAAATATATCTTGTATCCACAAGTCCACTATCCTAAGTAAAAGGAGAGAATTATTTTTTAGGTATTATTGCCAGTATTGAAAATGGTTACTCCAATGTTAGCCTTGGTAAAAAAGTATTGACTTAAGCCATGCTGGAGGAGTGACTCTTTTGTATTGACACTATAGCCATGGTTCTCATGCTTGGCATCAATCCATAGGAGCCAAACAGATAACGAACAGGTGTGAAAAGTACTGGTGAGTCAACTAGCTTTACCTGTGTGATATTTAGGGATGATGGTATGGTCAACTGACAGAATGGCATTGGTATGGTATGGGCTGCCTGACAATAATTAAGAGCTGCATTGAACCTCAAGAAGTTAATTTCACTTTGTTTTGCTATTTAGATGGTATTGGTCCATGACTATTGGAAAACAACTGAGCAACTCAAACATACAAGGTCTCAGATCTTTTGTTGGATTTTTGTATCACAGGGGCGTAATAAAGGGGCATTCTTCCTGTTTTTTTTTTTTTTTTTCAAAAAAGGTTATAGATGAAACTGTAGAGGTTGTGGTAGCCATTAGCGGTTACCCCGGAGACAGACTCAGCATGTCTCTCCTAGGGCAGGATTAGTCCGGACACAGCAGGACGCGGCCTGACGAAATGAATTCCAACTCTTTGACTTGAAAAGGTGGCCAGGAAAATAAAACAGCAGGCTAACAGGACCTGACATCGACTTTGCTGAAGTTTCCATGATGCCCCAATCAGTCTCTGAGAACAATGTTAGCACCGTTATAACCGTTGATAACAGTATCAAACAGCACATAAACCCAGTGATGTCTAGGAATTATCTGGAGTCATATTGCTGCCTTATTGCGGCAACCATTCCATATGGCACCTCAAAGTTTTAGTTTTTTTTTTTTACTTCAAAATGTGTCTAGGGGGGATGATGAGCTATGTCTTTGTCATCGGCTGATTTTAAACATGCAAACCATCATAGGTCTGGTAAACAGTGGCAATGTATAGCCTCAAGTCTATAACTAATCTAGTGTCAATGGCAACAATGGACAGCATTGTAAGGGTTTTTTGACGGATGCCTGGACGATGACTTCAGCGGGTACGGCAGTGAACTGTCTCCTTATTCCCCCTTAAGACTGGGATCACTCTCGTGCCGGGCTGGGGCAGGCTCCGAGCCAGAGCTGGGGGCTGGAAGGACAGGGCTGGAGGCTGGGCGATTGAGGGGCAGGAAGAGGCCTGGTCAGAGGCCTCACCCCCCACCAACTGGGGAAAGGTCCCCTGGGAGTGTGAGAAAAGTGGCATTGGTTTTGATGAGCTTAGCTGACCTTTGGTTATGTCATGCCTTGGCATTGTATTGGTGTCTCCTTGAAGTGATGGTCAATTTAATGGTCATTATGGATTTCCTGTACAATGATGGGATACCATTTACATTTGTTTCCAGTTTTTTTATGAATAAAATGTGATAAATTAGTATAATAGATTTAATGAAAGCATCGTCAAATAGCTAATTGTTAATGTCAAATGTCATTGATAATTTGAAAGCACAGTAACTGCAAGCATTGTATTCAGAGGAATATTCACCAAACTAACTTGGTTATGAACAATAGATTGCTGTACAGTTTTACCTTTAACTATATCAATTTAAAGCATCTTGCCTAAACAGTTAATTTACCTAATGTGGTAGTTCTCAATGTTTGTTTGTTCCTCCATTTCATACCAACAGCATGTGCTTCATTCATAATGAAGTTAGCGGTGACTGATTCTACTTAACTTGATTTACACTTTATTCAGGGCATTCTCAGGAAATGACCCCATTTGCATTTCCAGGCAGATTCCCATCTAATGTGAAAAATCTTAGTGGCCCCTGGAGAACAGCGTTTCAGAGAATCTCAGTGTCGGTCGGGGTTTGTCAAATAAAGATGTCATTAAGCGTTGTCGTGGCAATGACAGGGCAGCAAACTGGCCTGTTGCCACTGAGCTGAGCAACAGATGGAAAAGAGAGACTAACCGGAATCAGTGTGAGACATCCACATTTTTCAATGCTTCAGACATTATTATCTCCTCATTTCAGTTCACAGCTGTTACATAATACACTTTAACACTTCCCTTGTGTTGTAGTCATTGTAGTCTGGAAGAATAACAACCCCAAACATGGAAAGACATGAAACTACTTTGCTCCTCTTCCCTCTACCTCATCCACTGAATGTAGCCCATGGGCGGACCAGACTTTTCACTAAAACTGACAGTATGACACCAATGAATGGAAGAAGGGTGTCCCATAAGTAATACTTATATTGTGTTGTGGTGTGATTGCAATGATGCACCTGACAACCTTACCCTTACTTAAATCACAATATCAAGCGGAGAAAACTCTTGTCCATCAGATTAGGCCTGTGCTGCTGCTGAATGGGATGCTTGAAAGCCAGCACACAATAGGACTTGAAAGGCTGCCCTGGTGTACACTGAAATTATGATGGCACATTAAACCTACGGCACTGATCGGTGTTTGCTTTTCGGGGCCAGAAGAATGGCCCTCTGCTGTCTTTGGTGCACCGACTGGACAAGGGCCACAGCATAATGGTGGATTAGCCGAACACATTCCCATCCTAATCTCCTCTGTGTCCAGCTCAGCTGTGCTGCCTCAGGGTAAGGCCTTCTCCAGCTGGAGTTATCTCCCTCTACTGTCCCCCCCCTCTCTTTGTCCACTGGTGACCAGGTGTAAGCTCTTTACCAGGGGCACTATTAAAAGTCCAGTGTTTGCTCTTGGAAGGGAGAAGGGCCCCGAGAGGCACCCCATCCGGCCTGTGGCAAGTGCACTGTGCCACACAAAATAAGGAGGGCCCCCTTTTCCTCGTAGTCTCATTAGCGGCTGCTACCGTTGAGTGCTCTCTGTCATTCAAGGAAATGGACGCAAGGTACATACTCCAGGAAAACGTAGTACAGGGGGGAAAAAAACGCCGTCCCACTGTGAAGACTTGGCCAGTATGCCCTCGGCCATTACAATGGCAATGGAGGGAGGGATTGTATAAAAGTCTGTGGGAGTGGGAGAATGGGATGGAAAAGCAATTAGACAAACCTTTTAATGGGCACACACAGGCTTTGGGAACAAAAGTCGGTCCTTTCCCATGTCGAGGCACGTACATCGGGCCCGGTCCTCTGGGAGGTCCGCACCATGCATTGGGAACACTCCAGTCTTGTTAGATAGGATATGACTTTGTTTCTTTGATCAAGTCAGCTGATTGTTAAGCTCAGCTTAGCGCTGGAAAGGGCTGGGGAGAGGAGTGGAAAAGCTGGTGGAACCCATCCCCCCGTCTTCCCAAAAGTGGCACGCTGACATGCTCAATGCTCATCAGTGGAAAACAGAGAATGAGGAACATAGACATAATGCACAAGATGAATGCAGCCAATCAGATATTAGGACCAGGGGTCATCAGGTGACATGGGGAGTACCTGTTACGGACTCAAGTACGAGCTGGCAGAAGGCACTTTCTTGCGTGATGATCATCCAAATGTGTGAATATTGGAACCATCTTCTGGGCCTCCCTTAGAAAAAACAATAAACTCTAAATGCAGCATTAGCCGAGACATGTGCAGTAAGAAGAAATGGGGCCTACACAAAGTCACAGTAACAAAACCAAATTCACAAAATTACTCCTTAAGTATCCCAAGGACTTTGAGAGGCTCTCTTGGCAACAGAGGGCAAGGCTTTTCAATCTGAAAAGTCCACTTCAGATTTGTACACAATGCCTAAAGTTAACGGCTATATTTATATTCAAAAAGGAGAACTGCAAGCAGTTTAATAACTTGATAGTACAAAAACACTAGTTTACAAAAAACATAATTTAGAAAAAAAAATTTTGCCATCACTGCTGAGATCCAGCGTAAAGCCTCCATGTTGTGGTAAAACTTTAGATATCAATCAGAATACTTTAGATAGAAGTTACACTGCCAGCAGAGCATTGGTTTTAGGAGACCAACAGTAGACCTCTGATGAATCTGATAATACAGCTTCTTTAACGCTGATGCGCATTTGTCCATTTTCATTTAAAGCTGATGACCATTTGTCCAGTTTCAAAAAGGTGAACTGCACGCAGTTTTATGATTTCAGTTTTTGCTAAATTCAAATGAGACATAATTCCTAGCCTCATCACATGTCTGAGCTTCATCAAGCTTTCTCATGCCAAAGCAACACTCTTGAAAACACTCAAGTTACATAACAGTCAGTAGCATGTCAGTGTTGAAACATCAGACATCATCACAGCAAACTCACAGACAACCCGTGACAATCTGATAATTCAATGAGTTGCTTACTTTATCTCCTCATTAACTAGTTTCCTGTTTAGTGTGTTTGGACATGTGAAGGGTCTCATGATTTCCCTCTGTACTCATGCGAAATGGCTCACTTCTTGAACTTCCCAAATAAGGTAATCATCTTTAGGCTTAAGTACATCAAAACATACTCCTGTTAAGTCTCTATGTTAAGGCATTTACTGTCTCACTTAACACAATGCTACTACTTGATACTGTTGCAGTGCCCAGAGTCATAAAATAGACGCCGAATGTGTTTTATTTTTTACCTGGATGAGAGCCAACACAAAACAGTTCTGTTTCAAACTTCGTATAACAGTGACCCCCAAGCAAATGCAGCCCACCCCACTGACCTCTGCCCTCTCTTTCATCTCTGCTATATGTTATTTTCTCCTGCTCGCATGGGGTCTCCTGTGTTCAGAATGCGAGAAAAAAGCCCTGGATGTCTGAGGACTAATTAGCCGATGTTGAACTTGGCCAGATGGCCCCTGCGGCCTGCTTACAATGCTCAGCTGCACAGAGCAAACTCCTGAACCTCTGAATCCGTGCAAGGGGAGGGGTTGTCTCCATCCCCGTTGACCTGAGATGGGGGTGTATTACTGCTGTTTTTCTTTCACACCCAGAAACCATGGTGGATCTTGGTCATGGTAGGCAAGGTATTACATAGGAAGTCAATGATATTTCTGTACATTTGGAGGAGAGAGCTGGTGACAGCACCTACATGTAACAACCACTGATGTTTGCTCATTATCAGCACCTTTGTCTCACAAGGGAAGGAGAGCTTTGCTGGCATTGCAACTAATTATATTTCATTGTCAGCCATTCTGATGCCCACTTCAACTGTTGCTGTTTTACTTTTTTTAACTCAGGAACTGATAGCTGAGATGAGGTAGGAACCAGTGAGTAGAGGAGATAGAGAAGAGGTAAATTTAGTGAACATGGGGCCAAATATATGTGACCATGTGCACATACCCTCCCACAATATGTGTACAAAGGTTTTTTTGCCAGAGTTATCAAACAACATACGCACAGAATTTGCCCATTCTATTTATACATTTAAATTTTAGTCAAATCAGTGTAATTTCATATGCATCTGGACGCGCTTAAGGTTAACTCCCACAATGACCCTTATATGGGTTGAGATGCACCTTAAATTGGTCAGATTAGCATGTACATCTTTTAGATAAACCTTCCCACAGAAGGCACTCCCATTTATGCTACTCAACTGCCATGTGGGTCACGTCTAGGTTCAATTAGGACTAATATGCTATATAAAGTGAAGGATTTGTTGTGGAAAATATGTCTGTGTGTGAAGAAAACCAACTACTGAAATAATTTACAGTACTGAATTAGATCATGAGCACTCTTTGTTTAAAATGTATGTTATACCAAACATACTAATATGTGAAATGTAATAAACCTTTTTTTTTTTTTTAAAGCACTTTAAACTTGACCTGGAATAAAGCTTGGCAGGGGAGATATCTCACTTGGGTTAGGGCAGCGCGGAGCTGCCAAGACACCAATATTTATGATTCATTCTAAGTTGTTGACTTGACAGCAGGTGCAGGAAACAGACCAAATATGATAAGAATATTTCCAGACCCAACGGATCTTCCAAATAAAAAAATAAAACATAACCCACGAGGAAGAGTCAAAGATGATTTATTTATAGGAGGGATCCATCAGGTGCATAAAAAGAGAATGCAAAACTCTATAAAATTGGTATAGTCTTGAGACATGCTAAGGTTTATACTGTTGGTGTTATACTGGCAAAATACATAGATCTGTAGACAAACCTTTAAATGCCTACATAGAAATGAATGATGTATTTTGTTCAAAGGCAAAAGTCATCAGCTTCAACTCAGGTGGGCCAAATGGCTTTGATTTTACACTTTGCCGTAGCAGATCTACAAAAGCGTGTGTAGATTTGTCCATCTGTATTTGTTTACCCTAAGCTGAAGTATAGCAAGTCAAAGCACCAATGTTTGGTCACTTTTCTCAGGCATTGTGACACTGTGTGCCTTAAACAAAAGCTTGATACCAATGCTCTGACTTATAGATACATAAAACCTGAAACTGAGGGCAACAGAGAGCGAAGGAGAGGAGGACAGAATTGGGCCACCCCCGTGTGCCTCGGCTGGGTCTGACTGAGCACAGACGGCTTTGTGAGGCACACTCTCAGGCATGGCTGCATGGTATTTTAATCCATGGCAGGGAGATGGGGGGCAGAGAGATGTTTGCAAAAGGGCCCAGTCCAAGTACCACAGTTCACTGGGCTCCACTCAGATGTAAACAGCCAGACCAAAGGAGAGCAGGTCTGACCCAGAGGAGGGTGGGAGGCTGCTGGGTGGAGGTCTTGTGCATTTCTGGAAAAATAAGGAAAAGAGACAGTGATCTAGATAATGAATCACTCTCCTAAAGGGCTGGAACCAGAGGTGCATGACCTGCTGCCACGGTGTACGCGTGGCTTATAGGTCCTAATCCATAACGCACCAGAGGAACCTCTTTGAAAACATGGGCCTCTATTCTGAGATGAGACCCTTAATCACTTGTTTTGGAGATGTTTTGCCCTACGCTATGATTACAGGTCTCTTTAAGACATCATGCAGTCTGAATTTAAATTGAAGCCGTGAAAGTGGTGAACACTGTTTTTGAAACTCAACAGTGAATCAATTGAAAACACCGTCTTCACCAGACATTAAAAACAGTAAGTGAACCATGGACAGAAGAAAGACTAACCAAAGTTATACATTCCCAAAAACTGCCTGCCAAATTCGTTTTGGTAAAAATGTTTTATGGTTCTGTCGTTTGTGTACAGCTAAGCAGACTATCTGAGGCTAACTCATTCCCGTGACTTACTCCAAGAGCAACACCTTTCCTTGGTAAGTGACTGACTTTCTCTCTCCCCCCTTGCCATCCCCACGAGCTGTCTCAAGGATTCCATTGTGCAGGTTCCCATGGTGATCTTTAGACCTTTGATAGGCCAGCCCCTAAATTTCCAGTATACGCAGGAGTTTTTGTGAGGCTGCGACACATCCTTTCAGCCAACTGCAGTTTACTGGCTGATTTATGTATGTTTGTGAAGATTCTGGGGAAACAGCCTTCCCCCTCAGACTGGGTCAGCTTAGAAGCATCTGCCCATCGAGTGGAGGGAAACCAGCAAGGAGAATCCAGCAAGGGATGGCTTCATGCTTTTAAAAAAAAAAAGCCAAACACAGGTATCACATGCAACTTCTTGTACTTTTAAATAAACAAATTAGAGTGAATGGAATGTCTAGACCTAACATTACAGGGGTTAAGCACCACACTTTAATTTGTGCCTTCAAAGCCCCTTAACATAGAAATAAGAGACTTTCACGAGGGCGTTGCTTTGCAGCTGGATGAACCAATCGTAAACCTTCCCCTCCTTCCCTTGTTTTGTGTGTGAAGCTTGTCAAGGCTTTTTTGTCTGAGAAGTTTTTTTCCCCTCCCATTCCCCCTCTCTCTGTCATTGTACAGCCCCCCAAGCTCAGGCCAGACCTACTGGAGTGTGAGGAGGAGAGTTATGCAGACTGGAGCTCAGCCCAGAGCCAGAGCCTGACGGCAAACGGGGCCACCCAGAACCACTTTTCCTCAACGACCTCCAGCCAACTGACTTCCACAGCGAGAGACAGTGAAACCTGAAGCAGCGACACCCCCATCTCACCCATCCTCTGTAGACTGGGGAAGGTCGTCCACCAGCTGGTGACAGGTCCTAGGGATGTTCAAGGACTCCTCCAAATGACAGGGACTGCCGTGACAACCAGCAATACAGAGAGGACACGGCTTGTTGGAGAGAGTGAGAGCTTGAGGGAACCAACAGCTTTTCGTTCGTTGACCTTCAGGTCAGAAAAAGGCACAGTTTGTCAGCTGGATGCTTCTTGCCTTCAGGGCAACTAGACAGAAAGAGTTCTAATTGACTGACTGTACCTGAGAAGCGCATTGGTGGACAATATAAGGTGTCTTTGGAAGAAAGAAAAGAGAGAAATACTGAAGGGTGAGTAAAAGGTATCTTCTGCCTGACAGAGAGAAAGAGACATAGAAGGAAAGAGGAAAGAGGAAAGGCTATAAGTGAAAGGTAGAAAAGACAGGTAGAATGGCCAACTCTGGATTTCAGCTCCTGGGCTACTTCTTGGCTTTGGGGGGATGGATTGGCATCATCTCGACCACAGCGCTACCCCAATGGAAACAGTCATCCTACGCGGGAGATGCCATCATCATGGCGGTGGGTCTGTACGAGGGCCTCTGGATGTCCTGTGCATCTCAGAGCACAGGGCAGGTGCAGTGCAAGATCTTCGACTCCCTTCTATCTCTGGATGGTGAGTTAGAGTGAGACTAGTAGTCATATAGTCATAATTACAGCCATCCTTGTGAGACTTATGGGAAATGTTTATGTGAGTGTCTATGTCATGGTACTTTTACAGAATTGCGTAGGTAAAACAATTATCTAGTAAGAAGGACGCTTATCAAACCTCACTGCTTTTGCTGGGTATTGTTTGTCTGCATATATTTAAAATGTAACAGTAGAGAAAGTTAACACATACACTTTTTTCAGATGTGTTTCATTAAGTGACGTAAACACTAACCGTAAAAAATTCTTGAGCTGACAGGAATTAATTACATTTCTCCCCCCTCCCCCTACGAGTGGTACAAAGATTAATTGAGGCAGTCTGTCAAAGAGGGGAGAAATGACTCCTCTGAGTCACTTATGAAATATAAAGCACCACAGTCAACTGTCATATTTGCGGAGACATGCTGATAGATTCTATTAGCTCCTGCTGTCTGTTCTTGTTTATCCTCCATTGTTTACTGAGATTGCCCTTGTGAGTCTAATGCCTCCCATCTTTGGATAGAATAGAATCTGGAGTCTGATTTAATTGAACAAACTAGGCCAGTCAAATTGTTTTTGTTTGTGGTCAGCTAAATGACACTTATGCCAATGGGTCTATGGTCAGAGACAAAAGCACCCTGCAAACAATTAGCAGTTTTACATTCACATTTGCCAACATTAGTGTGGTCACATTTTAAAGACAATATATTTCCCCCATTGTTTGTATCACTGAAGCAGACACAGCATATTGTTTTCGTCCAGTGAATGGCACTTGTTGAAGAAAGAAAAGCCCACTGTTTCGGCAACGACATTTTCAATATGCTAAATGCATCTACCCCCCACACAGTATAATCACTCTTTGTCTCTTTCCAAGTCAAGCCTTTTGTGAAATAGTATATAAAAATAATAATAATAATTATTATTATTATTATTATTCATTTTATTTTGAATGCACTTTTCATTCAGAAGAATCTCAGAGTGCCTATATACTTGCAACTGTCCCTATTTTTTTTTACTGTAAGTTTCACAGAAGGTTGAAATGCTATGAATTAAGCCATGCTTTAAAAGTCAATCTCCCTCTGTCCAAGTTTTCTCTTACACAATGCTGTTGCTCAGAAAAGTGGATTGGGTGCCTGCTGGTGGTAATATCAAGTCCAAGTCTGTTTATCTTTTGTCCTAAATACCAGTAAAAAATGTCTAACAGTCTAATGCAGGCTGTTTCATGGAGGCGGTGAATGAATGAGTGCTGTTTTTTGTGGCGTGCCTAGCCGTGGTGCTGAAGGAACAGTTCTTGCTCCCAAGGGGCACTTGAAACCGAACGGCAACTGCAGTCACAACTGCACATCTCAGCTAGAATGTATGGCACAGCTGGCATCTGAGTTGGGGAGATAGAGAAAAGAGAGTGAGGAAGAGAAAGAGAAAGAGAGAGAGAGAGAGAGAGAGAGAGAGAGAGAGAGAGAGTGAGACAAATACACACAGAAAGAGTGAAAGAGCATGCAACTGGAGCACCACTCACGGTGGAATCTAACCCTGAGCCCACAAAGGCTGATTTGACTGATTGACTCTCGCCACTCGCCCCTCTCCCCACTTCCCCCGTCACCCGCGCCATCGTTGCACAGACTGAGGTCATCCGCTGCGATAGTGACAGCAATGTTCTGTGCTTATGTATATACAGGGAGCCCTCCTACAAGCCTGCATTGTTTCCCTGGCTGTCCGCGAGCTCTGATGTCTCTCTCTTGAATAATTGTTATTATGCGTGGTGCCAGTGGGGCTTTGTGCTGGTGGGGCAGAGGGCACGGCTGCTCAGTAACGCCACTGTGTCTGATGGCACCAGCTGTGCCCAGGCCAGGCCATACTGTATGGCCTGAGCTCTTGATGAAGAGACCTCAGGCCCCAGTGTGATGGAACACACAAATACCCTGTTAGTACCCTGTAGTGCTGTTTTTTTTTTAATCCATTTAAAGTGCAACCTGATTAATGTTTTTAAATATAGAAAGACTAGAATTATGAACTTTTCATAATATTTGTCAATAGAAATTTGGCCAATAGATCCACATCACTAAGAGTACTGCTACATAAATACAATTACTGTTGTTAATGGAATGCAGGCAGTGCAGGCTGTGACTTTAACATATACAAGTCACAGAGAGCATATATTGAGAAAGAGAAATAGAAAGAGAGAGAGAGAGAGAGAGAGAGAGAGAGAGGAAGAGAAAGAGACAGAAAGAGAGACAGAGAGAGACAGGCAATATGACGTGGAAAAAATGTACACTAATGATCTCACAATAAACAATGCACATCAAAAAGGAGAGCCATAACAATGACCTTCAAATATGCTGCCACCCTGTCTTACTGGCTCTTTGATTGGCCTGTGCCAGGCGCTGCCAACATTGGCATATGCAGTAGGCCTGTGGGTGGAAGAGTGCCCTGCTCCCCTTTGGCTGGGACTACAACAGTCCTAGCACCCAGGGTGTGAAATGCATCTCACAGGGTCAGACCAACCCCACCCTGCTCAGATAAAGGCAGAGAAAGGGATGAAAGTTCTGGCTGAATAAGAAGCACTCTCTTCCCCACAAAACTCTCTTTCTTATAAGGCTATTAACAACTCACCATCAAAAGATGCCTTCTGTACTCATAAATCAGTTCTCTTCAGATCCCCCACTTTTCTTTGAGTTCTCTTTCAACTCTGATTGATTGTCTCGATGCTGGCAGGGGGCCTTGAAGAGCTGTGAATTCATCTTTAACTGTTGTATGCTCACAAAGTAATGATTGAGTTTATTTCACCTAAGTATTAGAATAGCCCTATTTGTTTGGTCTTGGTTTAGGTCACAAGTGGTAAGATGATTGGTGATATGGTTCTCAGCCCAAAAACATTAAAACACACACAGCCATGCTGCTAGAACTGTATGACACATACGTGGGACTTCTTAATGAAAGAGGCAACAGAAGCGTAGAAACAATCCTGCTTTGTGAGAGAAACCACACTAATCTCTTTTGTGTGAAACATGTAAAAATGTTACTCCTACGGAATTATGCTGCACTGACGTCCATGTGGGTTATCCATGGAATTCAAAGTAGTGGGGCTCTCTCGCTCTCTCTCTCTCACACACACACGCACTCTCTCTCTTTCTCTCTCTCTCACTCACTCTCTCAAGGAAGAAAAAATAATTGCAGACATGGTACTCTGGCGTCTTCTCATGTAGGCCTATTACACAATTAACAGTATCCTTTTTCTCCATGCTGGTTGTAACCACTTCATTCTTGCAGCCGATGAGGGAAAGTAGGTTGAATATATCTTGACAGATTTATGGGCTGCACAAAAACAAAATAACCAAATGCAGATGGATGAGAATCACAAGGAGCTTCATCAGAACAAACAGCTACTGGATCTATCTGGTCTAACCTCCACTTTCACTGTGTTTTTGCCCCAAACCTCTACCTAGACTTATTGTGTATGCTCTGCTCTGCTCTTCCTCCCCCTCTCACCTGCCCCCTTCCCCCTACTTTTCAGTGCACATCCAGACGTGCCGTGCCTTGATGGTCATCTCGGTGTTGATGGGCTTCATTGGAATCATTGTCAGCGTTGTAGGCATGAAGTGCACTAAAGTGGGCGACAACAACCCGCAGACCAAGAGCAAAATTGCTGTCGCCGGAGGGGCCCTCTTCCTGCTGGCCGGTGAGGCTCTCAGTCCCCCTCAATGCCTTCATGTGTGTGTGTGTGTGTGTGTGTGTGTGTGTGTGTGTTTGTGTGTGTGTGTGTGTGTGTGTGTGTGTGTGTGTGTGTGTGTGTGTGTGTGTGTGTGTGTGTGTGTGTGTGTGTGTGTGTGTGTGTGTGTGTGTGTGTGTGTGTTTGTTTGGCTGTCTGAGGTAAAACAGGAGTGAATGACCAAAATGCTACTCAAAACACACACAGTCACATTGAATTGTACATGCACTCTGCATGGCTGTTAATAGGCGAGTAAACAAACACAAAGTTGAGGAATACCAGGGGCAAGAAAAGAGACATATATATGAATGAGCCGTGAAAGAACCCTGGCCAGGACTTTCTTGCCATGAGATGTCCATTGAAATAAGCTTCTATTATGGTCACGGCCAAAATACAAACCAAAGTGCTAGTTGTCATCTTGGTTAAATTTAACTGCTTGACTGCAAGTCAAGACTGAAATGAAACATTTCAAAGGCGTGACCTGTACATCCATGTTATTTTTTTCCCCCTAGGATTGTGTACACTTGTATCTGTGTCCTGGTATGCTACACAAGTCTCCTATCACTTCTTTGACCCCAACACACCTGTGAATGCCAGGTAAGGGAACCTCAGTGTTTTTATGGTTTAATTCCACTTCTGCTATGGCTTGAGCTCAACTGAGCTGAGTACTGAGTATACTCGGGCTAACATACAACCACTGGCTTGCAGGTATGAGTTTGGCTCTGCACTGTTTGTGGGGTGGGCAGCAGCCAGCCTGACCATCCTGGGTGGGTCCTTCCTCTGCTGTTCCTGTTCCAACGAAGACAGGAGGAGTCAGCAGTACTACCGGCAATCGCAGCCCTCCACGGCCAGGGAGTACGTGTAAAAAAACACCACCAAACAAACAAACAAACAAAAATAAACAGCAAACAAACCCAGAGACCAGAGGGCATTTGTGACAGAGCTCCTTCCCCTCTAACCATGATTATATTCCTGTTGTTACTGTCTGACTTCTCCCTTCACATCCTTCCTACAACACAGAGAATGTTTACCCAGCATCCTCACCTTACCCAGGTTTGCACAGTGTACACTGTGTGCTGGGTTATTTTTGTATTAAAAAAGAATGGAAGAAAAAAAAAACTTTTTGTGAAACTGCACTGGAATACTATATTTTCCAGGTTATCTTCTCTCCAAAAAGTTTTTGTTGCATTATGCATCCAAGGCATAGATCTGGTAGATATATTAAAATCGAAGTATCCTAAATGGTTTATTTTCAATGGAGGCCCTATACAAATAAGGTGAACTGGAATCCTTTGTATAAAGGCAAAAGGAGAACAAAAATGCTTACATATACAGCACACCAAATGATTATACCTTACGCGTAAATGAGCACTCCTTAACGGACACATACTAAATGGGTCAAAAAGAGACATAAAGAGTGGTAGTCAGACAGCCTGTCTCAGCAGCACCATGTTGGCCTGGGTCGTGTATTTGAGTTGTTTGTTCCCTCACAGCTATGGCCAAACAGGGCAAAGCCAGAGGCTGGAGGCTCTTCTCTGTCCACAAATTGCAACTAGAATTGGAGGGAGTCCATTCCCTTCTCTCAGTGATATAAATTAGAGTGATGTTGATTTGTGAAATGGGGTTTCACATCTCAAGTGTGGGAAGAAGGGTTTGGCTGACACCAGGAGAATTCCAGAAGAACCGTTTTTCAAAACTTTCTAACCCTAACTTTCAATTTGGTCCCAGGGGTAATCTGGTCTGTAAGTGTTATGACAATGTCTCCTTTTGAATGTAATTCCAAATGAAGATAAGCCTAGGTGGACTAATACAGCTTAAAATGACTGAAACCTGAAAACAAATCTGGAAACACTGATTCAACGTGAGGGAATGTGAGACGAAACATATAGCTTCAGCTCCCAAGAATGCTACTCTTGTATTTGTGACCCCTCATGCAACTGCAACAGCCATCTCTTGACAGTATGATTTAGTGAGGCATTAGCAAAGCACAGCAGTTTCTGACACTGCACAGCACTATCACCCCTAAGTCTGGCTTTCTGAGTCTGCGAGCTGCATGCGAGCCGCACACAGTTAGGTCTCATCTATTCAGGAACGCCAGAGGAACTCTCTGGAACAGAGTTGTGAAATGTATATAGTCACCATGTCACATGACACTGGATTCTCTTTTAATTAAATCCATGCATCCGGTACTCTGTATGAATTTTTAGCTGAGGGCCATTTTGACACACACAGCAAATGTCAATCTTAGTGTCTGTCACTCTTTACTCCAGAGTCAATCCAAACATTTATGTTTAAGGGGTAGAAGAATGTTGTGTATCTACACATACGTACCTTACAAACCTCAAGTGGACGAGAAAGCCAAAGCTGAGAGAAGTTCTTAACACAGAACACAGTAAGCCGGCTGTGTGTATGAATGCTGCATAGTCTGTACCTATCCACTCGTATGATTGCCCAGATCTCTTACAACCCAATGACACTCACATGACGCACCGAAGGTTTTTTTGCAACTTTTCAGTGTTAAAGCAGCAATACAGAGTTTCTCGTCCAAAACTAGTAAACTAACTACCTAAAAGGCATGCAATAACCTTGCAAACACCACCAACAGCCCAGCTGACACTGATAGAAGCTTGCCAACACACTAACTGGTGTCTTTTGGCAGTTTAGATGGCAAAGTCATGCATGTGAAAGCTTTTCTTCCATTTTTGCAGGGTGTACCAGCCCGGTACACAGAACTACATAGGGCATATCCTGGATGGCTGGTGGGGGAGACACAGGTCTTTATTTGTCCTTCACATGACCATATGCTATCAAAATGAATTTGAGGATGGTACCAAAACTAGTTGCCTGTAAAACCATATTTCAAAAAGTGTCAAATTGTTGCATAGTGTTACTTTAATGTCAACTTTGCTACAATATCACTTGCTCTCTATGTTGATATCTTTTAATGAGGCGTTTATACATATTTTGAATGCATATGTCCAGCATTGTAGGACAAATATCTGCAATAGACTAGTTAATCTGAGTAGCAAGAGATACCTCACTGCAACAACTCTTCAACTGATAGCCATCAGTCGCAGCCGTTTAAGCAGAAGTGTGTCAGAGCACATAATGTAACAGAAGAGTGAGGGGCATTCTGTCTCTCTGCCTCCTGCAGGAACATCCTCAAGTAGTAATAGTGAAAAATCTAACTATTCAAAATGTCACAAATGTCATCTGGTGCACCTAACTATGCATCCACGTGAAGCTTTAACTCACCCGCTCCCACTAACACCCTTGACTTCTGAACACAGTTCTTTATTCTTCATCTCTAAACTGACTAACATTTACTAGGGAATCAACATGGAATCAAGAAGGACTTGTGACATGTTTCTCTTTCTCTCTGTTTCTCCCTCTCTCCTTTGTATTGGCTGTTCTTCTGTCTTCTCCTCTCCTCTAATTCAGGGCTGAATTGTTGAGTGAGACTAGTTTCCCCGACTGACCAACCCCCCCAGCCTTTTTTCGAGGACTGTTCCGAGCTCCACTGTTTGTTCCCATCCCCTCTGCTCCTCCTTCCTTCACTCAAAACTGGGAGCCTTGTCACTCTGCTATAGATTTTTTTTGCTCCTTCTCTCTCTCCTTGAGATTTGTTTCCTGTTTTTATCCGCATGTGATATTTAAGTAAGGTTGGAAAAAATTACCCTGCACCTGTAATAATCTGACCTTTCCCACCGCAACCCTGCCTCTGTAAATATGATTTATTTAGTATATATATCTGTGCAAACACCCTGTACAACAGGGCATTTTACTACATGTGTACACATGACTGGTGAAAATAGTGTGCGTTTTTTTATTATTTGTTTTTAATTTTCAGTTTATGTAAGCCTGTATGATTCAAGTCATATGAATATCTTCAGATGCACTATGACTTCTAAGATTCGATGTGACTTTCCTTATGATTTCCAGTTTCTGTGTTTGATTTGTTTAGTTTGTTTGGTTTCAGTTACAAGTGTACATTCACTTAAACATGTTCTTTTCTTTTAAATTGCAGACCAAATGTTAAAAGTTCTCCACCAGACAAAGGGGAGCAGTACTTGTAGTTTTGGAGAGTGAACACCACCGCTGATACACACACTGTTAGAGACACTCTCTGTAGGTACAAAGGAGACAAAAAAAGAGAGAATTGAGAAAATGTAAGATGTAAAAGTACCATGCGTGCCACAGACCCAAATGGAGCATATTCCTGTAATAAACACATTTACCAAACATTCCTGTTTAAAAGCTTAATACATTCTTGAACCATCGTACTGTACAACATTGCCTCTTGTGAGTGATGCGTTAGACAAGCAATTCAACCATCAATGGTGAAGGGTTAAAACGTTTTCAAAAAGTATGGTATGTGCAATGTTAGTTTGGTTTAGAACTTCATATATATTTACATGAATTTGGCTTAGTGAAGACTCATTAGTAAATGTAAACATTTATGACATTTGGGTGCAACTTCTTTCAGGGTAAACAGTGATGAAACAAGCATGCAACTGTGTTCCATTATTTCTTTGTATTGTAATTCACAATTTCAATGGTTATTTACTTCATTTTTTAGATTTTGTTTTTATTTTTGCTAATTGCCATGACTCAGACCTTGTAAAGCCTATCTGGAGCTGTTCCTTTTTGTTAAAAGCAACTATAATCATGTTTTTTTCTCTTTTTTTCGTGCATAAGATGTAGAAACATACAAGATCTGTTGCATCCAATTTGATAGTTCATGTTGGAAGTGTGTAGCCAACCACTTGTGTGAATTGTAAGGATTTGGGAGAAAAAAAACTTTCTAAAGAAACCCCATTTGGATTATTACACTGAATTCCATGGTGCACATATGATTTGTGTTGATGAATGATACATTCAGCATGCATTGAATAGCACTGTTGACTGAAGAAGCTTTGTCACATAGCGGGGTCAAATATGTAATGGGCCAATTTTGTGGAATGTAATCCCAGATATTTTAGTTGCATACGTCATAGAATATTCTATCTAATATTCACCATTGTTTACCATCTCATATAAACTGTTATCATCTCTGTTTATCTGTTTTGACATAAATAAATACAGGAAAATTGATATAATCTGAATGTTCTCACATTTAATTTCAATCACTGATCCCCTTTGAAGTACAGCTAACCAGTTAATAAATATATGAGGATTACAAATGTAATTTATCCAACTGAACCTACGGTACAATGATAATTTGAATGCATATAAACAACCATGATGTGGAAAAATAATGGTACAACCACAAATACACATCATTAGAAGTCTGTTTAGAAGTCTGTTGGACTTCTAAAAACATAAAACACAGTCATTATTCTCTGGGATGTTACCATTCTAACGTAACACAAAGTCACTAACTAAAGTACCTACAAGGACTTGGTGTTTTACTTGTTTACTGACACCACCCGAATGGCTAATTTGAAATTGCTGTCAGGTACTGTTTTGTATCCTACTGACTTGGTAGCAATGGAGTAAGAAGTGGGTGGTGTAAATTTGCTAATATCAGGGTTTTGGGCCTACCAACAAGCCAAAACCAAATATAAAATTCCGTAATAATCAGTAATAATATCTTTCAGAACAAAATGCATTTATCAGTGGTAAAAGTAGTGTGACTTACACAAATTTTGGAAATAACTAGACTCTCTGACAGAAATAAGGAAGTGTAACAAACACAGTGCACCACAGCCTCACAGCCACAGATTAACCACTAGGCTGTCTGGTGTAGTGACATAACCGGTATATCAATGCTGAGACCATTTTATATGGTGACAGCCCAACAACTATTCCACATTCTTCCTACAAACCCTTAAGGAACATTCACTGCCTGCATGGATCTACAGGCTAGCATTACTGAGCCTTAAAACCAAACTCCCTAAAGGCTGAACTCATCATGTCAACAGAGAGAGAGAGTCCATCTATGGAGATGATTGATGGATGCAAAACATACATGAAAGAGATTAACAGTTTACTGTATAGTGGTCCGGGCAATACTATGCAAAACATACATGAAAGAGTCTGCAGTCAAACTTCGAGACTATGCTGAACTATAACTTTGTGAGGTAATCCTTCAGTCATCGTGGCACACTCTGCACCTTTGCTACAACGAAAGCCTGCATGATCATGTCAAATAACATCACATCTGCGGACTACATCAACAGTTTACTGTAAAGCGGTACAAGCAATACATAGCCAGCTCAATGGCTGCTTAGCGCTCTTCTAATTGGAGGATTGGAGAGGATGAGCCATAGGGGTGTGACTAGTTCCGGAAAAAAACTGCAGAGCTTGCAGTCGAGTGGTAAGGAGGAACAACAAACTCATTAACAGGACTGAATAAACCAACACTCACTAGAGAGATAGAGTGATGAAAAATCTGAACGCATGGTGAGAAAGTTACAGCAAAGGACCCCCAAGACCTGTGATGTTTTAGTCAGGGGAAAGCAGCACACCATGAAAGAGCAGAAAGAGCACAGGAAACGACAGACCCAGCTCTGTCAACAAACCTCTTAAATGAGTATAGAAAAAGCAAAAACTAGCAGGATGAGGTGACACAAATCTGCACTGCCTACTCTTAGCATCGGTTCCTACCAAACAGAGTTAGGATTGGACAAGAGGGAGAATGTGCACTGGGCTACAACAGTTTCAGATGGCCCCAAGGTGACCATTCAAACACCAATCTGGTCTGGCATTCCTGCACGGCAGTTTGGGGAATTTTGGACACAGTGGTCTTTGAAGACGTTGTCTCTGAAGTGTTTCCTAAGATTTTCTCCCCCACATTTATGCTTTCTCAAATCATCTCAATTGTAATTAATTTGCAAAACTTCTATTACATATTCCACCGGGTCAATATACAACATAAATCAACTTTATTGATAACAATTTAACTGAAAAAACTGAAATAAGGCATTGATACTTCCTTACCTATCCAACACATTTGTTGTCAGGAAACCTTCAAATGCAAATGCTAAATGATTAATCTATAACATGCCTTAAAGCACTCAGAGCCACACCAAAGATTAGTCTAGTTCACTGCACATTGTCATTCCTAGGCCACCAGTGTGGAAACCAGTGAATTAATGTACCATTATTGCCTCAACAAGGTCAGAGGTGATTCTGTAGGCTGTGACCGCTTTCAGAAATCCCCACATCAGGAATGCAGGGCACAGTCTGCCTTCAACGTGAAGACTCAAAATAGCAACGGAAAAATCAAGGGGCCTTGTTCAGGTAGCTCTTAACTAGACTGAGTAGTACTGTACATTTCCATTATTCATGGGTGATTTGTTCCAAGATACCAAATCTGTGATTTAAAGTCAACTAACATCAATCTACTAATGCTGTTTATTGTCTGTGTGATTGTGTTTACATGTGTGTTATTAATCTAAAATGATCTTAAGTGTTACATTTATTACAAGTAATACAAAGAAAGCATTTCTGGTCAATGCAAGTCATGGAACACAAATTCCAAACTCCTGTCAATTTGTGACAATAAAGGAAATGACTCACAAGTTGTGTATGTAGTTATAATATAACAAAAATGTACAGAACACTCTGTAAGGCAGCTGTCAATGTAGTTTTGTCCACTACTTCAGTAGTTTGTCTGCAATATTTTACTGATCCAATTTTCAGCCATACATATATCATATCAAGTGATGTTCATATTTAAAACCACATACATTTGACAGAGCCATCACAAAAGTATGTTGAGATGATCTTGAGACATATTTCCTGAATCAAAATTAAATGTATATTACGTTAAAACCAGGAATTTGTTATATAATGACTAAGCATTGTTAGTGACCTCTTCATGTCTCTCACAACCGATGTAAATTTCCCAAATGTCAGAATTTAAGTGACCTGGCCTCAAGAAAACCACTTGCTTCAATTCCTGGAAATATGCAGAGTAAATCAAACGCAAAAATGCACAGCAATTCCATGGATTTCCTTCTTCTACCACATAGTATAGGACACTTCAAAGAGTGTTTCGGCATAGAGTTCAAACAGGCCTCATCCTATTTAAACCTTACAAGATTTCTGGTCCTTAGAAGGTCTTCAAAGCGCGAATCTATCAGAGTCCCAGTGGGACGACACATGCACTTCACAAGCGCATCCATTGTGTGGGGGCGCCTGGTGTCCTCAGGTCAGCTGTCCCTGCTGAGGCCTTCTGCTGGGGTAGAGTGTGACCACCAGACACACATGACAACAGATGCTCTTGTGTCCGATTAACGACAATAGCCAAGTGAGTGTGACTCTCCATCGCTCTGCTTGTACAAGATCTCCAGATCAGTACTGAGAAAGGAACATCAGTGGCTGGATTCAAAAGTAAGCGATAAAGAGATTAGCCGGCTTTTTGACATTCTCTGTGCAGAGGTGTTTCGACAGATGTACATTGAACTGTGAAACTAGCCAACTTCATAATGTTATCTTTAGCCCTAGAGAACAAAGGCTCTCACTTCTAATAAACCCCTGATAATTGTGGCATGATCTAGTATACTATAACCCACTTCTGAAGAACTGAGTATGCCATGGACCACCCTGTTTCACTGAGCGTTGTTCCAGTACTAATTTGCATACTAGCTTTTTCTACCTTTTCCCTCTCTGTCCAAACTCTTCTCCTGTGCCTGTCAAAACTGCTGCCCCCCCTGTCGGTCTGTAATTGCGGAAAAATGCAAAATGCTAGTTCTGCCTCAGAGGACCTGGCTTGGATCCAAAGTTCATTAATAACATTCCTTCAGGTAGAAGGTGGTAAGGGCAACACTATAACAGCTGTATTTGGCCACTTGGCAGAGAGCAGACCAAACTGGACCACAGTTGTTCGTTACAACAACAGAACTATTATAGCAGGTGAAAAGGTGCCTGAACTGTACTACTCTGACTCCTACAGACGATTCAACCTGTAACGTTCAACTAGTGCTGCTCCAGGTGTTGCTGTGAAATAAATGGTGGGCATTCACAACATCTGGCTAGACTTGCATTTGAGTTTTTGAGTAAACACCTATTGCATGATATTTGGTTCAATTGCACAGTTAAAGTTGTGCGCAATCAGTGGTCACGTTAAAATGTTATGTTGTTAAAATGTCAGGAGCCCTCCAGACAAAGATTCTTGCTTGTCTACAAGTCAAGGGTTAATGAGGAAGGAAGCGAAGGCTGTAAAACTGCAGAACAAGTCAACAAATACCAGTCTATTGGGATGTGGTTGGGATGAGTGTCATAGCCATATAATAGTATGATTGTAGAACAAGGGTCAGTGAAGGAGAGGGGTTTGTGATATGCTTGCAATCCAAGTAAGCAACTTATGCCTGTAAGCAATCCTTTCAAATGAGATGTCTTTCTGGGGTTTACAAAAAATCCCATCACCCATCTGAAAGCTCAAATCAAACTTTTTGATTGTTGCCAGAGTTTTGCCATGCATTTTTTGCAAGTGCAAAAGGCCAAGAAGGTACTATTGGATGGGTCACAATAGTAGCTTCAGATTTTTCCCTGAGACGTGTTGTGTTCTTGTCAATGTCTACTGGTTATGCACATGACGCTGATGTAGGATAAGAGAGGATGTGGTGAAGCACCTAAATATGGACACCCCATTACCTAATAGTCTCCGTTCTTTGCTGTAGCTCAATTACAATCACTTTGGAGAGAGTTTTGAACAAGGATGTAAATATTTTTGGGGAATCTTTGATGCAAACATGGTTCCTTAGTGAGCCCTCTAGTGGTTTAATTTGTTTCACATTGTGATGACTGCTGATGTTGAGAAAGAAACAATAAACCAAATGTGATTGGAGTAAGCATTTCTTCCATGTCTGCGGTCATGAAGCAGATTATTAGGGTGGTTAGTGGTTCTTATGAGTAAACACATGGTGAAGAGAAAAGGACATTGGGGGACACTGTATCAAATGTAATAATATTCACAGATATGTTTCAACATTAAAAAAAAAAAAATGTTTAACGGATATCGGGAGTAACAATATATAATAATGAATGTTATTCTGGCGCAAAGTCCGTCACCCACCACAATTCAATCTCAGATTGATATCTCAAACATTTATCACAAACAAATTTCCTGATTCAGTACCATGTGAAAACATTTCTATGGACCAGTAAAACATGATATTTTAAATCATGTCCCTCCCTTAATCAATGTCATTATTACGTAAGCACATGAACAATAAGGGATCTCTTATTAATAAATACACCTGTTACATACTGAGCCTCACTTTTTTAACTCTTAAAAGCAGTGAAGAAAAAAACATTTAAAAAGCAGGGGTCAAATCTTTTCTTATTGTGTATCTTGTTGGACCATTTTAGGATTGTGGGTTGGGCTGTTGGACTTCTGTGTCAGAGAATCATCAATTTCTCTGGTTTATTTACCACTTATCATCGTGAAAGAAATGAATTAAAAATTGTGGTGAGAGTTATTACCAAAAGAGCAAAGGAGAACCGGTTCTCTGAAAATGTGTGTTGTATGAAATGTGTCTTGAAAATGAATCTTGAAATGAATAAAACAGCAGGGGTGTGTGGGTTTAAAGGATGAAGTGTTTCCTTTCAATACGTTTTCCAAGACAACAACTGTTCCGGAGCTGACCTGTTTTTCTGTGTGTGTGTGTGTGTGTGTGTGTGTGTGTGTGCGTGTGCGTAGGGGGTGGACATGTGTAGAGCTAACTGTTTGTATTTTGTGTATAATATTTTTGATGAATCATTGAACATTGTCAAAAGAAATAAAAAACATATGGACAATTGTTCACAAAACTTGCAACAGCAAGAACCTAGCCTGAGGAAACCAGGAATAGACCGTGGCATAGACCCTATGGCCAGCTTCACAGGCGGGCGGGGATTATGGTCAGCTCACACTACCCATGCGCCAAGGGTGCATCTGAAGAAGTGTTTTGATTTGATTTGATTGGAAAGCAGAACACAAATGCTGTTAAAAGCAGTCCAAACCTGCTGTCCATTTGCAGCTGCAGCACTCATGTACTGTACAATCTCTGGTGGGAGACTGTACACTGTGAGTATCAGTTGTGCCAGGATTTATCAGTGAAAACAAAACTGACAACACTGAGGTTATACCAGACAAAATTGTGAATTAAATGAAAATGATTTTTTTTTAACAAAGCAATAGTACAAAGTGACGGTTTACAATACAAACATTATTTAATTTAATTTAATCATTTAAATGAAAAAGAACAGAGAATGGAGTGTAGCATTCTGAGTCTTCAGGATAAGAGTTCACTCTAGGGACAACAAATAGTAGTCAGATAGACACTTAATTTCCAAACTGTGTTGGGTTTTTTTAAGGCATAGATTACAGCATGGCATAAGTCTTCACAACTAATGTTTAGACCAGTTATTGTTTTGTTCCTCTGTATCGCACAGTGACTGTGAACACTTCCCAAGTTATTCTCACCACAAGAGGGCAGTATCCCACTATACTTCCTCCCTGTCTGTGACCTCCCTTCCAACGCTAACCATGCCAAATAAATTAGATGAAGCGGTTTAGCACTCTCTGGGAAATGACAACCCTTATTCTCAGCCCTGACTCAAAACAAACGCTGTCCAGTGAGGTTAAGCGGTGAAATCGCCCATCTCCCTCCCTAAATGCTGGAAGCCAAGGGTGAGGTTCTGGAGGAGACCGAGTAGAACCACAGATTCGAGTGGCCGGGGTAAACGAGCCTGGTCACTGAGTATGATGAATGAGAGAGATTTAAGCCTAATTGCCTATTTCATTATGACAGACTCATGCAGAGAACAGCGCCCTGCTGAAGACTTGCAAATAATGAGCCACAAGGATTTCATCAAAAAAACTCCACATTGGCATGGATATTAATCATAATTAGCTGAAATATTATTAAAAGAAATACTATTATCACCAGATCCGGCAAATGATAGTAGGTCTGGTTTTTCACATTAATTATAAATCCAAAGTGAATCACTTAGCAGGCCGTACATTCTTGTCATGTATAAATCAAACCAAAATTCTCTCTGCTCTTGCGTGAACTTTAGGCCTTTTTTGATAAGGCCCCATAAGCATTTCAAGTCCCGACCACTGTCTCTGTCTGCCCCCCCCCCCCCCCCCCCCCCTTCTCTGCCAGGGTGAGGTGTTCGTGAGCAACATTTAAACTCAGGCTGTGGCAACTGACATCCCCTGATATCTCTATTTCCATAAAAAGGCTGCGAGCCCAAGGGGGCAGTTTAGTCACGCTTCTCCCCTCTTCAAACGGCTGAGGCCCAGGCATGGAAATGAGGAAGTGGTCCCGTGGGTAGACTCCTGTAATCTCTGTGGTAAGTGTGAGTCATCTTGGAGACGGAGACACGGGTCTGCCGACCCACCAGTTTGAACACTTTTTTGTGTGTCACCACAGGGTTTGAAACAAGCTTACCTGTTGGCTTCGCTGCCCTCCCTTCTCACCAGTGGCATCACGCCCATTGACCCTGGGCACCTGCCCACTCAACATAACCAGGCCAAAAAACAAATAAAGGAATACATATTCAAACTATATTGTAAACCTTGAATTGTGGCTATAATGTCCTTATGTTACAATTAATGAAAAGGGATGCATACATCTTGTCCCCTCAGACAGCCATTGTGACCATTAACATTAAAACTACACAGCTCCCAAGACATTCAAAAGTCTCACAATGATATAGGCTGCTGTCAGTGACTTTAGCAAGGCTCAGTGCAAGTTGTAGCCCATACATGCAGAGGAGTGGACAGGTAACAATTAAGTGTTTTTATCCGACAGGGTGATTACATAGATCAAGATTATGAACAAATGGGTAATTAACTGACAATAATATGAGTATGATAAACAGCCATTAATTGGCAGCAATTTATCATGTATTAATGTTCGATGTTGACTAATTAGCCTATGTGGGATGAGCTATGTAACTAAGCCACTATCTTATCCTCTATCTGCATTTTGGTTTACTAAATAGGCTAGTCTGTATTATTAGGAATAATAATCCAACATATTGTTAACAATAGCCTACATGGCAGCTAGTTAAAATGGTGTGTGTATATGTATCTGCATTTTTAATTTATGTGTAAAATTGTACCCAGCACCCAGGAGAGGTTGCATGACGCCCCTGCTTCTGATTCTCCAGTAGAGGGCTTCTTACTCTTTGGCACAAGACTGACAGCTGGAGATGTATCTTTATCAACCAACACATAGGGTGGGCCCCTCATGTTATGAGATGGATTCAGGTGCGGAAGGCTATATGACCTCCCCGGAGGTCAACACCTTGGTGGAATTAAAGTGCAGTAAATGCTGGGATTAGTTGAATATATTATTAAGGTCCCTCATTTCTTTCTTGGTAAGAACTGAGATTAGCCAGCATACCAGATGTAGGGGGTGGATATGACATTATGAAGGTGATTTAAAAAAAAAAGAAAACTGCTTCATTACGGTTCGTTATTAATGTCAAACAAATGCCATGTCATGTGGTTAATCTCAGCAACAATTCACCTTTCATAATTACCCTGACAGTAAGTTTAATACCAAAAAACTGTGACATATTCTACGGGAGGGAAGTGACTAGGCATGTTCTCGAACAGACTGATACAGAAAAGCATTAAAAAAATAAATAAAAGCATCAAAATGAGTGATCCTGATCTCTCATTTTCAGGCACATTTAATTGATAAGCGGATTCTTATCAGGGACGTCTAACCTCCTAGGGAGGGGAGCCTGGGAACTACGCCGAGTGACAGGGAAGTTCACCAAAGGTAACAGGAAGGAAGTGAAGTGAGGGCTTGAGGCACATTACCTCGCATGCATACTAATTAGCCTTGAGACTGTATTGATTAAACAAGCATATCAAAGCTACACATTTGTAGCTAGCCAAGATTTTTTTTAGAGGACATTGACATTTTATTGATTCATGAACATATCTCGACAATTCCATAGATGGATAATAAGTGTTTAGTCTGATAGAGTACAATGGCTGCTTGTATGCATTATCTAAATTGTGCATTGTCTAAACTATCTAAACTATGCATTTTTTACAAGGGATCCAAGTAGGAGTGGGAGTCCAAAGGACCTCGCAATTTGATTTAATGATTGAATGATTTAATTTATGAATGTTAAAGTGATGACTCAGTAAGACGCAGATTCTTTGATATAGACTATACTGCAGGAAGCTGAGATGTGTATTTTTGGAACCATTCAAAAACTTCAATCAATAATCTTTAAAATCAAAGAAATCCCATACAACTGAGTGAGCTGTAGACTCATAGACTCAACTGTATTTACTCTAGTAGCTACATAACAGGTTCCTTGTGCAGTCATAATACAACTTCAAAATTGTGATTAAATATGAATATAATTTAAATGTAACTTAGTTATATGGGACATTCAAAAGCATTTTGGTTTATGCACATAACCAAATACTCATGCATCCTTACCAAAGTTTGATTCTTACTGTGCAGGCATTTCCAAGCGAAGTAGACCTAAACACCATTGGGTTATCTTTTGATTGTTTGTCAACAATATAGTGACCACTAAATTATCTGATTTGTTTCTAATATTTGAAAATAGCTCCCAATACCATTCCAGTGTTACTACAACCTAGCTCGCTGTGAGAGACAAAAAAACGGACACGCACAATCTTGTGTGATGTGTGAGTTGTGATCCACTTGATTAAATGGTCCAGATCCTTTTACTAACCTGGGAGTGTCAAGTCTGCTCTCTCAATAACTCGATTTCCACTGCTAACACCAGGCGATGTATACAAATTAAATAGATTCATTTCATTACTCACTACTCTCGTTATAACCTGTACAATCAAATTTGTACATACCCCAATCCATCTGCCTGGCCCTTAGCAAGTAGACTTAAGTTATCATAGACAAAAGGAGGCGGTTGCCACCTCAAGTCATCATTTGACTCAGGGGATGCTATTAAGCAGGTGAGCTAAGTTAGGGAGTATGGGGAACTTCCAGCAGAGCCCGAAAACATACCAGACTCAGAACAGCTAATCCTAACTGAGTGATTTAGGGGAACTTCCTCCATAGAGTGAAACATAACAGACTTAGGGCCTTTTCCAAACCAAACCCTCTCTGCATGCACTCCGTCACGGAGTGAACTCTGTAGTCACACTTGTGGCTGCAGAGGGCACTCTTAATGAAAGGGTAGGGGGTGATACAGCCATCTTCTTTTTCGATCCTCAGTATTTTACTCCTTTTGCTGCTACTATCAGTTTCACTGACATGTATAAGTCAAATACGGCCGTGCGGCCAGAAAGACAACTGACAAAGTGCTGCACGGTCACAGAAAACCTGTTGCACATGCTTACAAAGCCTGCGTTGTTTCAGACACGCTTTTGGAGGGTTTTAAAATCCACTTGTACTCTCCGCTAATTGATTTGGAATGGCACTTTATATGGTGGACCCTCCATGTGAACTTGCAAATGGAGTGGAAGTGGGTAGGAAGAGGGTGTAAAGGCTAGTTTTGAAAAGGCACTCGAATCGCTGATCCTGACTGAGTGACTGAGAGGAACTTCCTTCACTGCGGGAAACATGGCAATTGCTGATCCCGACTTAATGGCTAGGACAACCTAAGATGCTAATTATTTCCAGAAATAATACTCCACTACACATTGGTTTGCTACCCGCGCTCCAAAAAACGCTGGTTTATTTTGGTAATACTTAAATGCTCGTCTGAGGCTGTTGGGTCATTGTATTGAGTTATTTTAACTCATTCTGAGTTGTTTTCTGTTATCCAGCTGCTGAGGTAACCAAATCTACCCAGCGACTGTGTCACTTAAATTCAGTTGTTTCATTATTTAAGCTATGTAATGTTAGCTAATGATTGATAATGCTTAGTCTCTGCAAAGCTTATGTTAAGTGTTAACACCATGTTAGTGTGTTACCCTGATGTAAAGTTTATTTTCAAAGGGGCATGTTAGTCTTAATCAAACGCTGAGATTTTCAAAGATGAACATCGCTATGGTAGGTTACAAGAGCTTGTCTAGCCATTCCTGGCTAAGGTAAAAGGACCCATCTATTTTGCGTTTTACAGGTCTACAGGTCTGTTGCACTGAAAGCGGATGGGACATTATGGAGTTTTGGTCTAAAACTAGTAAGCTACCTACCTTAAATGGAATAGCACCCTCATACATCTCTGAGCTTTTAAAACCCTATCAAACACAAAGGAACCTTAGATCTGCAAATGCCAATATGCTAGCTGTACCCAAAGTGCTCCACAAGCAGAGCGGAGAAGCTGCCGTTGCCTATTATGCACCAAAGCTATGGAACACCCTACCTTTGTACGTGAAGCAGGCAAGCTCAGTGGGTATCTTTAAAACACCTGAAAACATTTATATATATGAGAGCATTTAGCAAGACCTGATTGTGTTAGATCTTTTAAATCTTTTTATATTTATTTTTTTAATTTTTAAAAAATCCTTTTAATCTTCTAGATTATTTTATATCTTTTTTTCTTCTTTTTATCTTTTATATCTTTTATTGTGAGATGTGCCCCTGATTGTTTTAGATCTTTTAAATCTTTACATATTTGAAATGTGTGAAATGCTCCTGCTTGTGTTGGATTATTTTCTTTTGTGAATGCTCCTGATTGTGTCTCTATGTAAAACACTTTGGGCTGCATTTTTTTTGTATGAAAGGTGCTATACAAATAAAGCTTTATTATTACCTCCGCCAAGGAGGTTATGTTTTCGCCCCTGTATGTATGTTTGTTTGTCTGTCTGTTTGTCAGCAGGATTACGCAGAAACGAATGGACCAATTTCCATCAAACTTTGTGGGGAGATTGGGTCATATAATGGCAATAATTGATTAGATTTTCAGATGTCAAGGTCAAAGGTCAAGGTCACAAGGCGGAGGTTTGCATTCTCTGAATGCTCCCATTCTTGTTATTATTATTATTATTTAAAACATGCAAAAAAACTCACAAACATCACCAACAGCCCAGCTTGCTAATGTGCTGACTGAAGATGGTACCGAAAGTAGTTGCTCACATAAACATACTGTACCTCAAAAGTGGTAAGTTGTTGTGTTACTTCAATTCTTGTGTTTCTTCCTTGTCTCCGTAAGGGACTTCTCAACCCAACTAGCCTATGACCTTCTACATTCTATGAGATCATAGGCTGCGTAATAAATGTTTGCCCTTGCTGGAGAAGCATTGAACACTTTAAGCTCACATTAGTCAAGAAACTTGATGGCCAGTGGAAGCTCTCATTCATGAGGCTATTTGATTCTCTATAGGGATCAAATTTAGCCTGTATTGTAGATCAAACAATGTGAGCATCATACTTACTTTAGTGCTGAAAATATCTCTCATTTCAAATGAAATGGCTGTGCATCTGTAAAAGCTTGTATCAGCTTCCCAGACCCAATCAGCCAGGCTCCGGTAGCTTCAACAGAGGGCAGAGGTTAAGAGCACCAGCCAGTCTCTGCAGCTGACAGCTGGGCACTGCTGCTACGTATGGACGTGACTCCGTGAGAGAATGTGAGCATGCAAATACGGCATAGCCGACATACACTTGTAACAAATAAGCAAATTAATCAAATTTTCCAAGAAGATACAAAATTGAATACATGAGAGTTAACATCAGGTTTAAATTTGACTGATCATTTTCTCTGATTATGACTGGAGCGATTAACACATGTTGTTAGTTGTTTAAAGGGGTTAAGGGTAGCAGTCCCAGTTGCTTCACAACTGGGATCTAACCAAAGCCTTAGTAGGGATGGGCGCGCTCTACTTCCAAAGAATATAAATACGTTTTCGGGTGCGAGTAATAGAATATTAACTTTGAGTATAATAAAAACCGCACTCTCAAGCTTTTCTCAATAATATTGAGACCAGTTTATTTCAACAGACACGTTTCGGCCTTAAGCCATCGTCAGTGTGTGACTGGTCTTAATATTATTGAGAAAAGCTTGAGAGTGCAGTTTTTATTATACTCATCTAACCGAAGCCACCATGCTTGCTTCCACCACAGCCTGACTGCTGTGAGAAACTCATCACTGGTAAAAGTGCCACAATTCACACTTTCACTTTCTCACACACATACACACACACACACACACACACACACACACACACACACACACACACACACACTTTCTCCTCTTAATTTAATCTGCTTTTTTCCCTCATTGCAATAATACAGCAGCTTAATTAGCTCTGACAGCCTTGCCAACTCAATTCCAAACAGCTTTTCCCAGCACTGGCTTTTTACGTTTCTAATTAAGTACAATCAGTGAGAGTGATATTTATCGATTCACCTATCTCTGTTTGAAGGAGACAGTGCTCCTCTTGCCCGTGAGCAGAGTTAGCGTTTGTCCGCCTCCCTGTTTCTAATTTTGGCATCAGTAAAATAATTATGATTGATGCAGGTGTCTCTTTGTTCCTTCAAAGCATTAGATTGATGAAACAAAAAGGTCTGTGAAACTAATTAATGTGCAAGGATGTGCAGGGTAAGGGAGTTATCATTCTTAAATCAGCATGTCTCACAGCTTTAAATATTAGATCTCACGTGATTCTCGGGAAGAAGACAGGGTAGATTTTATGATTTGCTGAGACAGTCAGCATGTTGTCTTACTCTCTCTCTCATTCTCCTTTCCTTACTTTCAAGGGGATACAACTTGAACATGTTATGAAAACCAACAAGACACAAGGGAGTCTCATTGAAATATGCCATGTTTTCAGACTGGTTAGGCCACCAAAACGTTATATCCATCACATGTGATCCAGTTTTACCAGTGAAAAGACTGTTTTTACATAATAACACCAATCCATTTAATTTAAAGACACATGCACGACCCTAGAGATCTTATGCATTAAAAAAAACGTACATAAATGATATACTGTACTTTAAAATAACCAACATCCTCTGTAACGTTCTGCATGTTCAACATCAGAAATGCCTAAGGCATCATACCTTGTCAGTGGCTTCTGACTGAAACCATAATATCTGATTCTAGACACTATAAAACTTCTTGAGCTATTTTCTTCATATCCACTGTTTTGGGTATGTCTGCAAGTGTGAGGGTATAGAAGCCATTTCAATGAACAGGGTCAAAAGTACAGTTGAATCCTTGGGTTCTGCTTCAGCTACTTCCATTAACTTTATCAGGGAAAATACAACCTTGAAGGATATAGTGTCTTTAGGTTGGTTTCACAAGATTTAATTTTGGTGACCTGAACAATGGCAGACAGACCCTGGAGTCTTCCAAGTAATTTGTACTGCCAATGGGCAATAGTGGTTTCGAGTACTTATTTTTAAGTATTCAGTACTTATTTTAAGAATTATTTATATATATTATAAATATATATGTATATCATGGAAAACATCCTGTAAAGAATGTATTGTTTGGAATCATCCTCCTTATGATCTGAGATATTTTATCCCCTGATATTTCCCCCTGAAGGATTCAAATGGTTTCCCTCCCCAGTAGTCAACATAGGCAGTCCAGGACAGGTCTGGCCAGATCTGCTCTATTGCTCAAAGTGGACAGCCTGCTGTGATAATTACTGTTTCCATGACCACTTTAGCTCGCTGTGGTTGTAACCCCTGCCTTTTCCTTCTTCAAAACAGAGGATGAATTTGAACACCACTCCAATGGACAGAGGAGAGAGGGAGAGAGAGAAAAAAGTATACACCCAGAGCAATATCAAAAAGTCTCAAAGACATTTCCAAAGGCATTTCAACTGAAAGGTTTTATTACCAGGTCTGTTGCTGAGCCTTCGATTTAAAGGAGACTGGCATTTTTTAACCCGGGCACTATTTTCCCGTCTTTTCAGTCAAAAAAAAATCCAAATCGGTCCAGTATTGAGTAAGAATGCTATCACAGGCAACAGCAAAACAGCTATACAATGTAATCCTATGAGGCAAGAATCTATTTTAAAGCAAACTGCTTGTTTTCACCACTAACAGGCTCATAATGTTGTCTGACAAAATGGAAAGGTTCCCTACAGTGATAGAGACCTGTGTCTTTATACCTCAATACATTTAAATAAACTGTAGAAAATCTTTTTCTGGCTCCGCAGGAAATAATGACCGTAGAAACAGACATTTTCTACGGTTTCTGTTATTGAAGCAACCAGCTTAATTTGACAAAGATGCTTGCCTCTAGGATTACATTGTATAGATGTTTTGCGTCTGCCTGTGATAGCGGTCTTACTCAATACTGGACTGATTTTTATGGTTTTTGTCCTTCCAGAGTTCTCCTTTAAGGAAATCATGCTCACCAGATATTCTTCCCAATTCGCTGGAGTGCACATTTGGTTATTAGCACATAGAACGCGTATACACCAAAGATATCAGTTTTAACAAATCTTACCTTTGTTTTATCTATTGTTTTGTTTGTAGGAACTGTTAGAATCACCAATATGGATGGACTTAGATGTAGGAAGGGCTCTCTGTTGGCTTGGTTGTGGACTTGATTTTATACTATTTCACCAGACATACAGGTAAACATAAAGGGAAAGCTATACATGTATAAAAGGGTATAACATATGGAACACTACGGCATGGCAGTTAGAAACCATTTCCATTTAACAAAAGGAAGATTCAAACATTGTGCTCAGGGAAAGAGCAGCACAGGAAATGAGAGGAAGTGAAGACGGTTAATACTTTTTGAATTGTTGACTTTCTTTTTCCACATGAGCTCTGATTTCACAAGCAATTTAACTTGACACTTCTGTTAGTGGAACCCCCTGAGGTTCCCTTTTTGAGGTCAAAGAATGTTTCTTTGAGACTCCTTCTATCAGAATCCAATGATGCCAGTGTCTCTATCCCTCTCATTTAGACGTCTCTAGCTGAAACATTCCTTATAAATACAATTCTCCTCTTAATCCATGCCTCTGGCTCTCACAAATTCAGATGACATTATACATTTTTATTATTGTTATCATCATGATGTTCTACTTCTACCTTTGGCAGCAACAGCAGGGTTCATGTTGAGCTAATATAATAATTTGGCTTGTTTCCTTGAGTCTCCCAGTTAGACATGGGAATATGTGGGCTTATTTCAATAATAATTTCAAAAAAAAAAGCAAAAGGTAAAGTAAAGGTTCTTAATAATTTCTCCAGCTAACATAACTATACATGTTGTGTTTCACATGGGAAATCATGGCTGACCAAATCGTATATTCAGTTGAGAATAACCACTACTAATGCTGAATACTGAGTTCTTCTTCTGTTACAAGCTACACAGCAATATGCTTTTTTTTTGGATGGACCGTTAAGAAACTAGTCTGGCTGATGATAAGGGATGAACTCCATATAAACTTATGAATCACTCATCTCTTTGATACCTCCACCTGGGGGAGTTTGCTTTAAGGAAGCTAATGAGGTGGCTGTGTGTTTTCCCCCCACATTTGGATATGTTCATTTAGAGTCTTGTGTGGGCTGGCTGAGAGTGTGAAGAGGAGGCACACATCTGCTCGCACCAGCTGCCCGGGGTGTGGAACCCAGAGCGAGAGACACTCTCCCTGTAGAGCCCGGCAGGAGCACGGGGACGAGCAGCCACCTCCAGGCCACATGTTAATTACAGAGTTCAGTGCTTACATTTACCTCAGCGTGTCAGTGGAAATGCAAAGTCGTATTCAACCAAACCAGAGCACAGACAGAAGGGGTTAGGGGGAAGTGAGCTAATTTTTTGTGTTTGGAGCTACGGGTATCAGCGGTGCAGGATTCTTCTTTATGGTAGGCACACTTAAGTTAGTTGTGACACCACAGAGTGTGTCATACACAACCTAAGTGGCAGCAGCTCATTTTCAGTAAATGTAGAGAAACCATCTATAGACGTAAACAGAAGTGAATGAGAGAACCTAGAGCATACAATGATTGCACTGTGAAACAAGTCACGATTAAAAAGAAATCGGTTGATTGGAACATTATCTTATTATATACTGTAACTAGGCTTACTTTATGGAAGTTTAGAGGACTGCTCCAGCCATGATTTGATTCTGATTTTGCTATAGTTGCCTTTCTATTTTTTATCAATATGTCAGATAGATATCTTGCTAGCACTGAACCCAATGATGGAGGGTTAGCATCCACATTTTGTTTTGCTTTAAAAAGTTAAATTGCTTTTTTGTATTTTAAACATTTCAATGTTATTTCAATTTACTTTTACATCCTCACATTTCATTTCTACTTATTCTGCTTCCAGTTCAGTACCGCCTTCAATATGCTACTAATCAAAACAAAACTGCCACCCCGCCCTGTAATACAGGAATATATGCAGAATATGCAGCCCGCCCAGGAAATATGGAGAATATATGCAGCATGCAAAATCTAGAATGGCCCAGGGCCAAGAGGAAACTTGAAACATACACTTGGGTGTAACATTCTGCATATACATACTACAATTCACTGCACGGTGTCCATCAGGTCATAGTGAATGCGCAGCCGCACAAAAAAGTGGATAATTCAAAGAGCTAGCTAAAGTGAGAGAACTCAACTTAGATATTACCTGTCAAACTTTCCTGTTTTGCCCAAAGCCATTATCAGGTCTGGGAACACTTAAATGCCCTTGGCATTCAACACTGAGCAGGTGACAAGGTTGATTATGTTGTCGGTTTCTCAAATTTGATGTGCCAACTGACTGGCTGTCTGCTTATACCTCCATGAACATAGTCTGTTTACAATCTTTGCCCAGTCATTTCACTAAAGGCATCTATCTGCTCAATTTAATAACATATTTATAGGCAAAAAGAAAAGAACACAAAGAAAAAAAAAAAGACCCTCTTAAGCCAGAAAATGTGAAAACCTGGGGGATGCGGAACGATCTAATTATCTAAGATTTGACTCAAATGCACTCAGAATCACCGTAGGTGCTAATAAGCTGTCTGAGATGTCAGCAAAGCCGCAAGTGGTTACGTCTTCTATAAAATAGCACTCTCCAGCCAAACAATGTGAAGGAAAAGTACATGGTAAAAATAGCACTCCCCCTGTGAAGTTCAGAGAGAGGATATTCAAACCCCAAAGATAAGCAGGTAGATACTGCATGAGTAGTTGCCTTTTTTTTGCACTCTTACAGAAATCTTCCTTGGCAGTTGAAATGCTCTGCCGGTATGACACTCACAGACACACAGGGCATAATTAAACGGTGCCAGACAAGAAAGAAATCCCTTATTAAATGGATTTGAAATATGGTATTCTTTTTCAAAGGTTCAGGGAAAACCATGTGTAGCCAACCTAAAATGCACTAAGGCCAAAGTATTGTAACCGCCATAATTCTCCATTCCCCTAGATGGCGCTGTTCCGATTTGTTGGTTGAGCCAGCCTATGTAGCCTAGTTGAGAATATAAACGACCTCTTTTCTTTTTCCCCTCACGTCAAGCCTGTTTGTTAAACAAAGAGCCGAGCGAAATTAATGCAATTAGATAGAGATTTAGCACACACGACACATCATTTCCAACTGATATTAGTTAGTAAAAGTACCAAGAAGCTTTAGCTATGGTAAACTACCGTTGATATATATTTTTTCCCTCCTTTGGATATTGTTTAAGAATCTCCGGTGAGTACAGCAGCAGGGAAATGCTTGCTAGCATGCCATCTTAGTTGTTTTAAAACGTAAATATAAGATATTCTAATAATTCTATACTATGTGCATTTTATGTTATTTTGCTATTTCTGTTATGTCCCTTGACAATTTAGAAAAACAGTCGGAGATAAGTGATAACGTTTTCTTTGCTGGTTTAACGCTGCAATTCAGAGCGCCATTTTGTAAATACATGTTGTTAATATGTGAAATAGTAAACGTGAACCCATATATGTTTTTTTCGAGCTATTCGTGACTACATGATTTTAATGAGTTGAGTAACTTTCTAGATTAGACATGCTGGCTATGAACGGTAGCACTTTGCACTATGTGTATTATTACTGACTGCGTTTTAGGTCGTATTTGAGGTGGTGCGTTCTACAGTTTGCTCAATTGTGCTCATGTTTAAACTGAGTAACTGAGAGTTGAATTTTAGTAACAGAGTGATTTTAGAGTTCAATTAGAGTACAGTGATTTTTAATGTGTTTAATGATAAAGCCATGGATAGCTACTAATTAGATATTTTGCATTGCTGTATGCAGATTGTTTTTTTTTGTTGTGCATATTTCTAACACATTCTACGGCGAGCCAGCGACAGCGATCCAGCGATTCCAGACTGTAACAGTAACCAGTGGCCATCGACCTACCAAACCGGTGGACTGCACGCTTTGGAATACAGATAAGATTTAGCCTATATGAGATCTCCCACTTTAATTCACACAGCAAAACAACTCTCAGGACTTATAGTCCACCTCAGCATCGACAGCTTACATCTGCATAGCAGTGTGCTTATCAGAACATAAAATGTTTGACGAAACAAGATGATAATTTCACAAGGCTATTTGAGTGAAAACTAAAATTGAGTGCCAATAGTTTTCTCCTTTTCATCCCACAAACTGACCCTAACACCTAGGGTACAAAGCACACTTAAAAGAATGGAGCAGTTACTCCATGACAACTATGTAGCCAATATAAGGAGACTTTTGAGAAATATGAAATACAGCATTTAGGCTATATGCATAACAGTTCTATCCAGAACATGTGATGCTTAAAAAAATAAAAGGTTATATGGATGTGTGCAAACAAACAAGAGGCAATATTTCTCTCCTTTTCATACCTCTAACTGACCTTACTGGTAACGAGGGTCTAAGTGTGTGTATTGATAAAAGGTCAACTTAAAAGACAGGAGTAGGTGTGCAACTCCAAAGTATATAGCCAGTAAAACAGCTTTCACCCTTTGAGAGACAGGGAAAACTATCTTGACTACCTAGTCCATCTATCCATCAAACGCACATAACTGTGTGCTTTCAAAAAAATACAATGCTTGACAAATCAACAAGATAATCACTGCCATCTTTAGTTTCACAGGCTCTTGGACATGAGCTTGTTCCGGAGTCCATTAACTCTTGAAGAGCAAGTGTCTCCACCAATGTTCATGATCACCTTTTGTATTACCTTGAACATGTACTTGAGCTCTTTTGGGTAATGAAAGTTGAAGACATAGAGCAGACCCATCAGCAGGGGGGCGAATGCGTTGGGTACATCCTTCAGATCCCAAAGAATGATATGCTCCTCCAGAATCAGTGCAACATCAATCATCTCCTTGGGGACAGGGCGTTGAGGATCCTCCTCTGTAACCACCAAGATTCCGACGTCCATTCCTTTCACTGCCTCACTCTCTTCAGTTGGCTAATGACACGACAAAGTAATAGGAACAGATTGCAAATCAGTATTTATTCCTCAACACATGAACATACAAGATGCATTGCAAACTTAGTTTTAAAAATATCTGATGCAAACTAATGCAAACCTATGTAAACGGAAGAAATTCAAATTCAAATACATTACAATTTAAAATTGATTGAGCAAGGAATACCCTCACTGCAACTTTGAATAATTCACTCATCCTCCATGTAAGCAGAGGACTTTCCACATGTCCTGATTCTGATAAGAAGACATATTTTGTAGATATCCTATAACTACAAAGGGCATGTCTTCATTTGAATCAAAAATATTGAGAAAAGCTAGTGATATGGATTCCAGAGTGGCATTGATTCCTCACATACCTTACAAATCTTGAAGAAATGGGAGGGATCTTCTTTCAGGAAATGGGACAGTCCAAGAAGAACAACTGCTGTCTTCTGTTGATTTGAGTTCTGGACAACAGTAGAGGGATACAGACCGGACATCAGTTCTGCAGAAGTAAAAATGTATACAGCATCTACACTAGATTTTTAAAAGTTTGGGTTCACCTTGAATTTTCTTGTTTTCAACGAAAACATACATGAGATTAGTCATATAGCAAATATTCCTATAAACACAACATAAAAGACATTGTCAGGGTAAGAAATAATGATTTGAATCTAAATTATGACTTTGTACTTCAAATGTCGCCTTCATCAAAATAGCCACTTTTTGCAGCAATCACAGCCTAGAGCACCTTAAGCTGTCACTTTTTCTGGGTGATCTGATGGTCCCCAAGACCCTCAAGCTGCCTCAATTGTGTTAAGGCTGTTACTGCTGCAAAAGGTGGTTATTTTTAATGAATGCAACATCTGAAGTGCATGGTCATACTTTAGATTAATTCTTCAGATTATTTCTTACCCTGACAATGTCATCATGTCCTGTTTTGTTATTTGTTAGGGAGATACCAATCTTTTCAGTGATATACTTTGTTTGTGGCTTTGACCTTCCTATGTTTGTAGTTTGTTGGGCACATTCTCCATTCATTCTGATAGGCACCTGCATTTACTAATCTGAAATAATTGCTCAAAAAGTGTGGCTATCAAGAGAACAGACTAAAAAACAGCCTTAAAGGACAGGCAATAGACCTTCAGCAAACTATTACTCACATCATCATCTAGAGCATGGGTCGGGAACCTGTGGCTCGCGAGCCACCACTGGCTCTTTTGGTGACGGCCAGGGCTCTCGGAAGAAATGGATTGGAGAAAAATACGGAGAGAAAAAACGTGTAATCAAGGGATCAGCCTAGGCCTTGTACACTGTAAAACCCGATAAGTTAACTTTACTTAAAACAATTGTGGAAACCGATTACCTTGAAAAAATTGAGTAAAAGAACTTATTTGTTTAAGTTAAACTAGGTGTTTTGTTCACTTAAAATAAACTAACACAGTGAGTAGGCAATACTCAGTTCGCTTTAGTTGTGAAAATAAGAGAAAACTAAGTTTAGTGTACTTGGCACACTGAAGTAAAGTGAACTTGACACAAATAAAGGCACTTACCAAAGAAATTAAGTTCTCATAACTCAAGTACATGAGTTAAAAGCAATCAGCAATACTACATTCTTTTAAGTAAATTTAACTAAAATACCCTGCAATTGTAAGTTCTGTGAACTTGGATAAAATGAGGAAACCGATTACCTGGAAATACGTAAGTTTATTGAACTTCTGAAGAGTAAGCAGCAGGCACACAAATGGAAAATACTCTTGTGGAAAAGCATCACAAACACTATATTCTCAATAAAAAACAGAAACATCTTGTTTCCACTGTATGGAATGGAAAGAAATTGTCCAAAAGTTAACTTGACTTAAAAACATAATAATAATAAATAATAATCTCTGATCAGACCAATCCATTGACCTTATGACATCACTGAAATGTTTATACTAAAAACCATAGTTTACAATCGGAGTCTTTTGGCTTCCAGTTCTATGCTCCCTATGAAAATACAGTAAACATCAGAACTTCATTCCTAAATAAACAGGATAAGGTGTTACACAGGTGTTGTATTTAGGAATGAAGTACTGATGTTTACTATATACTCCAAAAACTGAATATTCCTATTTCCTCTGCATAGAACTGGAAGCCAAAAGACTCTGATTGTACGATCGTAAACTATGGTTTTTCACATCTGATAAATTGATTGGTCTGATCAGACAAAACCAAAGAATTACAAATGTTTTCCCCACATTTCTTTAAACAATGAATTCAACTTTTATCAGTTATAAAACAACACCTTCAAAAGAACAGTGTGTTGTTATGTTATAAAACAGCATAAGAACAGTATAAAAATCCCCATTGATCTCATACATGCTCTCCAATATTACTTCTTGTAGGGGCAAACATTGTTGACTGATGATGGGGAACAGGACGATCACAGACAACACTGAACAAACAAAAAGCAAACCTGATTCTTCTGTGTTTGTGTGTGTGAGTGTGTGAACTAAAAAAGCCAACCTGCTCATTCTGTCTTTGTGCGTTTTGGGGGGACTGTGTGTGTTGTTTGATGGGGGGTGGTGGGGTGCTGTTCCGCATCATAGGTACCATTTGCATTTTTATTTTGCTAATGCTCTGCTCCCATCTAAGGACATTAATCCAGCAGGAAACACTCATTTAACATAAACACACACACACTGAAAATAATCTTGCTGGTGATAGTGATATGCAGACACGTTTTCATACCCAGACATAATCTCTCACTCTCTCTCTCTCTCGCTTTTACATACACACACACACACACACACGCATGCACACACTTGAACACACACGCACGCTCACTCTCTCTCTCTCACACACACACACACATGCAGACCGTTCCAAACACATAAGGAGCTACCTCAAATTTGAACTATATTCTCAAAAAACTTAGGAGCTCATGAGAGCATTCTTTAAGGTTTGCATTTTTGGGCTGAGTTTGTTTTGCCCAATATCCAAGAGGATATTTTGAATGAACTCAAATGAATACATCATTGTTCTGGGATAGTCAAGGTGCAATGCATATACAAGTCCAAACTAAAGACAAAACGCCTCTGGATATGAAGACAAGTCATCCAAGACTAGGTCCCCCTCAAGAATTACCACAACGTTGGTAGGGTGCAAGTGCAAACTAGCAGAATTAGGCCTTGGATCATCCTCTGGGATGACGGTAAGTATGCCCACTGGCACATGGGCTGACCTCTCCGTTGTCCGAGTCCTGCATAGAAATCAACACAATAATGTGAGAGACACTAGATTTTCTGAGAGCTTTTGGATGCGACAAATGTGCAGGACTTACAAGGCCAATGCATTCCTCTCTTCCATCTGATTCAGCAACAAAAAAAAAAGACAGAATGACTCATTAGGATACAGCACTACGATTAGGCTTCAACAGTGATCCCCCCCCCCCCCCCCCCCTACACAACATGGAGGGAAAGGTGACTTCATATGACATGCCGACCATTTCAGCAAAATTACTTAACTAATAAAACTAGGCTGACATCAAGTAAAATGCCCGCATGTAGCCAAAATATGCATCTGTATAAAAGAGCAGCTTATCTATAGCATCTTAGTTTTCCCTCTGAAAAGTTACACAGGAACTTATTATGATTAAGCCTGCTATCTGCCTTGAGAAAATCTAAGATAGCTAACCGCTTCAAATGCATGGTTGGGAAACATAAAGGATTTGTGACACTTTTGTGTCAACACGAGGAAAGATGCATCCTTAACTTCCATTGCATTATACACCAGGAGGCACTTTGTGCCCAACTGTGTGGCAAGCAGCTAAGTGAGGTGATGGGACTGGTGGTTAGTGTCGTTAATTTTATCGTGGCCCGAGCTCTTAATGATTGCGAGTTCAAAACACTGCTGGCCGAGGTGGAAAGTCATTACCGAGGACTGATTTTGCACAGCAATGTGCGTTGGTTGTCAAGGGGGAAGGTGCTCAGCCGTTTTGTGCCCTGTCTTGATGAAATAAGAACTTTTCTGAAGATGAAGAATGCTGAGCGTCCTGAGCTCTCTGACACATAGTGGCTCCTGAAATTGTACTACCTTGTGGGCACCAGTGAACATCTCAACCAGCTCAATGTAAATATGCAAGGTATTGGCAACACTTGTCGCTCCAGCAGGCTGTGTTTGCCTTTGAAAAGGAACTGGAGGTTTTTATTAAGGATATTGAAACTTGCCGTCTCCTGCACTTCGAAAGACTCAGGGAGGCATGCCTAACGAGTGACCACGAGCAACGTTTACATCTGCAACAGCTGGCTGGCTTCACCTCCGAACTTCTGGTGACGTTCAAATCACGCTTTGGAGAGTTTCGTGAGTGCAGCAGTCTGTTCAATCACCCACCCACATGAGTGCGCAGTGGACAAGTCACACTTATCGTGCATCCCTGGTGTGTCCATTGGCGATTTTGAAATGGAGGTTGCCGGCCTGACCTCGTCTGACATCTGGGTGGGCAAGTTCAAGTCATTGAACGATCAGCTGGAGGGGATCGCACGGCAGCGAGCGCAGCTTGCCAGTGAACACAGGTGGACGGAAATGGGAAAGCTTCCATCCGAAGACGAACTGATCCTGGAAACTTGGAATTAACTGCCCATTTCATTTCGCACATTGCGCCGTGTTAGCATTGCTGTGTTAACCATGTTCGGTTCCACCTATACGTGTGAGAAGTCTTTGTCACACATGAAAAATATAAAGACAAACCTGCGCTTGCGTTTGAATGATGAAAGCCTCAATTGCATGAAGTTTAACCTCACCAAATATGAGCCAGACTACAAGGCCATCAACAAGTCCCTGCAGCACCAGAAGTCGCATTCATTTCTGGTAGGCCTAATGTTAAATTTCGAGTGTTGTGTTGTTAACGTTGTTAACTTAATGTTGTTGTTACGTTGTAACGTTGTTAACTTATGTCATTCCCCTTTCCATTTCAATTTACTAGTCACATAACTTTTAAACTAGTAGAAAATGTATTATAACTGTTGAATAAAAGTCACTGTTAGTTAAATATCCAAACTTTTTCTTGAAAACCTCTTTTTGTGGCTCTTCTGAGATTAAAAAAAAAAAAAAGAGGTAAAAGTGGCTCTCCAGGCAAAAAAGGTTCCCAACTCCTGATCTACAGACTCAACAAAAAGGCTGAAGTTCCTTGACAGTGTGTAGTCTGTACAGACGCAGGAACCTAGGGACGAACTCATTTAGGTGATCAAAAAATGTCTGCTTCAGGTTAATGGAGACAATCCTCCTGAATTCTGCTTCAATCTTCATAAAAAACACAGACTAACACGGAGACAAAATATTAACATAAAAACAGAATTCAATCAAAGGAGGAATATAATACTAGTCACTTTGATAATACATCAAGTAGAAGTAACACTAACCTGTCGCTCTGTGAACAGCGCAGACCACCTGGCTTTGAGACCCTTGACCAATGGCTCCTCCCTAATTATCTCCTTTCTCCTCAGAGAAAAAGTGCTGTCCATAAGTGCATCAACTTTCTTCCAGTCCACATTCCTTTTCGTCATTTCACTCTCTAAATTGCACCTGTCTTGTTCAAGCATGTCAAGGCTTCTATTCTGAGGGTGTTCAGGCAGAAAATTCACCTCTGACCTCATAGCCTTCTTTGGTCTTCTGGTACCTGATGTTTACCTCCCCCTTTTATGAACAGAGAGCTCCACAGACCCAGCAATGCGTAATTGCTGTCTGAAATTTCCCATTTTAAAGTATATGCTGTATTTCCAAGCATACCATTCACATGTTTAGCCAGCCTCTTTCAAGCATGGAAATTTGTCCACCAATGCTTTTGCAACAATGGCACACTCTCCATGGGTCGGGTGGGTCTTTATGGCAAAGAGTGCCTCTGCCAAGCCATCAAGGGTGTCACTTTTTACAGATACAGGCACTTCCAAGAGAGAGCCATCCCTGAAATATGCGTCATTGCCACGCTTGAGTCTCAACTCTATGTCTGTGGGTAACTTTGGGATGACAAAGGGATCTGGCAAATATCCACCACGTCTGGGAGTTGAATCTCCAGAAGAGGTTGATGCCAAGCTAGCAGTGTCCAGTGTGGAATCAGAGAGTTGATCATCATTCAAGTACTCTGGTTCATTAGAGGGCTCTCAGACGTGCTTCTGGAAAATCTTAAAAGTAGCTCTCTCCTCTGGCTGGTCGGTCAGTCTGGTCAAATTGCACGACTAATTTCCAAAATTTGGGTCTTCAAACTGCACAATCAGTATTCCATCCAAACTTAGTTCTCTCTTCAGTATGTCGATGAATGCTTCAAGTGTTTCCGGAAGACTTTAAATTTGAAGTCTTCTAATATCCTCTGGTGCCAGGATTACACAAAACAGCATCCTAGAGTCATGACACAGATAGACAAAACAAACAAGTTTCAACATAAAAGTAAGCTTGCATGTAGGATGTTCAATATACATCAACAGGCAAAACTATGACTGACATCAGCACTGATCTCCGAATAGAAAATTATTACAAAGTTATCAGTTATGAGTGTAACAGCCAGAAGAACCAAAGAATAAACAATAAAATTGGAAGAACACATTGTGTGTCAATCCTGACAGGTTCACAGCTATGAATATTTTTTAATAAAGGAGACTTAACAACCAATGAACACTTACCTTACTTAAGTAGAAAAGATTTTGCAGAAACGTAATGTTGTCCTTGGATGGTGTATAATGATAGCGGAGTGTTATCATTCAGATCCTGAGGGTCTACAATGGAGATGCCCAAGGTCTCATTCCTGCAGAGTTCATAGCATCTGAGGTGGCCAGTATACCAGGCTGTGAAACGTTTAACAATGAATGACACTTTCTGTGACACAACCAGTATTTTCACTATTTTGGCAAAGTCAGGAAGCCCACATGTATGTCCAAAAGATACAACCATGCACTCAGTATATTGAGTGCCATATAAAGACACACTTGAGGTAAGACCAACAGACTTCACTCTGTTGTATTTCTGTTGAATGGCGGTCTTTACAGAAAACTCCACAAGTTCTGGTGAAATATTTGTGAGATTCACAACCTCCAAGTCAGGCTTGAAAACACTTGGCATTCTTAAATGGTAGGCAAGAAGAAGCTGATGGTGTGTGGATAGAGTGAGCAGAATGTTCTTGAAATTGTTCACATCTCGCACAACCTTCTTAAAGTAACTATGCTTTGCTTCAAAGCCGATTGTCCAAAAGTCAACTAAAGGGCCAAAGCACCTGACAAGGTGTGCATAATGCTCTATGAAATGGTGTTTCGGTTTCACCTTGTAGTCAGGAAAAACCTCCAGGAGTAAGCTCCTATGGTCTGATATTTTGAACTCCAAATAGCACAACGAGTCTTCTGTAAATTTGGGGCTACACAAGATCTCAACAATGTCTTTCAATTCCAGGAGAATGCCCCATGCTTTATAATGTTTAGGGACTAAATGGCCGACTATGAGTGGTAGCAACCGAAGCGTCCAATTCTCATGGCCATTGCCACCAATGGTCCCTTTGACAAGAGAACTGTGGGTTATTTTATGAGGTTTGTTACGTTTATCAACAAATCTGTATGGAAATGTCCGAATTGCATTATTCGATTCTTCCAGCTTGAAAAACTTAAATGAAATGAAATAATTTATACAAAGAGCTAGCTCCTCTCTGACTATCCCCTCAAACAAGTAATGCAAGATATTTGGAGGGAATCCCTGTGCAGTTTGAAAATAACATAATCTGTCCAATGGACAAGCTCGCTTTACACCATCAACACTCTTCAAACGTTCATTTTGTTGCAGTTCAGACACACAATTATCAATAGACTCTTGGGTTCTGAGGGTAAACTTTCCACTTTTAACTTGACAACTTTGTATATCATTATGATCAGCTAAACAAAACCTGCAGAACTTGCCTCCATTGAAACATTCCCGGAAGCCAGCTAGTGAATGTGCACCAAGATTGACAGCGGAAACATATGCAATTGTGCCAGTTACACTCACTCCTAGTCTCTGAACAAAAAGTCCATGAATTTCAAGAAGCGCAATATCTTTGATCAGAGGCTCAAGAATGTTCTCATATCCAAAAGTGATGATGTCTTTCCAAGACACAATGTTGCAAGATGGATAGATGAAAGAGAGGACCTATACTGAAGAGGTAGATTAACAATCACCCAATACACACCACAAACCTTGTAGTCAGTTTTGGCGGTACCTAAGGGGTTACATACCTCAAAATCATCGATGAACAACCCAAGAGCAATGTGAAATTCCTCACCAGACAGCAATTCATTATTTTTTCGATTCAAACTGTCTTAAAATGATCCATACTGGCTTGTTTGTGAACCTGAGCTATGATGTTGTAGAACTTTATCAAGTACATCATTTCGGTTTAGCAACTCTGTGAGAACACGTAAAATTGGAACATAAACAAAGGTTCTCTGTCGAGCAGCATCTAGTAAGTGTTCAACCTGCTCAATGACAGTGACATTTTTTTGTAGAATGTAGCTCTCCTGTAAGTTGTACCAAGTTTATTTTCTCTAGACAGGATTTTTAAAGGGTTTGATTTCTGCACAATATCAGACACCTGAGCAAGAAGAGGGGCATCACACTTGCAGTTATGGTCAGTATTGGGGGTAACGAGTTACAAAGTAACGGACGTTAGTAACGTCATTACTATTATTGGTAACGGAGTACAATAACGCATTACTCTCAAAATATTGGTAACGTCACTACTTTACTAGACCTCAGTAACGAGCTTTCCTGCGTTACCCAAGCCATTTTTTTGCCAGTCCGAAAAGTTCTCTTTTAGTGGTGCGTGCATGCTTCCAGCCTGTGTGCTTGTTTTGGCACCGTTGCCACCGAGACCAATTTGAGTGATTTGAGTGACGTAGCTGCTGGTGCGGAGAAGGAGGGAAGCGGGGAAATGGATGAGACGGAGACAGGAGGGTTCAGCCAGTAGCGATATTCTCATTACTTTAACTTTGTTGCTCGAAAGGACAAAAATCTGCGTGTTAAATGCACTATGTGTCCAATTGAACAACATAAACGCTCATACAGATAAATTAACAAGGATAGCAAAACCGATGTATAAGCATAGAATCAGAACGGCAGAAAGGCAGGACGTCAGATCACAGTGACAGGCTGTTTTTTCTTATTAAATGTGAAGGTTGAGATATTCATAACATTTAATTCAGTCTTACTGGTGGTCCTTTTGTAATACCAACAGACACTTCGTTGTGGATAGGTAAAGCCTATGTACTGTTCTCACTACGTGTTTAGCATTACATCGCATACGTTTCTGGATAACAGCTGTTGCCATTTCCACGAGACGAACATTTGAATGATGTCAAAGTAAAAGTCCAATACTATACTGTGTTCGTTTCCATAACAACAATACAAGCAATATACATTTGCAGACCTGAATAAGCAGAGGGCAGAACAGCCAAGGGTGCCAATAATTGTGGAGGGCACTGTATTTGGAAATTTATGTTGAGTGACTTTGAGTATGAGCTTTTCTCTTAACCCACTACAGTGATTCCTACAGCAAGCTGGTTTTGTTCTCAGGAGTATGCCCCCATTTGGTTTAGTGGGGTCTCATGTTTCCAAAAGCCTGTTTTTGGCCTATTTTTAATGTGTTACTGCTGATTGACCCACCTGAATGTCCCCACCATACATGGCCACTTGTATCCTGTTTGTGGATTTTAAAGTGAGGCATATTTCTTTGGTCAGACAGGTAGGACAGGGTTAATGTCCGTTCAAGTGGATGGCTGAGTTTTATATGCCCTATTGTTTTACATGTTTACAATTGCAAAACACTATGAAAGGCTAAGAGATGCCCTTTATAGAAAATTAAAAATAAAGTGATGAAAGGGCCATGATGTTTGCCCAGCTTTGCAGTAAATTTGGACATTTGCTTAAAAAAATGGAAAGTAAAGTAACTAGTATTGAAGTTACTTTTCAAATGCAGTAACTAGTAAAGTAATCTAGTTACAATTTTCGGAAGTAACTAGTAACTTGTAACTAGTTACTTTTTCTGAGTAACTACCCCAACACTGGTTATGGTGCTCTTATATGGGTTTGATTGACCTTATAGTAAAGGTTTGTGTCAAAAGGCTTATTTGGTAAAGTTCATCAACTATATCTTGTATTGCAGATTTTGAGACATGCAAAACTGTCTGCATTCCTAAGAATAAAGAAGCGAGACTATAACTAATAGTTTCCACAATGTCCTCTTCCTGATACGCATCATCAGAGTTTAGGCCTAACTCAATATCATCCTCTAAATGTGCATGGTCAGTAACCACAGCATGGGCATCACTTCTAAAGTTGATTATATCAGATCTAACATCATCTACACTAGACGCATGGTGATACCTGCTCTTGTGAGACTTAAAGGTGTTGTAGACATTGGATTTGAAAGAACACTGTTCAAAAGGACAATTCACTGTTTCCTTACTCTTAACATGCTTTCCTAAGTGAACAAAGTATTTTTTAAGGTCAAAAGGTTCATGGAAATCACACAGTTCACATAACAGTTGTGCATTTACAGGCTCAGAGTCAATTTGTCGGGCATGCTGGGTGATGACATGTTTTTTTTTAAAGCTACTTGGTTCTTGAGGGTGCAAGGACAGTCTTTGTATATTGGGGGTCTGCGATTTAAAAAAAAAAAATATATATATTTGTTTTGATATTTCAACACATTTCCAGATTACTCTTGAAAATGTCTGAAATAAGAAAAATATGTCTAAAATAATGTAAAGGTGATTCACGCTGACAGAATGTAGCCTTGCACCTATCCAGTCTATGGTAGCCTGTGCTTTGCTGATGTTAATGCATTGCGTTCGTAACGTCACACCATACCGAATAATTCATAACGTACAGTCTCGCGTGCAAAGTTGACAAGCCTACGAGTACTTTTGAAGTTTAGTCCAAAAAGTAAAACTTTTGGTGAACGACTGAAGTTATCTACTGTCCTTAGCTAACATTTCGTTCTACCGTGGAGTTAGCTGGTCAGAAGCACCAATGGATCTGTGTTTAGTGAGGAGAGAGACAGGCTGCCACGACAAAGGTACACCTTCACAGGATACAGGGAAACAAAGTCAACAAAGAAAAAGATAAAACAATGAGGAATTCATAAAATCCGGATTTACAGTGATGATAGCCAGAGCAGGAGAGGAGGTACCACGGTGTTTTGTGTGTTCAACATACACTCTTAAAACTGCTCGGTTGAAAATAACCCAATTTGGGTTATTTGTGTAACCCAACGCTGGTCCAAAGTTCAGAGACGGGCACAATGGTAGCGTCCAATCGTCTCTGTGTGTGTATGTAGAAACGTAAGGCAGCACCCAAGCGTACATTCCTCTGTGTAAGACGGGCACAATGGTAGCGTCCAATCGTGTGTGTGTGTGTGTAGAAACGTGACGCAGCACCCAAGCGTACATTCCTCTGTGCAGAGACGGGCACAAAGGTAGCGTCCAATCGTCTGTGTGTGTGTATGTAGAAACGTGAGGCAGCACCCTAGCGTATATGTGTATGTGTAGAAACCTTCCTGTCTCTACAACATTTTTGCGGCAGTAGCCCTGTTCTTGCACCACAAAAAAGAACTTCAGTTGCTGTGTGAAGTTCTCTGGAGTCATGTAGGACAGCTGACTCTTCAACTTCTTCAGTGTGGCATTGCACTGTTCCACAACCTGGGAGTTGATGGCATCATACTGGGGATATGCAGCCAGTTGGTATCCCACTGAACATGCTCTGTGGTTTCTCCAGTGAAGCCTATCGACCAAAAACCATGTGTCCTTGAAGGAGAGGGGGTCACGATTCAGACAATACTGGTGTAGGTTGCTAGCCTGGTGACACCAGCCTACGTATTTCCGCCTGATTTGATTTCAAGCTCATACTCAGTCTGTCCCAACCCCGTTGACAATCGTCTCCAGGCCTCAAAATCCAACCGCACCAATCAGCGAACAGTTCAGAGCTGTGACGCAAAACTCGCCTTGCCGAGTTGCATGTACTCCAGTCGAGTTTGTAGTTTAAAAAAATGGCTACGGAGACACGAAAAGCTATCGGAGAAGTTGTCTCAACTCTCGAGAACATCAGACAATTAAAAGGAGAACAAGAGGATTGTCTTGTAAGTTTTATGATGAGAAAGGACGTCGTAGCTCTTCTCCCAACTGGCTTTGGGAAGAGTTTAATCTACCAGATGGTCCCCGTTAGTAATGGAGAGACTGGGAAGACCGAATGCTGTTACTGTGGTTGTGTCCCCCCCCGTCGCACTTATGGAAGACCAGGTTAGAGAGGCCGGTAAGCTTGGAATACGTGCCGGTCAACTCGGTGTTGACGACGAGCGAAAGATCCGCGACGGTCATTTCTCGCTTGTTTTTGAAAGTCCCTAAGCTTGGCTCCTAAATTCGAAGTGGCGAAGGATGCTGAACACAACCATTTACCAACAAAACCTTGTTGGTGTTGTCGTGGATGACGCTCATGTCACGTACAAATGGTGAGTCTGCATAGTGTTGTATTTAACTGCTATTATTACGTTACGTAGATCTTATTTGTCAAAGTTTCATTTGTTCCTCGAAGTTCAAGAACTACGTCGCATAGCAAATGTCATTACCAAACGTTGCTTATTGGTTAAGGGAACTCCAATGATTTTAAAACTCAAGGTAAGCACCGGCCCATCTCGGAAACGAAAATGCATTGGGTTTTCCCAGCTTGAGTAATGGAAAGAAATGGAGTCACAGGCTGGTAATGGCCAGGCTAGTAGGTTGCAGCAGTTGTCGTAAATCACCAGCTTCGGCATCTCCCTGAATCGTGTCCTCAACACTGTAAATGGCACATTGGGGGACTCATGTGATGTCATGATCTCAAAGCCATAGCAGATCTCGTGTTTGCAATGGATGAGAAACACCCCCGGAAGAAGAGAGGGGTGACCATTGGCATTTTTGCTACATGCCCGATTGTACTTGTTGCGGTCAGCCTCATAGTACCCCCTCGGCCTCGCCACAGGCAGTGAGGGGAAAAAGGAGAGGTTTGCTGCATTGGACTGCTGACCACTGACAGAGTCCTCAATCTCCTCTCCCAGAAATGGCACCTCAGCTCGCTCCAACAGCTCCAGCAAAACTGGTCCAAGATGGCTCTGGCAGTGATCCTTTTCAGAACTCCCCAAGACATCAAAGAGGACGGGAACCTGCTGCTGGAGGTACTGCATGTCCTCCGCTGACCTTCACACAGGGTGTCCACTGGCAATTCTCTGTATAAATTGCCGAAGTGCGACCGAGGGATGAAGCAAGGCGCAGGCGGGGGTGTTTTTTGACAAGGCCCGGACAAAGCCTTTGAGGTTGCTGGGGCATTGAAGGGGTGAATGCTCCAGAAGCCCATGTAGAGACAGAGGCACAAGGTCTCGGAGCTCCTCGTGCTCTGCCTGTGTCAGTTGCCGCCGTGTGTAGTCGTCAAGCAGCTGTCGTCCTCTGGCATGGGGCAGGAACACGTGTCGTTTGTGAGTGGTATTGGTTGCTCGTTGCAACGGGGTTGTAGATGTTTCCCGGGGCAACAGCTGTTGCCATGGCAGCAAAGCCTTGCGGAAACTCAGTGCTGTACCATCACAAATAGTACAGTCCGGAGTGGGACCGCATTTTGGGCACATAAATTCAGTATCCAGCTGAATGTCAAGCAAGTTCACAAACTCATACCAAGCCATCCTGAACTTCCTGTAGGTAATAGGGATGACTTGGCAGCCCGAATCCTCCAGATGCTGTCTCAATGTTTGGAAATATCCAAACATGGTGACTGTATGAAAGGAGAAATGATAATTGCATTTTGAAGTGCATGTTTATAAAAACATTAGGACAATACGGTTTTGCAATAGTAATGGAACAGTAGCCTACATGGCTCAGGAACATGATGCCACTTGTACTGTTATTTTAGTAGAATCATTTTTAGTAGAAATTGTTTAAATCTGAAAATACAGTGCTGCTCATAGTTTCCACTAGGTGTAAAGATCTGTCATAGAATGTAAATGATAAAGGAATTGTTTTGCTTTATTTCACTTTTCACTCAAATGTCACTGGCCCTGCAACATCAATGACTTCTTGAAGGCATTTGTGGTTGTGGAGAGGGTTCTTAATCTAGGGTTCGTAGAGCAATACATCTAAATATTCATGATTTCATCAATGAAAACAGGCCTCAAACACAAGCAGCATGCATGCAGCCCCACATTAGAGCTGTATCTCTACCATGTTTCACTCTAGGCACCATGCATTTCTCTTCGTATTCTTCATCTCCAACACCATACCGTTTTGATGCTATCAGTTCTAAAATAAAAGTACTGTTTTCTACCCATGGTTTTATAAACAAAAGTACACTTACCCAGCCTGCAAGAAGTGGTACTGGTAGTCCCTCATCACTTCGTGGGAAATGAGAGCACCTCCTATGTTGATGATGGCATCCTCCATGCCATCATATGGCTGGGTCCCACAACAACTGGCAGGAAAGACTTCACAATCAAAGACACCGTTCCTTGTTATCAGGGAGCCTTTGACTGGATCAGTGCTGTATGTCTCGACAGCACAGCCACACTGGGGGCATGTTTTGTCCTGTAGGACAATGCAGCCATCTCGGCAGTACCCCAAAGGATTGTATCCAGGAGTGGAAGTAACAGACCCTGGCTCTGGTCGAAGTCCGATGGGTCTTTTTGAGAGGCAACGTACACTCACACTTGTCTCTGAAGGTACGCTGGCGTCAAAGTCTGCTTCCCTGGCAAGAAAGCTTCGTGCCACACTCGCGTGGCCACAGCCTGGAGGACAAGTCAGGCAAGACATGGAGTTCCCACAACGGACAACTCCGTACTGCCCCTCTGGTGATTTGACACAGAGGTCTGTCTCTGAGATATGGATAACATCCTCTGCCCCCTTAAAAAACCTTGTGAATTACCCTGTAAGGAAGGTGGAACTGTACTGTAAAAGGGTGATATCAGAGTTTTACAGTGTCGTTACCCTGTAAGGAAGGTGGAACTGTACTGTAAAAGGAAGCGTGGCTTGTTTCAATGATATTACCATGTAATTTCCTGGTAACTATAGATTATAATCCTCTACCACCCATCAGGGTGTGTAGTTTTGAACATGGTACCTGGCAAGAACTCCCATATCTCCCTGATAATTATCAGGTAAATATCGGGGTGATATCAGAGTTTTACAGTGTCGTTACCCTGTAAGGTAGGTGGAACTGTACTGTTAAAGGAAGCGTGGTTTGTTTCAATGATATTACCATGTACTTTCCTTTATATAAAGATACAATGCATTTTGTTACACTCCTTCACACAACCTGTGACAAAAATGCAGAAACAGGTGAACTGTCAAAGATACTAATTTGTATCTTCTTAATCTGCAAAACTTGACAAGAGTAACTTCAATACTCAATACATAAAGTGCAAAACAGTGGCATAGCTTTCTAGTGTACTTTTATTGCAAAACAAGTGGGACATGTAAATAAAAAGTGCAAAAGTGCAAATGGAATCTAACACCAAAAAAAGTGTCAGGGTCAGAAGAGGTAGAAATAATGGTTATTGAACAGTATCAAACTCAAAACAAAAAACAGTGCACTAATACATTAAAATAAATGTAATTGTTTTTGAAATTACATGATTTTACTGCACTCTAGAGCTTGATACATCACTTTTGCATTTTATATTTGATAGGGAGCAGCTCTGTGGCCTTCCTCATTTTTTCTGGTTACACTTTGTAAAATGCTCTTATGTCTTTCAATAATTCAATTAAATTCAATTCAATTTATTTGTATAGCGCCATAACAATACAATTGCCTCTCGGCGCTTAACAGAGCCCAGAGCCTGAACCCCCTTAGTGCATGCACAACGGCAACAGGGGCAAGAAAAAACTCCCTGTTAGGCAGGAAGAAACCTTGAGCAGAACCACGGCACATAAGGGGGGACCCATCTGCTTGAGGTCGGCCGGGTGGAGACAGGAAGGTGGGACGGGGGGAAGGGGGGAAGGGGAAGGGTAGTGTGGCAGAAGGGGAAAGGAAGCAACAGGGGCAATACACAGCCAGCATTTGGTCACTGGACATACAGTGCCACTTGAAAGTATGTGAACCCCTTGAGCACTTAAGCGTTTTCTGTTGTTTTACCATGATTATTCATTTTTTTTATCACCAATTTTCCATAGATGAAATGTCAGGTTTATGTTTATCATTTGCATGTACTTGTTTAGAGGAAATTGTTTGAGTAGCCGAAAAACTACATGAAACATGGAATTAGTCCATTTCAAAAGTAAGTGAACCCCCAGCTGAATTGATAAAGTCAAGCAGGTAACAGATTCAGTGAAACTTATTTGGGTGATTTAATTAGTCAATTGAGCAAACCGATCATCTGAGACATACTTAGGGAAAGGTTTGGGCAAAAACAGATTAAAAGAGAGAGGAAACCAACCAAACTACTGTAGTGCCAAGGTGTACCCACACAGATCAACAATGCCGAGAGGAAACGAGATATCCGAGAACATCAGGAAGAAGGTACTGTCAGCCCATCAGTCTTGGGAAAGCTATAAGACCATCTCCAAAAGATTCCAGCTCCATCCATCCATCCAAGACAAGTCATTTTGAAATGGAGGGCATTCAACATGACCGCATCTCTGCATAGAAGTGGACGCCCATCAAGACCATCACCAAGACGCACCAGAAGAAGAATAAATCAGGTAAAAGTCAACCCACACATCACCTCTAAAGAGTTTTGGACCTCTCTGGCAGCATCTGGGTTAAATGTACATGGGTCTACAATCAGACGAAAATTGTTGGTTTTGATCGTGACAAAATAATTCTATCTCGGACTCATCTGTTTAAAGAAGGGACTTCCAGAAGGCCTTTAGTTTATCCACGTGCGCTTGGGCAAAGTTGAAACGGGCAGTTATGTTCTTTCTTGAGAGCAGAGGCTTCCTTCTAGCAACCCGATCATGAATGTCATGTCTATTCAATTTTCGTCTGATTGTAGACCCATGTACATTTACCCCAGATGCTGCCAGAGAGGTCTGAAACTCTTTAGAGGTGATGTGTGGGTTGACTTTTACCTGATTTATTCTTCTTCTGGTGCTTCTTGGTGATAGTCTTGATGGGCGTCCACTTCTAGGCAGAGATGCGGTCATGTTGAATGCCCTCCATTTCTAAATTATTTGTCTTGGATGGATGGATGGAGCTGGAATCTTTTAGAGATGGTCTTATAGCTTTCCCAAGACTGATGGGCTGTCAGAACCTTCTTCCTGATGTTCTCGGATATCTCGTTTCCTTTCGGCATTGTTGATCTGTGTGGGTACACCTTGGCATTACAGTAGTTTGGTTGGTTTCCTCTCTCTTTTAATCTGTGTTGCCCAAACCTTTCCCTAAGGATGTCTCAGATGATCGGTTTGCTTAATTGACTAATTAAGCACCCAAATAAGTTTCACTGAATCTGTTACCTGCTTGACTTTACCAACTTAGCTGGGGGTTCACTTACTTTTGAAATGGACTAATTCCATGTTTCATGTAGTCTTTTGGCTACTCAAACAATTCCCTCTAAAAAAAGTACATGCAAATGATAAACATAAATCTGACATTCCTTCTATGGAAAATTGGTGATGAAAAAAATGAAAAATCATGGTAAAACAACAGAAAACTCCTAAGTGGTCAAGGGGTTCACATACTTTAAAGTGGCACTGTATGTGTACATACATCTGGTGGTAAATACATGATACAGACAAGACCAGATTACCGTGGCAATAGGGTTACTGTTACAGGGGTAGGGGATGTAGGGACAGAGAAACATTTCGGTGGAGGCAATAATGTATATTGTACATAAATGCTAGCATAGGGTATTGGGTAGAGCAGGTGTACGGCAATGCAGTGGCGGTGGGTGCGGTTGGCCGAGGGTTTCTCTAGGTAGACCAGGTAGAGAGACTACGTGCAGAGTGGTGGGGGTGGGGAGGGAAGTTCCACATCCAACAGCGATTGGAACACGCCTGGCTCCGGGGAGGCAGTGGACCTTGCAGGGGCCGCTTGTTGAAGGGGGGGGTGTGGACATCTCGGACCATGGAGCTGCCGATGACCAGGGTGGGGGTCGTCACATCCAGCGGGAGAAGTCGTCAAGGGGATGATGACTGAGTTGAGAGCCCATGATGGGGAGCAGGGCGGCGTGGGCGATGCTGGTGTTGCTCTGGAGCCGGTCTGCAGGGGCGTTTCGGGGCGGGCTGAGGAGGGGAGTGATCAGGCCCAGGAGGCTCCTCCTGATCCATCTAACAAACAGGAAATGACGAATCAGTCTGCAGGTCTGTTAGTCGGGAATCGCGGTTACTTTTGGCTATATGATGCACTAAAGAGGAATGTCTTAAGTCTTGATTTGAATATAGGCACGGTGTCTGCAGCTCTGATGAAGGCAGGGAGATTGTTCCAGAGGAGAGGGGCTTGGTAGCTAAATGCTCTCCCTCCTATTGTGGTCTTTGATATTCTTGGAATTACCAGGAGGCCTGCACTCTGGGAACGGAGCAGCCTTGGAGGGCAATAGGGGACGACTAATTCCTTGAGGTAGTTTGGAGCCAGATCGTTTAGGGCTTTATATGTAAGCAGGAGTACTTTGAAGTCGATTCTACTTTTAACGGGGAGCCAGTGCAAAGAAGCGAGTACCGGTGAGATGTGTTCATATTTTTTAGTTCTGGTGAGTGTACGAGCAGCAGCGTTCTGTATAAGTTGGAGGCTCTTTATTGTGTTGATGCTGCATCCGGACAGGAGAGTATTACAATAATCGAGGCGGGAAGTAATAAATGCGTGGATTAGTTTTTCTGCATCTTGGAGGGATAGGACCTTTCTAATTTTGGCAATATTGCGTAAATGAAAAAATGATGTCTTTGAGATCTGTTTTATGTGTGAGTCAAGTAGGAGGTCTTGGTTGATAGTTACACCAAGGTTTTTGATGTTAGTGTTGGGTGTTGGGAAGCCATTGAGTGTGGGTAAATGGGTAGATAGTGTAGTTCTCAGTTGATCGGGGCCTACAAGCATAACCTCAGTTTTATCAGAGTTGAGGAGCAGGAAGTTGCTAGTCATCCAAGATTTTACATCATGGAGGCAAGCTTCTATCTTGGGTAGATGTACAATTTCATCAGGTTTCATTGATAGGTAGAGTTGGGTGTCGTCAGCATAGCAATGGAAGTTAATGCCATGTTTCCTTATGACAGCACCTAAGGGTAACATATAGAGGGAAAAAAGCAGTGGTCCAAGGACAGAGCCTTGTGGGACACCGTAGCTTACTCTGGTGTGATTTGACGACTTCTCATGGACATGAACAAATTGATGGCGATCAGAGAGGTAAGATCTAAACCAAGATAGGGCACAACCTTTGATGCCAACGTGATGTTCAAGTCTCTGTAACAGGATCAGATGATCTATAGTGTCGAAAGCAGCACTAAGGTCTAGGAGAACTAAGCGTCCAAGAATGCCCTTCCTATGCTCTTTCCCGAGCCAGTGGTTCCACTCGATGAACCTTAAGTTCATCTTCAAGGCCTTCTCTGTCAGGTTCCCCCTGTACCTGTAGATGTCCTCCTTATAAGTCCGCCATGCCCGTTCAATGTGCTGTGTATGAGCACCAGTCCCAGGGTGGACAAAATACCTTTGATGATTTACCTGGTAGTGTATGTAGCCGTCATGGGACAACAGGTCGTAGGAACGCCAGCAATCACTAATGATTTCACTTCCAGGTCTAACATATTTCCTTATGATTGGGAGCAATCTCCTCCTGGATCGATTTTCAACCAGTTTTAAAACAGGGCGTCTGCGGGACCGCCTGACTTCCATCATCCCAAAGACCCACGAGCGACGTCGCCAGGTCTTTCCAAATCGTCCACGTCCATACTGAAAATAAACAAAATGTCAAGCTTAAAGGCAGTCCAACTTAAATGCAACATTTGAGAATGTTAAAGTCGCAATCACATTGGTGCTCTATAGATTGTAGATGGTTTTTGAGTGGACTATCCCTTTTCTTTAAAACCTATTGTCCTTGTTTTAACAGCTACTAAATACTGCACCATACAACAAAACAGAAATTGATATTTAATGAACAAAATACATGGGATGGATGAACATGTGATTTCTTTGATTTTTGTTTTGATTGACTATGAAATATGTGTGTATGCATTTAGCTATATTAAGACACATTGTGTATATCATGGTATCTGCATGTACAGTATCATGTCAGCCTGATTGGAATGGTCTTATAAAATGAAATGAACTAAGATGCAAGAAAAAGCCAATGGCAATGTTGATTTAATCAGCTCTCACTCTGCGTTATTATTGCATAACAAAACACATTTATGCATCTTGAGAGAGAGCATAAAAGATAAATGTTTAACTGGTCAAAATATGTAGTGTTACATCATGCCTACAAAGCTATTTGAACTGAAGTGAGAGGGAGAGAGAGCAACCAACCTGTGCACAATTTTCATCCATGATGATAATGACATGTGAGACCGGGAGAATATTGAGCCATCTGATGGACCTTGTGATATTCCTGCCCCTGTGAATTGATTTTCTGCAGCTCCTGTAACATAACATACATGACCACAATTGAAACAAGCCCCAGGCTTTTTGTGCTAAAGGACCCGTATATGGTAAACGTACCTATTAGGCCCACCAAATCTGCTTTTCGGACATTAATAATATATACCGCCCAAATTTAAGTTTGAACATTTTAGTTAAAATGATAGTCTAATGTCTCATTTGAACTGTCAATAATTCATTCATACCAATTTTCAATGTTTATATTGTTTAATTTGTCAAAATATGTCAAAAGTCTGGCATGGGTTTAATGGGTACTTTATGTACCCTTTAAGCCCATGGGTGTTCCAAATAAGCCCACTTCATGATTTGTTGATAAATACAAATATATATTAAAAAGTACTAACAATCCAAACTTGTTCTATTGAAATATGTAGTCTCTTAGCTCTTAATAGCTATTTTCCTTTTGTCTCTACTCCTTTCCTCTGGCCTGCAAATGGCATTTGAAATAGGCATGATTATGCGTTATCAGCCTTTTCAACACAGAAAAAGCTAAACTTACAACATGTCTTCTTGGGAATGTAGCCAAAAAACTTTTCATGAACAAAATCAAAATTAGAATGGAAATGTATCTTCAATACTTCATCTTTCAATATGTGTTGCCATTTTGTCTGTATCTCTATCCTTCATTGTACTGTTGGCATTTACAACTGGCCAAAATTTCTGGTCCAGACAGCTGGTTGAAAGTGCAGTTGTTTTTATCAAGATATCTGAAGACCTAATGACTGAAAGAAAGACTGTTTCCTGGTTCAATAGTAATATTCTAAGGTTAATAAATGAGTCAATTTCAGTAATTAGGTGAGGTCAAAGTTAGGCAAGAAAATGGTTCAAAAGTCAAAAGGGAGAAAATCTCCATTAAACCACAGCCAAATGGGCTTAATGGGAGAACATCTCCATTGAAACACAGCCAAGTGGGCTTAATGGGAGCAGGTGGGCTTAAAGGGAACATCAGTGAATATCTGGTTAAAAGTCAGAATATTTTATTCTACACAGATGACATTAAAGAAACAACTACATGCCATTAATCTAGATATACTGCACTAACATAACATGAACATAATTAATTGATCATGCATTTAAGTAATTAGCTATACTCATTTACATCCGCTGTAAATGGTGTGATTTTTTTGCTAGTGTTCCCTTTAAGCCCACTTGGTAAAAGTGTTTAATAAAAAATAAATAAAGATAAATACAGACATATATTATCAATTTAATAGTATAATAATATATTCTGCATATAAAAAAGTAAACTTTACATGCTTATCATGCTTTATGCCATTGCAATGAACAATGCTAGGCAGCAACTGTATTGATGCAGCATGTGAGCGGTTTGCTAGTATGCCAATATGCATATTTTCACTTAAAAAATATATATATGTCTAATTCTAGTAAAATTCTAACATGTGTTTTATTTAAAGCACTAATCTCTTAATTTTTGATAACAAATGAGTGCTGACCAAAAGAAGGAGCAGAAATACTTTGTCAGAAATGTTCTCTTTTCATAGCATCAAAATACATGAAGTTTTTTTGTGTCTTCTCCTGGGAGCAGCAGGCACATGTTGCACATGTGCTTAGATAACTCAAGATCGACAAATCTGATTGGCTTACAATAAAAAGTATAGTTTATGTAACAAGCAGCTTCATTGGAAGAACCATGAACCAGCAAAAATGGTGATGTAGTTTTTTTTTTATTTGACTCAGAAGTCACAAGTGGGCTTATATGGTACGTGGGCTTAAAAATAGGTACGTTTACCCTACAGGGCTTCTATTGCTGAAGAGGTTAACATTAATTGTTAAACTGTATTTGCTGTACTATTCTTGCAAAAAAAAAAAATCATTCATTCAACATAGCAAGTATGCACTGTAAAGATAGTTAGAAGGAGTAACACGTAACTTACATTATGATAGTATATGTGGTTGGCCATTCCACATCTATGACATGCATTACCGTTGCCATCATCGTCTCACATGGCTATCTTTCTGATTACTGCCATCCGAAAGTGCTCTTGCTTCAGCCTGTGCAGCTTCAAAAACTCTTGCTGCTCTTAATGTTCTTTCCAATGTGAGCCCTTCCTCCTGCAGCAATTTGTCACGTAGTCTTTTGTTCACGCATTTCTCCACAATCTGATCTCTTATCATGTCTGATTCGAGTGTTCCAAAGTCACACGATCTAGCTAGTTCTCTGAGTGCATTCACAAACGCATCTATAGTCTCGTCTTGAGTCTGAGTTCTTTGTCTGAATTTATGCCTTTCTAGAACAACATTTCTCCGAGGTGTAAAGTAAGTGGTCAGAGCAGTCTTAGCTTCTTCAAACGTCACTTTCAGACCAGGCAGATTAGCAAAAATTCGTTGCACTGGTGTGCCTATAAAGTGTAGCAAAGTAGCTCTTCTCACCTCATCTGGATTGTGAATGGATCCACTGGCTATCTCGAAAATTTTATAAGACTCAATTCAAAGTGAATATTCCGTATACAAGTCTGAAGCTCCCATGTCCAAAGGGTTTGGAGGTGATATCTGTGCCATAGCATATCCGACTGGAACAACGGCAGGTGTTCCGCGGTCCTCCATCTCGATGCACTAGCCTAGCTAACGCGTTCAACTAGCAGATTTCACTGTCGGTTGTGAACCTTGAATCTGTGTCGTTCTTCAGTGTATTTTGGATGAATCTGGCATTTTCCAATCTTGAGTCCTTTTTTTTTAACTATCCTCGTCGCCATAAATGTTGTGTTGTCCAATAAAGAAACGTGTTATCATTAACTTTTTTTTATTGTCAACTCTGTCATCTAACGTACATGTGATCTATCTCTTTACTTTCGCGGTCTCCTCTCCTGGCCTCCGTAGTTCGCGTTTCCTTAACTAACCATGTTCAAAACTACACACCCTGATGGTCGGTAGAGGATTATAATCTTTAGTTACCAGGAAATTACATGGTAATATCATTGAAACAAACCACGCTTCCTTTTACAGTACAGTTCCACCTTCCTTACAGGGTAATTCACAAGGTTTTACTTGATGATGTAAATTGTAACTACTGGGTAATTAGAAAGTAATTACTTTGTAAATAGTTGGAAGTTATACCCTCACTGTCACTTACAACACAGGTTGGCTGGTAATACATCATCTATAATTCCTGGATAAATACTTGGTAGTTTGAAGTATATTTCTAGTAAATACTAGATAATTAGTTGGTATTTACCAGGTAAATATCAGGTAACTACCACGTAAATAAGTGGTATTTACCAGGTAAATATTAGGTAACTACCATGTAAATAAGTGGTAGTTAGCAGGTAAGTGTGTGACCATTTTCAGTAAATACCTGGTAATTACCAGGTAAATATCTATGTTATTATCACCCTAACAAAGTCACATATAGACACATTCAGTGGGTTTATAGTCTACAATATGCAATTGCAGGATATCTACCAAGTCATTAATGGGTAAATACCAGGTAACTTGTTGGTATTTACCAGATAAATAAAAGGTAAATATTTTTAACTACCGGGTTTAAAATCTACAATATACAATTTCTGCGTATCTACCAGGTAATTATTGGGTAAATGCCTGGTAGTAGTCAGGAAAATAGCTTGTAAACGCTGGGTAATAACCTGGTATGTACTTGGTAATTACCTGGTAATTGTATTTAATTAAATGGTTATTACCTAGTAAATACATCTTATTACCAGGTATTACCTGGTAATTACTTGGTTATTAGGGGACTGTAAAAGGAAGTGTTACTGAGTGCCTAAGCCGCCAGGCGAAGCCGACTTTGAAACATGGCTACTTCATGTAGAGCTAATGTTCCACGATCAGGTCCCTGTTAGAAGCACAGCGAAGATAAGATACTTGAGAGTCTGCTTCCCCCAGCCTCAGATGTGGTTAGGCAGTTAGGTTCTTCTGGTCACCCCAGAGATTACATGAGGCTGTTGGAGTCAGCTTATGGCTTGGTAGAAGATGGTGAAGAGATATTTGCCAAATTCTTGAATACAAACCAGGATCCAGGAGAAAAGGCTTCCACTTACCTGCAGAGATTGCAAACGTTGCTGAGCACCGCAGTGAAGAGAAAAGGGGTAAGATCATCCGATGTGAACCGTCACCTGTTGAAACTGTTAAAGCGTGGCTGTTGGGACCATTACCTTGTTCTTCAGCTAGGGCTGAAAGCTAATAAGCCCCTCGACTTCGCTGAGTTCCTGCTGCTGCTGAGAACCGAAGAAGACAAAAGAGCTTGACCGTATGAGCCGCCATTTGGGAACCTCAAAAGGAAAATCTTCAATGAACGTTGAAACGGTAGCCAACTTCTCCTGCCTTACTGATTGCAATGCCAGTGTCCTACAAGCATATGTGTCTGAGACTGAAAGCCTGAGGAAACAAGCTGCTGAGCTACGAATGCAGCTCAACACCAAGAAATCCAGAAAAGAGAGAAGGCGTAAGGCTACAGCTCTTGAGTCTGACCAGTATCCACTCCCACTCCGAGCTGAGGCTCAAGTTCACCAAGCGATTCCCCAAGTTGCACCTAGACCACAGCCCAAGGCCTGGTTCTGTTTTAGATGTGGGGATGACGGCCACATAGCCAGAATGTGTGAAAACCCCATGAACAAGGCTGTGGTTGACCTGAAATACAAAGAACTGAAGTTGAAGCAGGATGAGTGGAAAGCAAAGCAGGACTCTTCTTTAACCCATTTCTGCCTAAAACGCCTGCTAAATCCTATGCTATTCTATGAGAAAGTACCTAATTTCCTGAGGGTTTTCTGAGAAAACAGTAAGAATGGTCAACGTCTACAAAAACCTTAATATCTAAGCCTCTGTAGCACTTAGAAACATGAAATAAGAAGCATTGTGAAGGTAAGAACTGCAGGTTTTATTAAAACATGCTCCCTGAGCACACAAAAAACAATAACATTTGTAAAAAAAACTCTCAAACACACAAAAACAATATAAATCAATGATATAAAATACAATAAATACAATTTTCAAGTATGCAAACATTATGAGGGAGGGGAAAATGGGGAGGGAGGAGCGGAGAGGGATGGAGAGGAGAGGGATGGAGACATCCTGGGGTGGAGCTGGCCTCGCAGTTCACATGGAGCATGAAGCCATGGCGGGGTCAACGTTATCCTGGAGATGGAGATATCTGTAAAAACGTATGGCAAAGCATTCAATCATTGTATTATTATGAGACCCACCCTCTCAGCTGGTGCTAAGACAGTGGCCTACTAGACTGTCTATAGGGTATAGGGGTTATAGGTGTTCATATGCCAATTGTTCAGGTCTCATTGAGGCACAGACGCAGCAACCGGCAGGAAAGTCTATGTTGCGCTACGCAGCAACCGGCAGGAGGGGCTATGCTGCGCTACGCAGCATCCGGCGCCATTGGGTTAAACTGGGCGAGGCTCCGGTAGAGGGACATCCTGGAGCCAACGACCGAGACACTAGTCCCAAGAGCAAATGGAAGAATCAAAAAGCCAAATGTTTCTCCATTACACCCACTAGAGACTATCTCATGAATGGTTTAGTAGGATCAAGATCATTAGTTAACGTCACCATCGAAGGAATTCAACATGAGTGCCTCATTGACTCAGGCTCACAAGTGACCGCAATCTCCAAGTCCTTTCATGATGCCCACTTACCTTCTCATCCAATTTGTCCTTTAGATAACTTAATTGAAGTAGAAGAAGCAGCAGGCCAGTGTGTGCCTTATATTGGCTATGTCGAGATTGATATACTCTTTCCAGAGAATTTCACAGGTAACCCCAAGACAGTTAGCACACTAGCCCTTGTCGTTCCTGATTCCAGTGCCTATGTTCAGGTCCCTGTTCTTATTGGCACTAATGCTCTGGACGTTTTGTATGAAGGGTTCAGTGACGAGATTGGTGGGCCTGTCCTTGAGAGCTGTGCGTATGCTGTTCTCATCCAACATCTCCGCAGCCTGTATAAGAGTAAAACACAAGACAAGAACAGAGTGAATAAAGTCAAACTTCTTCACAAGAAGGCAGTAGTCTTTCCAGCAGGCCAGAAAGTGGCAGTAGATGGCTATTCAAGGAACGTAAATAGCTTTCCTGGCGTTCCCTTACTGGTTGATTTTCCATCTCATTCATACTTACCAAGCGGGTTGACTTTTTGCAGCTATGTCATGTCAAGCCCCAGACGAACATCTTTCAAAGTGCCTGTTTTGCTCAAGAATGAAACCACACACAGTGTCACAGTGCCACCATACTGCGCCTTGGCAGAGCTCACTGCTCCTTTATCTGTTTCCCCACTTACCTCTTGTGCTACACATTGCACTCCGTAGCTCCAGACAACCCCGTCACTTTCGTGGTGACTCACCTCCCTCCGAGGAGTGGAGAGAAAGGATTACAAGGAGACTGAATTAAATTCCTGAAGTCTTTGCAAGTGACAACCTTGACTATGGACATACAACAGCAGTCAAGCACAAGATCCGTCTTTCTGATCCAACACCCTTTAAGCAGAGAGCGAGACCTATCCATCCATCCGATTACGAAGCTGTCCGGCTCCACTTGAAATGAAAGAGCTGTATGACGCAAACATCATAAGAGAGTCTGAGAGTCTATTTGCATCACCAGTTGTAATTGTAAAAAAGTGGCAAAATTCGATTATGCATTGATTACAGAAAATGTAATGCTCAGACTATCAAAGACGCATATGCTTTGCCAAATATTGAAGACACTTTTGCAGCTCTGACAGGATCGAGATGGTTCTCTGTGATGGACTTGAAGTCAGGCTTCTATCAGGTGGAGATGGCAGAAGAAGACAAGCCTAAAACAGCCTTCGTCACTCCCATGGGATTTTGGGTATTCAATAGGATGCCGCAAGGAGTAACCAACGCTCCAAGCACATTTCAAAGAGATATGGAAAAATGCATGGGCTCCTTGAACCTAAAAGAGGTTCTTGTTTTTCTTGATGATGATCATTGTGTTCTCAGAAACCCTTGAACAGCATGAGGAGAGGCTTATGCATGTTTTGAACAGATTGAAATTATTTGGGCTCAAGTTATTGCCTGAGAAGTGTCATTTTTTTAGGAATTCAGTAAAATACTTGGGACATGTTGTCTCGGAGAACGGAGTAGAAACTGACCCTGACAAAAGTTTTGCTCTCACGACTTGGTCACGACCAAACAATATCAAAGAGCTCAAGTCCTTTCTTGGATTTACAGGATACTACAGGAGGTTCATCAAGGACTTCCCAAAAATCGCAAAGCCCCTTAATGATCTCACTGCTGGCTACATTCCGGCAAGGCGGAAGTGCAAATCTAAGTCCTTTTCCAACGTTGACCTTAAGTCACCCTTTGCTGAGAAGTGGACAGCTAAGTGTGAGCAAGCATTCAGGACTCTCATTGGAAAGTTAACAACTTCTCCAGTTCTTGGCTTTGCCAATCCTAGACTGCAATATATCCTCCATACTGATGCCAGTCTTCATGGCCTTGGAGCGGCTCTGTATCAACAGCAAGCTGGACAGATGAAAGTTATCGCCTACGCCAGTAGGAGTTTGTCAAACTGTGAAAGGAGATAACCCACGCATAAGCTAGAGTTTCTTGCCCTTAAGTGGGCAATTACTGATAAACTCTGACTATCTCTATGGAGCTGAGTTTACCGTTGTCACTGACAACAACCCTTTGACTTATGTATTATCATCCGCCAAACTACATGCTGCTGGGCATCGGTGGCTAGCAGCCCTGTCGAACGTCAACTTCAGTATTCAGTTTTGGGCCGGCAAGAGAAACCAAGATGCCGACGGCTTATCCAGGCGTCCACATGACCTTGATTAGACAGATCTGAGTGCCGAAGCTGAAGACGATAGAGTGTTGCAGTTCCTGTCAAAGTTTTTAAAAGAACAGACTGATGCCACCTTTCCAAAAGAAGCAATTCAAGCTGTTTGCAAGAGACACCTGTTAGATGAAGCTTTCACTACAGGGGAAGAGAGTAATCAATTGCCTGTGATTGTCGAATCCCTTGCCATAGAAGCGAGTGCTATGCTGGCCGAGTTCACTCATGCTGATTTGCTTCCAGGATGCAGCACCCTTCCTAGAATGTCACAGCTGGAATGGGCTGCTGAACAGAGAGCTGATCCAGTAATCAGCAGAATTATAGACATACTTGCCACAGGAAAACGCCTCTCCTATTGTGTCAGACAGAAAGAGGACAAAGAAGTCCAACTCATGCTTCGAGTGCAAGATCAACTGGTCATTGACAATGCGGTTCTTTACCGTAAAAGGCTGAGCAGCGGTGAACCATTTTTTCAGCTGGTTCTTCCCACAAAGTATCGCGCGAAACAGCTCTAGAGGGTCTCCATGATTCAGTTGGACACATAGGATTTGACAGGACCATAGACCTGGTCCGCGCGTGGTTCTATTGGCCAAAGATGTCTGCAGACGTAGATAAGAAGTTGCGAAACCTGTGAGAGATGTATTCGTCGCAAAGCAAAGGCTGAGAGGACAGCCCGTCTTGTGAACATTAGGACCAGCAGACCACTCGAACTAGTCTGCATGGACTACCTGTCTTTGGAACGTGATGGCCGCGGGACGAAGGACATTCTGGTAATAACTGACCATTTCACGAAATATGCTGTTGCAGTACCTACCGCTGACCAGAAGGCCAAGACGTTGTGGAACAGTTTCTTTGTTCACTATGGAATACCTGAGCGTCTACACAGCGACCAAGGCCGTGACTTCGAATCTGCTGTAATTAAAGACCTTTGCCTGCTGTTGGGAATCAAAAAAACAATAACCAACCCTTATCACCCACGTGGCAACCCTGTAGAACGGTTTAATAGAACACTTTTCGAGATGCTTGGGATTCTAGAGGAAGAAAGTAAGGCCAGGTGGCGTGACTATGTGCAGCCTTTGGTGCACACATACAATTGCACCAAAAATGACACAACAGGCTTTTCTCCTTACCAGCTAATGTTTGGGAGACAACCCAACCTCCCTATTGATGTGGCATTTGGACTACGTCCAGAGGGACAGAGCAGAATCACTCAAACTGATTATGTGAAAAGGCTCAAAGAGAATCTGCAGGAGAGCTACAAACTTGCTGTGGAACACAGTGAGAAGATTGCTCTGAAAAACAAACAGAGATATGACATGAAAGTGAGAGAAACCATCTTGGAAGTAGGAGATCATGTCCTCGTCAAGAATGTTGGGCTGCGGGGTAAACACAAGATAGCTGATCGTTGGAGTCGAACTGTGTACAAAGTAATGAAACGCATAAATGATTCCCCTGTCTATGTTGTAGCACCTGTTCACTCTGATGGCCCTGATAGGACTCTGCATCGTGACTTGCTCTTACCTAGTGGGTTCCTGGCTCCATCCATCGAAGCAGAAGCTGATCAGCACAAGCAAAAGAAAGGCACAGTGCAACCTGCTCAGAGTCCAGTGTCAGAAGAGGAAGAACAGCTGAGGCCATATGAGAGTGAGGAGGAAGTCGATTATGACTACCCTGGAGAGATGTCGGTGACAACTTACCCACCTGTCGTTATTGTCCATGAAATCCCTCAGACTAGGCCTTCTTCAGGAGAAGAGGAAAATTCCTATGCAAGCCCTGAGGAATCAAGCCTGAGACCAGAAGCTGAGGTATTCCAACCAACAGAGAACTGGCAACAAGAGCTTCACGGAGTGAAAGAGGGTAATGATTTGCCTAATGAGGAAGAAGAGATGAGTCCTGGAGTTGAGGAAGATGATGTGGTGCAAACCTTACCTGAAAAAGAACATGGAGACGAAGAGGAACCTGTAGGGAAAGAAAACCACGATGAACAATCAGAGCGACATGGACCTGAGGATTTGGGTGTGGATGATGTCCAACCACAGGAAGACGCAGAAGTGCGAAGATCAGTTAGACATAGGGCTGAACCTGACCGGCTGACTTACCAGACGTTAGGAAACCCCTTGACTTTAGTTATGCACTCTTTGTTGAAGGGTCTTGACCAGGCTTTTACAAAGGATTTAGACTTTTAGTAGGAATAGGCACATGCAGGGACGCATGCACATTCAGGGGGGGAGGATGTAGCCCACCTCAAATGCACCAAGGCCAAAGTATTGTAACCGCCAGAATTCTCCATTCCCCTAGATGGCGCTGTTCCGATTTGTTGGTTGAGCCAGCCTATGTTGCCTAGTTGAGAAGATAAACGACCTCTTTTCTTTTTTCCCTCACGTCAAGCCTGTTTGTTAAACGAAGAGCCGAGCCAAATTAATGCAATTAAATAGAGATTTAGCACACACGACACATAATTTCCAACTGATATTAGTTAGGAAAAGTACCAAGAAGCTTAAGCTATAGTAAACTACCGTTTATATATTTTTTTTCCCTCCTTTGGATATTGTTTAAGAATCTCCGGTGAGTACAGCAGCAGGGAAATGCTTGCAAGCATGCCATCTTATTTGATTTAAAACGTTAAGATAAGATATTCTAATAATTCTATACTTTGTGCATTTTATGTTATTTTGCTATTTCTGTTATGTCCCTTGACAATTTAAAAAAACAGTCTGAGATAAGTGATAACGTTTTACGTGCTATACTAGAGGAAATAAGGGGAACAATCGTTCATTTTGTGAAACAAGCATGAAATTTGGCATAAACATTCTTCTGGGTCATCTCTTTAACTTGAGAATGGGGGCCATCCAAAATGGCGGATATTGCTATAATAACAACATCAGTGTTGTCTGCTTTGATTGTCACTGTGCTGCTTCCATTTGCTGTTGCATGTCCCATATGGACGAATATTCTCGTATCTGCCTCTTCTTGGGAGCATGGGGCCAGGTCTGAAAATTCTGTGATGTCACTCTTGTTGCTGACTGTCTCTTCTCCGTTTGTCACCGCCATAGTGCTTTCTGCTACTACTTGACATATTTTGCTTGCCAGAAAGCTTAAGAGTTCAGTCTTGTTGTCACCATCTTGTAGGAAGTTTTTCCAGTTTGGAGGAGCCTTACTAGATTCTGTTACCCTTCTTCTAATGGCCTTCCCACGTTGTGCTCTGGTTTCTGACTTAAGGCTGGACTTCTTGTAAACGTCGAAGACTATAACATCTCGCTTGTACTTCGAACAATATGCCTGTACCTTAGGAAGGATGTCTTCTGCAGCATAGTCCCTAAACATTTTTGATCCATGTGGAGGGTTTGCATTGATGAAGGCTAACCCATCAATAATGATAGCGTCAGTATGTGGCTCTACATCAGGCTTGACGATTCCAGATTCCAGAATGTGCAGAAGTTCTGACTTCTGGGATGAGTGAAGCATAAAAAGGGCAAAAAAGCAACTCTAGCGACAAATCCAGCTATGCACTCTTTTACTGGTTTTTATATGGAATGAGAACAGAGGGTAGTGCTACTCCTTATATAGTACCAGACAGCCAATCAAATTGTTTGTTCATTCTAGTCTTTTTCGATGTGTGAAAAAGCAACTAACGAACAAATCTAGCGACTATTGTGGGTTGGGTTTAAAATGTTGCATGCCACAGTGCAAAAAAAAAGAAAAAGTAACTAGCCACAAATCTAGCTACTATTTTTACTGTTCTCCTAAATTGTATATCCCCCAAATACCTCTATCCCTCTTACAAACCCTAAACTTCTCGTAGTTTTCCCCATTACCTATAACACAGTTAGCCTATGACATGTTTTAGAAATGTTCCTGTTTGAAAATGTTCAAAAACATACTATGGGAGTCTGATATTATTGACATCTACAAAGTATAGGCGAAAATTATGCTGAAATGCAAAATCAGTCTAACCATGGTGGCCATCTTGAAATAAATGGCATTTTTGATTTTTGAGTGGCCCCCATTCCTAAATCAAAGAGTGACCTTCAAAGATGATTTTACCTAATTTCACGCTTGTATCACCATTTGAACAATTTCCCCAAAATATTGCTGTTGCTATTTGTGATAGTTGCAGCCTAAAATTACTGATTTCGTGGGGGCTTTTCCAAAAAGTTGCGGTGAAAATTGCAGTATTTTTAGATGTTTGTAGCGATAAAATTGCGGGAGCAAGTGAAAGTTGCGATAAAAAGTTGCTTATTTCCCTCTTTGTAATTATAATTGAGTTATTTGTTGAAAAATGAATAGTTAATAAACAAACATTCTCTAAAGAACCAAACCGTTGAGAAACGGTCCTCTAAATAACGGTTGCGGATTTATCGGAGGCCGGAAAGTAGAATATCGGTGACGTCATACACAGGGGGTTCAGGAAGTGTAACGTACTTTCTGGCATTGGTAGGGGTACCGAGACCTAGTTTTTAGCCTTATACTTTAACCCTAACCCTAACCCTAAAAAATCTTAAGAAAAAGTTGATTCTGACACTATGTCACTTCCGGTATTCTACTTTCCGGCCTCCAATAAATCCGCACCCCTAAATAACCTTGCCAACATGCCAAACAAAAGATTACCAGTATTACAAAAATGTAGAATAATAGGCTGTTCTGCCCTCTGCTTATTTAGGTCAGAAAATGTATATTGTTTGTATTGTTGTTATGGAAACGAACACAGGACTTTTACTTTGACATCATTCAAATGTTCATCTTGTGGGAATGGCAACAGCTGTTAGACAGTTATCTAGAAATATAGCTAGTTATTAGGGCTGGGCAAGTTAACGCGTTAATCTTGCGTTAATCCATCAATTATTTAACGCCGACAATTATTTTAGCGTGCGTTAACGAAGATTTAATTATTTATTTTATTATTGTAAAAGTTTGTTGCTCACAGGCTTTTATTTTGTAAAAGTTTGCTGGTGACTGCTGTGGAACCAGAAACGAAAATAATTTGCGGTTAAACACTTGATTAAACAAACATGGAGACGGGGACGCATATTTTAAATGGGCATTTTCAAATTAAAGTTCTCAAAGACGGTGGAGTCGACAGAAACAAAGTAATTTGTAAACACTGCAAAGTTGAATTGTCTTATCACCGGAGTACTACTAGTCTTAATTATCATTTAAAAGCTAAACATATGTAGGCACTCTGAGATTCCTTTGAATGAAAAGTGCTTTAAAAATAAAATGAATTATTATTATTATTATTATAAACACACAGTTGATAGAAGCATATCATACAACCAAACACACAGTGGGAACGAAGCTACGATAGACTACGTTAGATGCAGGGAGGACTATGGCTAAACCAAGGCAAGAGAAGCTAACCAATGCCATAGCGAAGTGGATAGCTACAGACTGCAGGCCGATAAGCGTTTTGGAAGACGTCCGTCTGAGAAACATTTTACGATTAGCGACAAATTACTGCAGGTATGAGATGCCCTCAAGACGCACCATCACAAGGAGAATTCACAAGCTATATGAAGAGGAGAGGACTGCAAAAGCGACAGCTTTACAACGTGCACCCGCTGTTGCTCTCACTGGGGACTACTGGACATCACTCGGTAACCACAATTACCTCGGAGTAACAGTACATTATATCGATGACAAGTGGGCGCTGCATTCACATGCTTTGACCGTAATGAAAACTGAGGAGAGACATTATGCTGAAACATGCGCGGGACACTTTACTGACTTTGCAAAGCAGTGGGATGTGTCAAATAAAGTCGCCACACAGAAATATGATCGCTGCTGCAAGACAACTGCCTTATGATCATATCCCCTGCTTCGCGCACAGTCTCCAGCGTTCTGTCACAGTGTCGCTGCATAACAGTGCGTTTGACAATGTACTGGCCAAGTGCAGAAAGGTTGTGGGGCACTTTAAACACAGTCCAGCAAGTGCAGCTGAATTGGAGCAACATCAAGTTGAACATGGACAGAAGAAAGAGTCGCTGATGCAAGACGTTCAAACCAGATGGAACTCCACCATGGACATGATAAAGAGCATCTGCAGAAACGAACAGCCACTGAGGGACGTCCTCACCACAAACACCAAGGTCGTCATGCCAACTACAGCTGAAATGGACAAACTGCAGAGGTTGGAAATGCTACTGGAGCCTTGCAGGTATGTTTTACATCATATTTCTCACTATCTGAGTGCATGCAAGAGAGAAATAGTGTAAATGTGTAAATGCAGAATATGTAGAGGATATATTTTGTGTATAAGGTAAGTGAATGCAATTTATTTTGACTGAATTGGAGTTGATTTTCTGTTTCAGGTATTTGACTGAACTTTTGGGAGGAGATAAGTATGTTTCATGCTCTGTGGCTCTGCCTGCTTTTTGCAATCTGTCCCGGGTGAGGGAGAGCTCAGATGATGACCCTGCCTACGTGACCAAGTTTAAGTCTACATTCAGAGACGACATGGAGACACGCAAGGCAAATGCCAACATCGCATATTTTAAGATTGCTACTGCATTGGACTAGCCTGACGATGTCATACTCATAATTCTAGTCAGAATATGAGTCTGAGACCGAACCATTGGGCTGTGATTATGTGTTTCAACGAACCAGGAAAGAAAATTCCTCTTTGCTGAATTGGATACCTAGAACCAATCAGAGCAACATAGTATTATTACCATCTGATAGATTAAACTTTTACCTGATCCCGTAGGAAGGACGGCAAAAACATCTTTTCAATCGACAAATGCCTTGATCGCGTTTCTCTGTTCCTCTTTCAAAATGAATGCGCTGTCAATATTTGTTGAGATATGCCTGCTCACGTTACTTAATTAGCACTCAAGGCTAGAAGCTACCATTTGTTTCAATGTTTTGTCTACGCGTTAGCATAACCGATCAATAATGGTCTAGAGTGCTTCAGTTAAGACCTACAATCTTTGGCAACACTCGTTTTGCGTATACACAACTAACCAAGTCAATGTAGACATAAAAAAAGTCGTGTAGATAGCTTAAATCATATAAAATATGTTCCACTAAGCTCCCGAGACGGCGCCATCTTTGTCCGATGTATAGGCTATTCTATCTATATCTGTCCATCAACGTATAAAGCCCGCCCTTACAATTGTATTGGTCAGATCACTTTTCGGTGGGCTTGAATCCCTCCCAACTAGCTCGACTCCAGACTGAATCAAAAATTTTGTGGGCGGAGTTCAGGCTGGTATCCAGGTTAGCATTGGACCCTAGATTTAAGGACCTTAAATGTATACCCAGAGCTGAGAGGAGTGAGGTGTGGGCCTCAGTCTCCAATTAAGTCAAGGAACAGAGGGTTATTGCAGAGGAACCTAGGGAAGAAAATGAGCCACCAAAGAAAAAGTTAACCCTATTGTCTGTTTCATCTGAGTCTGATTCTGAACAGGAAGAAGACTCAATTGAGAACAGTGTTCGCCGATACAGAGCAGAGCCCGCCATCAGCTCAGATTCCTGTCCATTAGAGTGGTGGTCCAAACATGCAGGCTCACACAGCAGGCTGGCCCCATGTGCACAGAAGTACTTGGCCACACCGGCAACCTCCGTCCCCTGCGAAAGGTTGTTTTCTCTTGCTGGTCATATTGTCCAGAAGAAGAGAGCTTCCTTATCATCTGAAAATTTAAATAATCTGGTGTGCCTTAGCAACTGGCTTAGTGCAGAGCAGTAAAAAACATCAAGTTTAAGGAATCTACAAACCATCTCTCTCACACAAAAGCAAACACACACATGCAAACATGTACACACACTCTCTCACACAAAAGCAAACATGTACACACACAAACACACACACGCACAAATATAGACACGCACATGTGTTCATGCACACAAATGCGCACACACATATTGTTTGAACAAAGGAAATCCAGTATAAACATGGACTTTACAGACAAGTACTCTGCACAGTTAATGCCAGCATTGAACTTTTTGTGTTAAAGTGCTGATGGGTTCACCGCGCACGCCAGCCGTTGGGCTTCTTCAGGTTTCCTGCCGCTATTTTTTTTTAGTTCTTTCTCTCCGAGAAGAGGGCTGATGTTTTCAGGATTAGATCCTCAATTTAGTTTTCTCAATTCAACGGGTTTCTGAATCATGGCGCATTGTTAATAGCTGGTTCGCTTACACATGAAACCCATGTTACCCTCAACGTTGGCTGTTGGTTAAGTTTTTCTGATTGAACTGTCAATCTTGTTCATATCCTACTGTAGGAAGAGCTATGTTAGAAAATAAAAAAATGTCTTTACAATTAAATACACCTTGGCTAACTTCCTTCTATGTTTGCTGTTTCTGGTTAACATAAATGTAATCACATTTTTGGTGCTTCACCACACTTTAACATTAATGCAGTGGCAATAAGCTTTAGTTTTGTGCTTGATACAATTGTTTAAATTGAAATTAACACAAATTATTTATTTAATTTAACTGCTAATAAAATGGTGATGTTTAGTGTTTGTTTGCACAACCAATGTAATGGCACTTTAGTTCATATGGCAGTACATTTAATATATCGCTATACACTACTTTTTAATTCATGTTTTGAATTTGCGTATAAAAATTAAAATTAAAATTTTGAATCGTTGCCCAGCCCTACTAGTTATGCTAAACACGTAGGGGGAACAGTACATAGGATTTACTTATCTACAACGAAGTGCACCTGTTGGAATTACAAAAGGACCACAAGTAAGACTGAATAAAATTTTATGAATATCTCAGCCTACACATAAAACTGCGTTTAATTTCCATGCCTGGTGTAGCCATTCTCATTGTTTACAACAGATTAGAACTCTGCTAGTATCTGCACCGTGTCTGCAGGGCAGGAGAAAGTTGTTGGAGACGACAATGATTTGTCAAATTTGTGGGAAAGTTGCGGTTAGACATGTTGGCTGTGAACGGTAGCACTTTGCACTATGTGTATTATTACTGACTGCGTTTTAGGTCGTATTTGAAGTGGTGCGTTCTACAGTTTGCTCAATTGTGCTCATGTTTAAACTGAGTAACTGAGAGTTGAATTTTAGTAACAGAGTAATTATAGAGTTTAATTAGAGTACAGTGATTTTGAATGTGTTAAATGATAAAGCCATGTATAGCTACTAATTAGATATTTTGCATTGCTGTATGCAGATTGTTTTTTTTTGTTGTGCATATATTACCATTGTTGAGCGAGAGAGACATTCTACGGAGAGCCAGCGATTCCAGACTGTAACCAGTGGACATCGACCTACCAAACCGGTGGACTGCACGCTTTGGAATACAGATAAGATTTAGCCTACATGAGATCTCCAACTTTAATTCACACTGTCCGGGTAGTGATTTAAAAGGCCTTCTTTTTTTATTCAACAATCCCTTTTTTGAGAACACCACATCACACCACACAGGAACTGAACTGAATCCCTTTCATTGAACATTGAACAAATTGACAGGACTGATTTTTTTTATTATTTTAAACTGACTGACTGAATTTCTCATTGTGTGTTATTTTCTATATGCAATTTACCACGTGGAATGTAATAATAAATGTTTTGATACGTTTACTACTCTAACAGTGGTCGTAGCCGTCAGTATTGACTGTTATAGCAAAAAGCTAGAGCAGACATTTCAAAAGATGTATTTAATTGCCGTTAGAAAGCAGCAATTAGTTAACTAGAATGCGTTTCGTGAACGAACTGCGAGAGTGTGCTTGCTCTGTTGCGGCCATCAAGCACAAGCAACTGCAGTGGCCGAGTGCGCATATGTTGTTGAGGGGCCTCACAGACTGATATCTGAGAACAAAATCTGTATAGTACTGTGTTTTCTGTGTTCAGTACAACGTTGAATGCAGGTTGTAGGATGAATCTGCCAGCCTTCCAGTGTAACCATCTGCAGTGACACTGAATACACCTTTTTGTTTTCAACCAATATATTTTAGCAAGCAACCAAGCTCAACCATTATATTTTGGCTCCACTGACGTTTAGACATATGAGGGTATCTTTGTTGTTCTGTTTTTGTTTGTTTGTTTGCTTGTTTATTGTGAAAGGGTCTAGTGTGTTACATTTAGCTTGGAGAAGTCTTAAAATAGGCTCCAAGTGACATTATCTCTTATGGGGTGTAATTATTCCTCCAAAGGTCGTGTTAATCAATGAGTGCACCTGAATTGTGCGGTACTTGTTGAGGGAGACTTGGGCTTGTTTTGATTTTGTATTGGTTGCGGATGCAATACATTTTGTCTGTGCTTCAAATGTAAATATATTTATTGTCTCTCTGTATTATGAAACTTGCATATTTACTAAGCACAAACATTTCAGGTGTCATGGTCATAATAGTTGCAGAGTTTCGTTATACTGACTTACTGAGCTAAGTGAATTGTTGAAATTGTTATCTTGGTAAAAGGAAACATCTCTTCTACAATATTGGAATGAATGCGGTTATATAGCCAGCTTTACTTAAAGTTTATTGTAAGATATAGCTTGTTAGACTTAATGCAGTTAAGGCCCCCACATACTTATCCGACCCTGCTCTCCCATCTCACGAGGCACGCCCTAAAACGCCCTCCTTGAAGTGGGACCACACCTTTGAGCACCTCGGAGAGCCATCCGAGGGTCTCGGATGGCCTCTGGAGCACCGCTTGAATTTTCTCACTATCCGATCCGAGCTGTCCGACACCCCTGGCTAAAATCACGTTTCCTGTTTCGTTCCCTATATGACAGCACCGTCGTTTTTAAAAAGTCGCTGAGAGATCGCTGGGAACCTTGGGCTGGAGGTCCAGGAGTGCATTAGGAGTTGGAGGAAGATCAGGGACAAGTTTGTAAAAATGAAAAAAACTATGAAGGGCAACAGCGGCGATGCAGGAGGAAAACCGACATCTCCCTTCTTCCTTGCTCTATCGTGGAGCTTGCTGCATATAAAGCATAGGGAGACGTCGTCTAATTACAGCAATAATAAAAACATGTCTTGGTTTTCGAACAGCCTCTTTGTGTTTGAGCTAGCAGAATATGCAGTGTAAATGAATAAATTGTAAAAGAACCTGAATTGTAGACATAAAAAGGTAGAACTGTTTGTGTGGTACAATAATAGAAAATATTCGGCAATAACCGCCAGCTTGGTCATTGTCGTTAGTAATTCATTTCACAACAACAGCCTCTGATCATTAACGGAAAATACACGGGATAAAAACAAACGATTTCTTATTTTATAGTTCTACTGTTGTTGTTGATGATGATGTAATGGCCTTGTAACATCATAATAAACCGATGGTAATCTCCACAGCCCCTCGTAGAACCATGCAGGTAAAGGTGAGTCGTACGATCATCAGATTAGAAAGGGCGTGTCTCTCGTGAAGTCGTACGAGGTGAGTTGGATAACCCTGCAGATGCCTTTAGAGTTAGACTGCAGGTCTAGTATCTAACGTAAGCAACACTTTTGCTGTATAGCTAGAGAGCACGTGTATCACATTGGTTTATAGTCTGTCAAATTAGTTCTAGTTATTGGTGTTCGTTGGCATAAAAAGTTTGTCTTCTCTTATAAGCCTAGTTAGAACATCTGATTAGAGCTAGCAACCATGAATTGCAGATTAAGGGGTCCCCTATCTCAGTGTTCATTTTGGCAGCTATTTTAGATTCAGTCTTAAGACAAAAATGCATATTAGTTTTAGTCACATTTAGTCATAGTTATCCCTCTTTGTTTCAGTGTAGTTTTCGAAAACTCATTGCAATTTAGTCTAGTTTTAGGCACATTTAAAATTCCATATTATAGCCACATTAAAGTCCTTCCCTTCTCAGGCCCAGGAACCTCCTGTGTTGTGTCTACTGCATAGTAGTCTAGCTTGCAGTACTTAAATTGTGGATGCAATTAGTCTCCAAGATACAGATCTCATGCCTACAGCTGAATTCCAATTAAATCAATGTAAATAATAATTTAAGGCAATACTTGATTAACAGAATTGTCATTCAAATATATGAGAATATCACGTCTAGATTTTGAAAATTCAAATGATGTGATGGCACAATACAACTACTATGCCTAGCTGGCCTTAGAGTTAAATCAACCACATATCCTCCATATGAAATGCTGTGAAATGTCATAACCAACAGATTTAGCTAGACGGATAGTTTTGACAGTTGAAAGTGGTGTCAATGATAATAACAATTGCCCAAATAGACAAGGCTATTCAAACCAGTCACATATTCATTTATTTTTTGCTTGATTAATGTTATGTGTAGCCTGTCCTATAGTCCTGCAATGAGTTTACTATAATAACAATTGCCCAAATAGACAAGGCTATTCAAACCAGTCACATATTCATTTATTTTTTGCTTGATTAATGTTGTGCGTAGCCTGTCCTATAGTCCATACTGCAATGAGTTTACTAGCGAGCTATCGATAGCTAGTATAACTTAGCTAGGATATGCTTCGTCATAGTTAGCTAACGTTAGCTAGTGACATGAGTATTAACGATTAACGAGTTAACAATGGATACAGTTAGCATACCTAGCTAGGTAGCATTACTTTTGGATGTGAATGACAGTTATCAGTGGCGGCTGGTGAATAATTGTTTTGGTGGGGCTATTTGAGCGGGGGTCTGGGGGTTCTCCCCCAGAACATTTTGAATTTCGTAGATGTGATTTCCTGCATTCTGGTGCATTTTAGGGTGGCCAGCCGGAGATCCCAAATCATTCACAATGATACATTTGTGTTTCACACATCGACTCATTTGTTGTTCGCTATTTCATGTAGGCCAATACATTAAAAACGAGACGTGAGCTGTTGATGCAGAGAAGTGCTGCTCAGTTTTAAAACAGCCCCTTGCCTATACCAATAAAATAACTCAAACCAGTCAATACCAATGGTCTAAAGACAATATTAATATATCTGCCATGTAGAAATCAACAGTTTCACAGGTAATGATAATGAACAAGTTACATGTTTATTATGGTTATGTCCTGATAGACCTCCAACTACTACAACAATTTAGTTTTTTAAAGACATGTATACTGCAGCTGTATGAGTATAAGAAGAAAGATTATTTTAACTGGTATGAAACAGTAACAGCTCACTCTTGACCGCACATGGTTTTAAACGCGTTCTGACCAATGCTTCAGTTCTGTCATTCCTGTCTGTGTCCACGAACTGTCTTATCACACACGCACTTGTTTCAAACAGCAGGCAAAGAAAACAAAAGATGGCATTGACATACCCACAGCTAGCCTAGTTAGCCATGCCTTTCGATCGAACCAATCTCGGGAAAAGGTTCTGGTGTATGTTTTCCCCTTTTCTCGCGTCTGTTGGGTTATTTTCACTTCTGGCTTGTCTGGTCCGAGTTGTTTAACAATGAGCTTTTCCGCAAAAGTTCTTCTTCCAAAGGGATGCAGATGTAAGGATTTGACTGAATTTGGGGCTAGCTGAGCTCCCACAACTACATCCGACGTCGCCATGCTACACACTTCTCTGCTGGAATGAAAATACCTTAACAAGCAGTGGTGCATCTTGGTAGGGGCTCTATCCTTCAGCGCCCGTAGCCCATAAAATTCCTCGACGATGATTGGCGGATGTGTATTCTTTTTTGCCTAGCAACAGGGGAGCCATTGGCTTAAATACAGCACAACCGGGCTGATCGAACAGGAGCCCCGGCAAGACAGCCTATTGGCTACTACACCAAAAATGATGAACGTTCACGTTTTAAACGTGGAACTTGAAAGTGAATGTAAATATAATTTTGGAGAGTTCTAAACCCATTCTAAAGCAAAATCATCAATATCATCTCATTAACACAGGTTATTTTTTCAAAATGAGAGATTATTTAAAAAAGAAAAACAGGCAGTCAGGGAGAGCGGAGCCCCAGCGCACCCTATGGGCGAGCCGCCACTGACAGTTATGCTAGGTCTTGCTAGCCCTTGCTATCCCCAAGAAGGAGATTTTCCGCTAAGTCCAATGTAAGGATTTCCGGGGATTTTCACTTGACGAGCGGTCATCTGGAGAGTTCAAAATGATACTAAACGAGGGGAAATCTACTGTATGGAGATATTTCTGCTTAGTAGACAATACAGATTCTAATTAGGCTGTTGGATATGTCCAATGTAAGGAGTGTGAAGTTTTAATGAAATATGATTGATGCAACTGTCGTTCTCCACAACAACATGGATAAACCTGGATGGTTGGATGTAGTTTCAGAACGAACGTGGGCGTGCAAAAAGATCTTCAATGGTAAGACTTGTCTGTTGTGCCTCTGTTGGTGTCTCATAAAACGTGAGTTTTTTAAAGCATAGCGTGTGTATTGTGTAGCTATTTCATTCCGAGATGGCAGGGGAGCACCGCCATGTTACAGAAATATAGTCTCTTGTGCGCTCACGAAATGTTTTTAACTTCGGGGTTAATTCCCTTTCCTTTACGTCTGCTGCTGGTTAGTAAATACAGACAGCCGAAAAGGTTAACAAACGGAATGAAATGCCACCGCCGTGTTACAGAAATATAGTCTCTTGTCCGCTCACGAAATAATGTACAAAACGATTTACGATTTAGATGATTTTTATGGCTTCAGAATATACTTAAATATCCTTGAATATCCCTGTGATTGAAAGACAGATTTCTGTTGAATATGCCTGTGATATAAAGCTTGATGGTGGTTTTCGATTTACATGATTTTTATGGCATTTAAAAACTGATCTAATTTCAGTTGGCTAGAGTGGGTGACGTCACAATGGCTCAACATTCCACCATGTTAGTCTATGAGAGAAAAAGGTGATGAAAAAGAGGAATAAAAAAGGAGTGGCAAGGAGTACCGCCACGAAAAGATATAGCAGGTTGCACCGGATCGGGCCGGACGTTTCGGTGTTTGAACGGCGTCTCTATCTCAATCGGGCGAGGCCTGATTCGTCGCAAGAAAAACGGGGAGAATAAATAACGAAGAACAATAATTATGGGCAATAATTCGGGCAAGCACACTAATTATGTAATCATGGTTCTTGGAAGGCTGTCACCTTGCTGTTCATCAGAGATGAGCTGTAATCAAGGTAAAGACGCATGTTAAAACATTCAACTCTGTGAATTAGTGATGGGAAGTTCTGATCATTTTACCGACTCGAATCTTTGAATCTCGTTCAGTGAAATGAACGAATCTTTTTTCGAGTCATTCGTTCATTTCAACGGTGGGGGGGTGCTACTCAACATTTTAAAATTGTATAGCCAATTCACTGGCGTAAATACGTCCACTACAAACGTATCACGTACACGTATCATATTTTCATGGAGGTTACTACATGTAAACCAGCAGATACTAATTCCTGCATTCAAATAATATATTATGAAAGTTTGGATGAAATGGTCATTTATTATCACATAAGCATTTAATTATCACGGCAAACAATTACGCTGCACTGAACTGTAAGTAAGGTTTTAAAAAGTTAAAATAACGAAACCTGTAATTATTTCTTGTGAACGAATATCATTCACGTCTTACTAAACATAGACACTCGAAAGTGAACGAGGTTAATATGTCCTTTCTGTTGCCTCTTCTGAGCCTATGCAGGTTACGTGAAAAAATATCCAGAGCCCCGTATCCGAAGACCCAGTCAAAATGAACGAAACATTTCGGTTTTCTCTAGCTTCCCATGCTGAGCCTATGCAGATCACGTGAAAAATGATCCAAATACTTGTATCCGGCAGATGACCTAATCGTTCACCTCCCGACCGTCTTTGGATCAACGTTTCGTTCATCTGCCGGATATCGGTCTTTCGTTCAATGATTCGTTCTTTTGCCGGATATCAGTCTTTCGTTCAATGTTTCGTTCTTTTACCAAACGTGTCTTTGGGTCAATGATTCGTTCTTTCGCCAACCGTGTCTTTGGATCTATGATTCGTTCATCTGCCGGATATGGGTCTTTCATTCAATGATTCGTTCTTTTGCCGGATATCAGTCTTTCGTTCAATGTTTCGTTCTTTTGCCAAACGTGTCTTTGGGTCAATGATTCGTTCTTTCGCCAACCGTGTCTTTGGATCTATGATTCGTTCATCTGCCGGATATGGGTCTTTCATTCAATGATTCGTTCTTTTGCCGGATATCGGTCTTTCGTTCAATGTTTCGTTCTTTTGCCAAACGTGTCTTTCGTTCAATGATTCGTTCTTTAGACAACCGTGTCTTTGGATCTATGATTCGTTCATCTGCCGGATATGGGTCGTTGGATCCTTTTCCACGTGACCTGCATAGGCTCAGTACAGTCAGCTAGAGGAAACAGAAATGATTCGTTCTTTTTCCGACTGGGTCTCTCGGATACGGGTCTTTGGATCATTTTTCACGTGACCTGCATTCAACAAATCATTTCTGTTTCCTTGGCTTAGCCAATGCAGCAGTCCCAGTTGTCCCGATGTGTGGTCATGAACGAGAAAAAGAACGAATCTTTTTTTGAGAGGACTCGTTACTCTCGAGTCGTTGTAAGGATTCGTTCAAAATGAACGAATCGTTCACGAACGACACATCACTACTGTGAATGAAAACAGAACAAAAGTTGTACATCACATATACAAGCTATCGTACAATTAATAATTCATGTAGAGGGTTTGTGGTTGAAATTACAGTGACATGGAGAGACTGCTAAATAGGAGTAATTATAAATGAAATATGTGTGTTTTTTTCTTGTGCAATGTAGGGATAGTGATCAATTAAAAAACCTTCATAAAAAATGGGCTTGTCTGTGCAATTCATGTAATAGATATGTTGTCAGCCAAAGGGCAGATATGTTGAATCCTCTCCAAGGAGAGAAAGGCATTGAACATCTCAAACTCTGTAAAAGTAACCATTGTCTAAAATGATGGGGGTGTTTAGGGTAACATGCAATCACAGTGGTCTGTATTCCATTTCCAGCCCTGGCTTTTAAGCTGCTGAAATGGCAGCACTGTTTTTGCCAAAAGATCCATACTTTTAGGATTAATTGCAGTAATCAGAGCGGAAAGCTTGAATGGGGCAGAATCAGTAGTTTGTGCATTGGATGGAGGTGGTTGAACCCATTTTGACCAGCTGAACTGTATTATTAGCTGTCAAATTAAAAAGACAAGGACTTATTGTCCATTTAGCTTTTCAAATAGTTTGAAGGGAATTGTATGTTTCAAAAGGGGGTAGGGATGGGAGGAAATACATACAGTATATTCAATATTGACAGCAAGGTTTTCAGCACACTCCTGAAGTTGATTTGATTTCTCTGACATAACATGACAACTATCACCTACGATACATGTTTTATGTCAGTGGCAAGATATGGTGGCACTGGCTTGACTATTGTATGTCATCACATACCTCAGGAAATCAGAGATTGCCTTAATGTATGCAGTTTTTCAACATGTAAAGTTATGTATATTAACTAATTTTATTCTTACCAATATTTCCAACACTTACTGACCCCTATGGTCTTTATGCTATTGTGCCTGAGAAATGGGGTTAAATGAAATAAGGTGACATTCTTTAACATCATTACCTATAATGAACCTACTATGATCACAATACAAGTGATCCCTTTTAGGTGTCCTAATGAGCACCCAAATCTATATGCAAATATTAAGGCCTGGCTATGAAACTTCACATAAGACTAGATGAGGACCTAAAGTAATTTAAGAGACAGTTAATGTCTTCAAAGTTTTGCCAATCTTAGGCCATTAGAAGAAAGAACCTGAACAATTTACCATGTCATTGACAACACTGTGTCGAAAGCCCTCAGGTTAACGAGACCAGGGTATTTAGCAGGAGGCATAAATCTGTTGTAAACATGCCAGAGCTACATAAAATCATAACATAATCTGAAGGTTTCTTTGTGCTAGTTAACATTTCTTTTAATTGGGTGTATAAACTGGACATGTATAGGAGTCACAATATCTTGCTTTTCACCCTGTGCCACATGCCATAAAGTCAGACTTATCTGTGGAAAGAAAGTATGGTGCAGGAAAAGCATTTAGTGATTTAGTTTCTCTCTTGGTGAAAGACAGTTTGCGTTGTTTATCCATCAGCTAAATAGACACATGCACACTTGAATCCCTCAAGTTGTGGGGGTGTTCGATTCCTGCAGGACACTCAATTAAGGAAGTTCCCAGTGATATAGGAAGACAGCAGCCACATACATAAAAGAGACTGGAAGTCTGAATTTCAGAACTCTGTTTGTTTTTCTATGTGTGGTCCCTCTTTGCCGGTGATGAACAGAATACCCCTGGCTCATCTAACATTCCACTCTCTTATTTTGTTTCTTCTTTGTGATGAACTGTGAGACACCGTGCCTTGGCTATCACCTTCCATCTCACAGTACTCCTCTCCTGCCTACCGACTATGCCCTGGGTGGCAGTGTTTACTCGCCTTGCCTGTCGATCTGTGGGCTGAGATATTGCGTGTCAAGTGTTCTCCTGGGCTACGCTATCATCTCAGAGTGTTATCGCACAATCCCAACTCCCAGGGGCAGGCTGCCATACGGAGGCTTGGGAGGAGCTCCAGACATTAACCCAGTGAAGCACGCGGCCGACAGCCTGCCCTGCAGCACCTGATTCAAATATGGTCACGTTCCATTCGCCAACCTTCATCAAACCCGTGCTGAAAACAAACACGGCTGTTTTAAGGGAAGAATTTCAAATTCCGATCAAAGAGATGAATGTCTGAATGTGTGAAGCAGCGCTGTGGATGACTCAGAATGATCAATACAATCATTTCATATCACTACAAGGAAATTCAACATAGAAAATTGCTTTAAATGAGACAGTGGTTTCAATGACTTTTCGTCCGCTTTATCCATAATGCACAACTTCACTTCACTCATCTAACCTCAGCATACCCTTGATAAGAGGGGCATTCTGATGAGGAGGCTTTAGTCCGTTGATTTGAATTGATTGCTTAGGCAGATAGTGCCCACGGCGTGGTCCCTCTGCATTAGTGGAAAGGTGGACTTAATGCAGATGGCATAGTCAGGTTCTGTCTGCCAGAGACTGAGGCAAAGGAAAACAAATTACTGATGAACACCCACAACCTTATCAGCCTATTGGTTTTGTCCATGGTTAATTGTTAAGAAGTACTAATCCCTGACTTCAGAAAGGTGCTGAGAGGAGAGGAGGAGGGAGTGTTGTTTTCCTTTGGACGGGTCTAATGGGCTGAGTGCTTGCCCTTGCATGTTCGAAAGTTATTCGCACTCTCAATACATAATGCAAGCATACTTGTAAAAATGACATTTGAGGTCACCTTTTGATATTTTTAGTAAAATGACTCTGCAGTGTTGAAAAAGAAAATAAACTAATAAATAAATACATAATTAAATAGCTGTATTTATCTGGTAAAGGTAAATGCCAAAGTGAAATTGCCCAAGAGCCATAAGAAGCAAATGAAAAAAAAGTCATGTTCATTGGATGCTGCCACACTACTGCTGAGAGCAATAGCTATATCACTCATGGGATGTCCTTGAGGCTTGCTTTATATGGCCAATTAACCTCCCCTGAATCCACAGAGTTGACCTTGTGAAGAGCAGAAAATCACACACACCTCTGCCTGTGCACTTTGACCTGAGTATCCTCAAGCAACAGTGGAAAGCTCTCCTGTCATCTGTGCCTTAAATTAATTTGTTAAACACTGACCAAGGAACTGCAGCAGTAGTGGTCAGTAGAGGTTAATTCATTTTAAGGGTATTATTCCAGTATTATGAGAGCTTTCAGTTATCAAATGTATGAAGTCATTGATCCATCCCATGAAATCACTGCTAGTACAAGCCTCCAAAATGTCCAATTAGTCTATTAGTCTAAGTGGTATTGTTGTATTTTAGTTCCAGTTCTTTTGTCCTGCAATGTATGCCAAGTGCCTTAACACACTGTGGGGGGGAAAAATCCAACTACAGAGAGTCTTCTCCCTTGCAATCATTTTTGCTTTGCCATGCATTTTTAACATGTGACGTTTAATTTTCTTCTTGTGTTGTTCTCAACTGACTGTAATGCTTACTTTGGAATCTATGGCCAAGTTGTTGACTGACGCTTTAATAGCTTGCTGTTTTCAGCATACCATGGAAATGAGAGCTAGGCAGGGACATTGCCTGTGACAGATATTACAGTTTAACTCATCATTTTGTGTTCAGTGCATTCATTACGGAAAAGAACAACTCTTGTGCATTAAACAGATTCATGGCATAACCGATATTGCTGTAATGTTGGCCAGACAAATAACTTTAATTTTGTCTAATAGTTTCCTCTTTTAAGTACTACTAATGTAAACTAGCTATGTGTGTGAAAGACGATGGCTAACGCATCTGTGTAGCAAATTCTTAACAATAGCATTCACACCACAATCAGATCAAACTCCGCTTTAGTCATCCAAGGGGAAGGAGGATAGTACTTATAAAACAGATTAAGTCTGCATCTAAATAAGTAATGGCATCTTAGCAAATGACTTCTATTACAACCCTCATTACCTTTATTTTACAGAATATTATTTCATTAGCCAGGGGTCTGTGACGTGACGTGTCTATCATTCCGTGACTGGATCCTGCTCCACATGCTGTGAGCCAGGAAAGAAAGCACCCCACACCCCCACCCCTCTCATGAATGAAACATCACGGCTAATGACTCGAGGGAAGCAAGCCTCACTCACGGCACGCCACTGACACAAACAAACTCACACGCGCACGGCCGGCACACCACCACCACCGCAACAATAAGCGCCGCCAAGCCACATTCTTTTTTCATGGCCTAGATAGTCGCGCTTTCTCCCAGCTTTGAGTGAGACGGAGAGCACTAGAAGGAGCTGGAGAGGCAGAGCAAACTAAAAACGCCCAGGCGAGCGGCTCGTCGGGTTTCCGTGCGAGTGCGACACAGGCTGAGGCGCTGGCTCGGTGTGCGTGCAGCCGCTCGCTGCCTGTCGACTCCAGGTGCCCAGGAGGGCCTGCATGCCTGCGTGACTCAGCACAGAGAGCCTCTCAGGCATATAAACAAAATAAAGGGCAGTTGGGTGAGGGCATAAGGAAATGAACATGGCCACTCTAATGTTCACACATTGAAGGTATGAGGAATTTGGTAGTATGAAGCTGTTACAATCACAAAGAAAGCAATGAGAAATTATATTTGATTTATCATTCATTGTGGATATTATAAAATACCATGACCAGTAGTGGCATGACCAAGAGAGGTGTGTGTAAGGCACTTTTTAAAGATTTCATGGGAAATGGTTTGTTTGAAACACTGCAAATAGAACTGAAACAAACATAACTGAGGTATCATTGCTCTAGGGTCTCTACATTTTCCGCATTAATCACACACACCTGCTTGAAGATGATGAGTGCTCATTTTTTTTTTTTTTTTTTTAAAGGGTTTATGTTTTGGGGGCATTTGGCAAGCTCTAAAAACTGTCCACCAAGCAGTTCCATCGTGTTGTTTTGGATAAATAGATTGTCTCTAATTCCATCTGGAGCCCAAACCCAGCACAAACACAAATGCACACAAACACACACACACACATACAACCATACACACACACATGCAGGAATCAGGCTATTGTTACTCCCATTTTTTATTGTGGTGGGAGGTTGAGCTGGGATTATCGGGCACCAAAGCTTTGCTGTCAGATTTGGCCAGGGGGGAAGCACTGGTCTCCGGGTTGCAGGAGCAGGTTCAGGCTGAGAGCACACCTGACCGGAGGACATGCTTCAGGGAGGAGAGGAAGGCCCGGCAAAAGTAAGGACATTCTGGGCGGCGCATCAGCTCCAGGGGGCTCACAGATCAAGGAACATAGCCTCTGTTGGTTTTGTGATTCTATCCGTCCAAACAACCCCCCTCTCTCTTCTCTCTTACTTTGGAAAAGAAGGGTAACATTTTGCTGATGAAGGCTGTTTTATTCTGGGAAAGATCACCTTCTCATTTGCATGTAGAATAACTATTAGTGGATGCTACTGAGTCCTGCAGTATTGAGACCAGCTCCTGCAGATGACACAATGAAGGACTTTTAGGAACTTAATGCGAACACAAGTGTCATTATACTCCTAGGCATATACAGCTCCATTAATCCAATGTCCAGCATCTTATTTTAGGTGGTTGTATTTTTTTTTTTAAATTAGAACCTAAATCCCATTTTCCAAAGTGGTTCAAAGCCAAATGTGTCCTAGCTGTAGCAAAACTGTTTGAGGACACAAGCTCGTTATCTGACTCTTAACCCGATAAAGCCTGCTCTTTGGGAGTATCCTCTGGTTGCGAAGACCGTGGAAAACGTATTTCATATTCATTACTCCCAAATGAGGCTCCAGACATTAGGAGATTTTCAGGCATTTAATAAATTAGTCCTCTTCTTTATCTCTCTCTCCTCTTCCACCCACTTTCTCTCTATCGTGCATGTGTGTGTGTTTATTGTGTGCACTCAATCCTTATTCCATGAGTACAGAACCCCCCCCCTTTTACTCCCGCAGTAGGGGGGCAGTTGAATGCAGGGGCAACAAACCATGAGCGAGCTGTGTGGTTAAACTAGGACACCGCCTCTCAAATATTCAGAGCACTTCCCTCTCACACACACATACACGCCCCATACAAAAGAGCACGGATGTCTCTTCCTATCTCAAGCTACACATTCTCGTATCCACATATCTCTTCTGATTATGGCATTTTTCTTACAGTCAGATCAGTGGTTTATAGTCAGTTGTGATAAACATACTCTTTATTGTCAAATAGTAGTAGTCAAATATTAGTTCAGTGTTCGAGGGTATGAAATGTAAACTCCATGATGGGGTAAGGCGTAAGCTGTGTGATGAATCTGTTTGGAAATAATGCAGATATCATCTCACACACTTTTGACTGTTACAAGTTCATGTGTGACACTTAAACTTCTGTTAAAGTTTATCTGAAATATTCATTGTCACTGGAGTACTGCTATTGTACAGTTTGGAAACACAGTAAACAGCATCACTTCCATTGATCTAATCATGAATTATTAACGTGTTGGCTTCACAGTAGCACATCCTGCGAACAGAAACATAGCTTTGTTTTGCCAAAAAACAATGCAATCAAAAGAAGTAAAATTCGGTTTGTACGCTTAATATGGCATTAACTTCAGAATGTTCGGTTTGTGGGCCGTGTAAATGTCTGTGTGTGAAATTAGTTTTTCTCAGATAAATCAAGCTGTAGTAGTCTGCTAGAAATAATCTATATTTGATATCCATGTGATAATGCTAAAGAATAAATGCCAGGATGCTAAAATCTGCAGGATACATGCCAGTTTGATCAGCACCCTTCAGCAACTGATAAAAGGGATGACTATCGCTGCCAGATCGACAAAATGAACATCATCTTTTCATATGCACAATTTGTTGTTACTGCTACTACAGAGAGTTAAGTTGAATTAATTTGGATAAGAAGTTTCTGGTTATAAGCGGGTGCTAATATCAGATTTGAATTATAACGTGGAGTCCCTGCCTAGCTAAAAAATGCCATTTTTCACGAAAGAGCTGTGGTGACCTCATGCAAATTGAAATTATAATAGGACATATTTGAAGTCTCCCTCAGGTTGAGTAGTGTGGCAAGCTTCCTTCTTGTGTCCCACTCTTTGTTTTAAACTGTCGCCCGAGGCAGCTCCGAGTCCAACGCAGCCCTTCAACCCCTTATTACCAAGCCCGAGCGTCTGCACAACACGTTAGCCCTCATTGTTCGAATCTCTTTTAAAATAAGCCCCCGTGAAGTTGAATCAGCGGTCAGACGACAGTGTGACTAACATGGTGTAATCTCAGGCAACAACTTGCGCGCCATCCCTGACTCAGCTGCTTCTAGCATAGCTCTCCGAGGAGGCACGTATCTACCCACTCCTCCTTCTTACCACCTCTCCCGCTTATTTCATTATTTCCCTGTTATCTCCTGAAATAGAGAGTTCCAATCTCGCCCCCAGTCCATTTGTATCTCTAGGGCTTAATCACTTGCAAATCATGGCTCGCATCAGATCCATGCAAATAGGGATCATCGGTGACAGACTTTGCTTAATAACATGAAAGGGAAAGTTCCTCTATAAATGGGAAAGGAGGTGCATGCTGAGGCCACGAGATGAGAGGTTAGGAAGCAGAATGATGTGTATTTGCATATATGGTAATGCAGAGCTTATTAAATTACTAAACTCTGGGGATTTTTTTGTTATTAACTTACATATTTTTTGTTCCAAGAATGGGGAAACCTTAATGAAGTTCTTCAGGTAGAAGTTAATTAGACCATGTTGCAAGGTTACAGATGGATTCAAACTCTATGAAAGGTGAGAGTTTATCTTTTCACGGCAGTGTTTTTACTCTCCTGCTATTTTACTTATTTAAAGTGAAATGTAGCAAATCACATTTGTTGTTCACAGACTTAATTGAGCAGCCATGTATGCACATACAGTATTTTAGATATGTACATATTCTGAATTGTAGATGGTACTTTTCATAACGGAATTCCATCAGTCCCAGTCCATCAGTCCCAACACTGTCAGATGCATTTCATGGACTTTTTCACAAATTAAATGTTAACAATTATAACTGTTCATCTACAGCAGGTCTACTCAGGTAAACATCTGACCCTCAAGATGCTCAGGACACTAGGAGATCATCCCGACCAGCTGGCATTGTGTACAAAATCTACACACAAAATATGGAACATCCGAAGTATGCACAATCATCTTGCATGCATAACTTAGGAATGCATAATGCATGTGTTTGTTTATGTTTAACCACATTAAATTACTTTGAGCAATACGGCATCAAGTCGTTGTTTAGTCTTTATCCTTTGAATGTCAACATACTCAATACTGACCTCCTCTATCACAGTAATATCTAATAGCTTATAGCACATACAGATTTAATAACTATCCTGACTAAGAATACACTTAACTGGGCTATCCAGTAATCTGTAAATGGCTGCATAGTTATAATGTGCAATGTATGTCAAACACCTTGGGGCTGGATTTGGACAAATGTACTTTGTCATTGAGATAAAGTTTATCTTGTCCTTGTCAAGGGAGTGGATGAGAAATAAAGGATAGGATAGTGGCGTGTGTGTGTGTGTGTGTTTTTTCGGGGAGGGAGGATAGCACATTGCCACACAGCGTGCAGCAGAGCCTCCTGTTGGCAGGTCCTACTGTGCTCACTCAACAGTGATCAGGAGTGCAATGGAGGATGTGTAGAACGCAGTGCCCTCATTCACTGATCAACACGCATGTCTGTGTTTGTAAATAGCTGTGGGTGGAGACAAACGCTAAGTGGCATGGTGCCGCCCCGTATGAGCTGTTTTTATGAAGTGAAATTAATGGGCTGTAATGTCCTTTTTCTTAACATCTGAAAAAGTGTCTCCACATTGTTTATGAATGATATAACTCAATTTTTTCTTGGCTTGGCTGGTCTGTATATAATATAATAAATAATATTTATATAATATAATACATAAATATTATACATACATTAGCTGCTGGGATATTTCATATGCATTTCATTTCATTTGTATGCTTGTAGTCTTACATTGCTCTGTTGGGGACATTTAACCAGGTTTAGCTGGCTGACTGCATTATTGCCTATTTAGTAGGCATTAATAATCTGGTAATGTGATGAGGTCAGGTGATGCATAGTTATTAAATTGTGCACCTGTCAAAGGGATACAGGATGTCATATGTCAAAACATTTTATATTCTATATCATTTTAATGTGCTACCGCTTTAGAGTGCAAGGTTTAAATGTTTAAAATAGTATACAGTATGTTGATGGCATTCCTATGCTGGTGATTGGATTTTTATGATCTGTACAAATCTGAATTATAGCTTTGTGGCATGAAAGTTCGAAAGCATGTGTTTAGTCTGCTTGTTTTTCACTTTAGATAGGTTAGTGGATTTTAGCGCTAAAGAAAAACACTGAATCTTTGATTGGGCGTCCACATCCAGTCAGATAAGCGGTTGATTTAACTCAACTGATGATCATGTTGGTTAGCACAGATTTGGCATCTATCATTAGACAGCCTGGGCCTTGGACCATACCCCAACAAACAGAAAACAAAGCTGTCCTGTTTTCGGCTGTTTTGGCTTGGTGACTAGGCAGCTCTGGCTGCAGAGTTTGGGTGTAATCTATCAGTTGGGCTGAGCAGGAAATGGAAAGGCCTGAAGATTAATTGACTAATAGCAGCCTTGAGGGCAAACAAGGCCGTTAATGCTGTGCAATAACCCCTGGAACAAGAAGTGTCGCACAGTGTGCTCACCTACGCTATGTCCACAGTTCACCTCGTGAAATAATACCCTCATCACTTAAAACAACAGTATGTAGGAGTTTATTTTTGGTATGTTTTTATATAGTCAACTAGTTTTCGGGAACATCTTCACATTCATCTTGATACGGTCATGTGAAGGACAGGAAAACACAAGTCTTACCCACCAACCAGGATATGCACTTTGTAGTTCTATGGTCCAGGAAGGACCGCCCGGCTGAAATGTAAGAAAAGCTTAATGTATCACCAAAACACACCGGTTAGCATCCTAGCAAGATTTCACCAGTGCCAACTCGTCTGTCGTTGGCAAGGTGTTTGCATGCCTATAGGTAGTTAGCTCGTTAGCTCCTTCCTCCTGCTAGGTAAGTGCCAAGCATAATATCTATAGCTATAAGCCTATGTCATTAACGTCACTGTAATTATTGTTCACCTACTGTTGGTTTACTGTTATCTCCATTGTACATGAAACATTCATAATTTTGGTGTCAGTGCCCTGCTGTCACAATGTGCAGGTACGGGTATAATTGTACCACAGGCATGCTCTCAGCTCACTTAGGGCACAGAGAGGAGAATTTTAGGCATCCATTGTCTGGAAGATGATCGTTTTCACGGGACTAGGGTGCCATGTGATAATGGGTCGAGGGTCCCCTTGGCAACAAGGGTGGCTCAGAGCCTGTCATGTCAGATCGATGATTTCAGCTTTGTTCTTTGTTTTGTTCTTTCCTGCTTTGCAATAATGTGCCCTTAAGTGCAGACTGGATAGAAAAGGACGGCATGGGGGACCTGACCGGTTTATTGCATAATTCTGTATTGGACACAGTGAGAACTTTTACATGTTCAGCACTCATTAAGAAACTCTGAAATTCTTTCATATTTAAACTTTTTGTGCCATTGTCATCTGAAATAAAGCATCTGGGTAGAGAATGTGTCTCATTTCTAAGATAAATAGCTTATAAAATCTCCTGTAAAAAAGACTAAACTAATGGACATGTAAGATATAGACTGATAGAGGACAGAGGTGTTTTCAGTTAACTGAAATATTTATCCTGTTTTTGTTCTTACTTATTTGACTTAGATATTCATTTCAAAACAAATGCTACTGTCAAATTACCTCCTACGTATGAATGAACATGCAAGGTTTTTTGAAAAACAAATGTGGGGGAAAACGCTGTGTGATATGTTTGTACAGTGAGAGTTATGGATGCGATCTTGAAGACAGACTGACATAGTTGTAGACTGGGACTGTAATGAAACTGAAACAACTTACATCACGTGAACCAAGATGACTACTTCAGACAGAAAGAGGAATGTGACGAACAACATAACAGTATGGACAGTTCATGTAAAAATGCAGTCATTCGCAGTAAAAATGCACCTGTACTTATTGATGTCTTTGCACATAAAAACCTACAGGGGACTTCCTTTAAAGGCCTTTCACAGCAAATGTTAAAATGCTGAAGAAATCATTGTCATCCCGATCATTGTGACTTGTGTGACTGCACAAGCCTATCCAAAACCTTTTTTTTTTTAATTCACTGGCAGTTCACTCATGGCAGTATTGTCTCTTTATTTGCACGGAGTGGTGCATACAGATAGGTATTGCTGTTTCAAAAATTACAGAAAGAACTTTTGACTTTATATGTACAAAACTACACATCTTTTACACAAGACTCAAGCTTTAAGTCGCTCCCACCTTTTGAGTTATTTTTTCTGAATGGTATTTTACAACCAAATTTACTGAAATACACACAATCAGTTATGACCCTTCAATTGAAACATTTTGGGATGCTGTCAGAGTTTCTTTGTACATTTTTTTTGTATACTGAAATGCTTACACGATTAAGCATTTCTTATCTGAAGGGATAATCTATTTTAGAATTTTGCTTCGTCATTCAAAATTACCCACAAATGTAATATTCATAGACTTATGCAGAGTTTAAGGAACACATTTACATTACAAAAAGGTGCAGAAGAAATTAAAATGCTCCTATTAAGTATCAAAGAAAATGTAATGCAGTTTTGTCTAATACCGCATATTCAATAGGAACAAATAACGTACTACATGAACCCATGAACTGCATGGGATAGCATCAAGACAGATGAAAGACGGTTGACGGATTGATTGTTGATCCATCCAAATTATTAACATTTTCCTTCAACCAATTCCCTGCTTGACATTAGTTTTAATGCCAATCAGGTGGCAAGGATTCAAACTATAATTCTCATTTTACAAATACTGATTTGAATTGGACATGAATGACCCTTGATTTTGCAGCCATTTATTACCAAAGAAAATGTTCATCCAGATTTCATTAATCCAAAGCAATACCTCCCATTTTATAAGGAAACTAAATCAAATCCTTCCTTTCAACTAACAGGCAAAACTGTGATTTCTTGATTCATACATTCTCTGTTTTGTGCGCTATGCAGCTTTTTAACAGAGATGGGATCCTAGCTTAACAGAGATGGGATCCTAGCTACTTACCAAGACCAAAAGATAAAAAAAAAAAAAAGTCTCATTTACAACTTGGGTTATGACTAGAATCAGGAATCCCCTATCTGTCATATTACTTGAAGAGAACACCCCACAGCAGAATTTCTATGGCATGTAAATATCACAGTCCGTCAACAACAGCTTTTCACAGATCTCAGTCCATTTCACAGCCCTACGTCCTCTTGCAAATCATTTCTACATATAGTCTTATATTTTATATTTCAACATCTTAAAATCTCTTCATTTACAACAAAATTAAACTCATTTGTGTAGATTAAGGCAACCCAATTAATTTACAAAAAAGACATTTCACACCCTCTTTGAAGAAAAAACAGAAGGTTTTGTCCCCCACCCCATCCCAACTTACCCACACCTCCATCAACCATATATTCTGCATTGTAGCAGTCCTGCTGAAACTTCGTTTCTCAGAGAAGTCTTTCAAAGGTTCATGGTTTTGATCCGTACAGGCTGCTGATAACCTTTCAAAGTTTGGACGTTGCAGCAAGCCCCACTGCGCTTCACTTGATTATACATGCACCGACGGCACACTGTGGTTTAATACTTGAACACGCATCATCTGAACACTGGTCATAATCTTCTTCTGGTGGCCCATGAGGGTAATCCCCATCCTCTGGATGTCACTGCGTAAGAAATGTGTATTAGTTCTATAAAAACGTATTAAGGTGTACGAATTCAGTTAAACAATGTGTAATTTCGGTGTCACATGGATTGGCCTTCTCTTCTTATTCTTTAAGCAAGTATTCTTTTTTAAACAACTTAGTTTAAACAACAGGTCACTTTTGACCGGTAAGCTTGTGCTGTCGTTTATTGTCCAGAGGGCAGAGACTCACTGCTGGTTCATGTCCATGATGTGGCCCAGAGTGTGGTAACCCCCCACGGCAAAGTGGTCCTTGTAGCGGCCCATCTTGATGGTGTCCAACCAGTCTCCCACCGATCTGCAGGTGCTGAAATCAGGATTGGTTCTGTTCATCAAAGGACTGTTTAGTCTGGAAAAGTGGGAGCGAGAGAAGGGGAGAAAGAGCAAACCTTTGAAATGCAACCGGCCGAGGCAAAAAAATCAATCCAAGTGAAAATGATAGAGAGGCAGGTGGTGGATCTGATTAGGGGATGACTGGTTTGGGTATATGAGGGGGGGAGGGGGGGTCTACGTTCTCCACTCCTCTCCTTAGCGTTATGCACCAGTAACTCTCAGGGACCAAGACACTCAACTAAGCAATTTACACCAGTCCAATAGCAAATGCCCCAGGTTTTTTTTTTTCCTCTTCTCCTTTCATTCACAGCAGATCAATGTCAATATAGCGTCTCTGCCTTTTATTTAACAGAGAACACATCTATTTAAAATGAGCTTATTGGAAAAAGTACAGAGGCACCTTATCCGTCTTAAGGCAGCCACCTTAGTAAATGGTAAAGCAACTTTTTTGCCAACATGGCATGACTTTTCTGAGGGATATGGAGTGGAGAAAAACAACACCCGTATGACTTTGTCTGCCTGATCCCTTTGGATGACGGGCTATCGACCCACGGGAGCTGTCACCTGAGCATTGTGTCCATTGATTTGAGGTTCTCTGGGTTGCGGATCAGCTTGTCCAGGACCGTGACGATCTGGCAGAACTTAGGTCGCTCGTTGCGATCCTTCTGCCAACAGTCCAGCATCAGCGTGTGTAATGCAACAGGGCAGCCCATGGGTGATGGCAGCCTGTAGCCCTCTTCTACTGACTTTATCACCTAAACACACACACACATACACACTTGCTGTAGTTATTCAGTGGTTGGTTTGATTTAAACTTATAAGTGCAAACATCAATACCACAGCCACTGCCAATTAGAGTCAATACAAAATGTTAAGTCTACAGTCAATGCTCACCGCCTGAAAGATACAACTGGTACAGTATACAAATGCATGTAATCTAAGTGTCAGCCATACGTACATCTCTGTTTGTCAGGTTCCAATACGGCCGTTCTCCATACGACATGACCTCCCACATAACCACACCATAGCTCCACGCATCACTGGCTGACGAGAACTTCCTGTAGGCGATGGCCTCTGGGGCTGTCCAGCGAATTGGTATCTTCCCCCCCTTTTCAGAGAAATGATGACATTATAATTAGAATTGCACCCAATTTGCCAAGGTGCTGTGAGAAAGCACAAAGAAAACTTGTTTCTCTTTCTGGGTGTGCAGAAATGCTATCTGTGGCTCCGTACATTTCTTGTTATCAGACCATGGCCCAATTCAAAGAGTGGGATGTTGTTTTTTTTTCATTTGCAAAATGAGATACTGTAGACGTAGAGCCTAAAATTGATTTGCAAATCACCCAAGCCGCTCTAAAATTAAAAATGAAATAAAAAATCTTTTTAGACTGTTCAGATGTTGGCATTTATCCAGGTAAACTTACACTTGTGGTATAAGCTGCATCTGGGTCATCCTCCAAAACGCGAGAAAGTCCAAAGTCCGACACTTTGCACACCAGGTTGCTGTTGACCAGAATGTTGCGGGCAGCCAAGTCTCTGTGGATGTACCCGAGGTCAGCCAGGTAAGTCATCCCAGCCGCAATGCCTCGGAGAAGACCCACCAGCTGTATGATGGTGAACTGGCCATCATGCCGCTGCATTGAAAAATGAAGGTGTTTAGCATTGTTGCCAGAGGTCAACTGACAACTCATCAGAAGAGGATTTAGAGGCTTCCAAAAGGGCTTTTTTTGCAAAGTTGCGAGCTAGTGCAAGGGCGAGGTCATGACGTGGGGCATGAGCTTTAGAGCAAGGACTGATGCTAACACCGCTTGAAACATTGTTGCAGTGGATCAATGAGGTTTTCCACTGAAGTGTCCTTTAAAGTATTGTGTTTGAGGCTTTAGCCTACCATGAGGCTTGCATTTGGGGATGGGGCTATGGTTCTTTGTGCATTATTCTTCAGAAAATGCCCTTGTCTGGTACCCAGTGTCCTTGCACACGTATAATTGAAACTGAATTGAATTCAATTAAACAGTTCATGCGGTTCTATTTGCATCTGTGCATCTCCTTGCATTGATGCTTAGTGTGAATAAGGTCAACAAATGTTATTGGAATATTTTACAACATTCTACATGTACACATTTATGAATTGGGAAGGCCTTCACTGTTTAGTTAAACCAACATAATTTCTTTATTTTCAGCTAATGAAAAAAATATTATAGTATTTTATAAATAACTATATATGCAATGCTGCAACATCAAATAAATGGTGACAGCACTTTTAATCTCAAAGTACTAAATTGTAGCACTCCATTTTTGTGTTTACTGCTTTGTGTGCTAGCTAACCATATGCATTGCATCAAATTAATGAAACTCCCATTCCATGCTTATTTCCTGGGTCAATACAAGACCAAACTCACCCTAAGGAAAGAGTCCAGTGATCCATTTTCCATGTACTCTGTGATAATCATCACTGGTTTGCCTGAGGATAACGGTAGACATAGGATTAGCAGAGGGAAAGCATTGAGTTGGGTAAATGAACCTGCTTGATGAATGCCTTGATATTCCACTCTGAATACTAGAAAAATGTCATGCCAGGGGTCATAATCATTGAGGAGATCTGGAGTATGAAGCATTTGTTTACTTAAATGTTCGGTCAAGAAACGTGTCTGTTTATCGAGTGCACTTAGCATGCACTCAGCAAAGGAATCCATGCTAAAAGGCATTACAAAGCATAACAAAAGCATCGTTGAATTTAATTGTATCCCTCCCGTGGTGTTTACAAAAAGAAAACTTCACTCACACATTCACTAACTGACGCATTCATTCCTATTCACCCGTTCCTTTATCCATAGAAACTAGAATGTCACTTGTCAACTTGTAATTCTCTTCTCTTATTCTCTAATTTCACAATTTTTGACGGACTTGCACTTCACATAATGACAATAAAGAATGATTTTCTGTCCTACAGAATGTAATGTTTCACAGTGGATGGAGGTGTTAGTTGTGTTTACATGGTATAAACACGTTGTGGCACCAGTTCGATTGCTCCTGTAGTCTTCTAAAGTAAAAAAAAAAGTCTTACTGCGCGTGACCACTCCCTCCAGACGAATGACATTGGGATGGTCAAACTGTGCCATGATGCTGGCCTCGCTAAGGAAATCTCTCCTTTGCTTCTCACTGTAGCCTGCCTTCAGTGTCTTCAAGGCCACCGGGATGTCTCTTTTTCCTGGGAGCTTCATACGTCCGTAACACACCTCCCCAAACTCCCCTAAAAGGCAGAGGTTTAAAGTGGGGAAACTTTAAGCGTGGAATGACTAACTTAACTTCCAACTAAAGTTTGAAATTGAAATATTAGACACAGTTAATGGCAGCTGTGATAAGGCAGTTCCTTTTCTGTGTTGTTTGCATTCAAGGTGCTCTGTACCTGAACCTATGATTTTCTCAATTTTGATCCTGGAGGCTTCAATTTCTCTGGCAAACTCATGCACTGCTTGGCATGGGTCCTCATACGTGTGGGGATCAATATAGAATCTGGCTTCAGGAAAGGATACTAAAATAAATAGAATTAGCATTTGGTCACATATTGCAGGATAAGACAAAAAACCTATCAAAGTCAGAAATCACAAAGACACACAGACAGAGACTACAGCTGTTTCAATAACACTGAAATGAGAGAAATATGACATATCCGTGGCTGGGAAATACTGAAGACACTTTATATAAGAATGAAAACTACCGTGGCCATTTTGATAGTGCATCTTCTCCTCATCAGAGTCTTGGAAGGCCTTGCTATAACCGCAGTGTCTGCATCACACAAGCAACAGAATCAAACGTTAAGGACCCAAAAAGAAGAATTGTGTTTTTGATATAATGTTCCTGTGCTTGAATACAATATAGGCACAAAAAAAAGAGCCTAGATATGAAAATTAATTAAACCCTAGAATTGTAATCACCCCAGGATGTTCAGATACTGAAATCTTTTGAATGTGTCTAAGTCATATAATGAGACAGTTTGCTTTTGCTCAGTGTTCTTACCCTGCCCTTAAGATAAATTCTCAGTTGAAAAAGAACTGAGCTAAATAAATCTAATTATCCCACATGGTCTTATGGAGATATATAAGTTGTAGACATCAAAAAGAGGAAGCTTAAGGATAACTGCAAACATTTGCATTGTAAATAGTTCTATATCAAAGTAATTTCATTTAAAGTCTAAAGCAATAAGCTAGCCGTCTGGTGAATTATATGCGCCTACACATAACTTCAAACCAAAAGTTATAGATTAAAGTAATAAAACAGCTCCATAGATATCATAAGTAAATAGTTATGATGTATTTTTTTCATGCCATATGCCTTTCCAAATTTGAAAAACTACAATCATCTTACAGTTGTTAAAGAGTTGACTAAAGTGTCTGAAGACCATATCATCTCTTCATAATTAGAGAGTGATTATCTCCCATAACGTTTTGGATACTTTTTTAAATACATATTTGTGGGTCGTATTACAGTGAAAAATAATATTACACTTCTATGTTGCCAATATTATTTCACAATGGGTCAGTAGTGGGCATATCCACATCACTGATGCAGATGTGCTTTTGACACACTGTAATATAAAACCCTTTTTCATGCAGTAAATTAAAAAAATAAAAACATTGACATTCCATGGATGGAAACAAAATGCAGATGTGTCAGAGCCATTGAAATGAACAGCAAATTAAACAAATGTGAGAAAAGAGGATACACAGTAAAGGTGGACAAGTCAAAGTACTCCTCTTGCCGTTTTCTGCAGATGATAATAGCCAGGAGAGAGACTAGGCTGGTCACCAGAGCCAGGCAGATCCAGGTGATTGTCATCGTGTCGTAGCGCAAAGGGACTGTTCAGAAGAAACAAAACAGAAAAAAAGTTATTCCCCAATGTCACTTGTCCCTATCATTTACATTATTCTCTAACAATTACAAAATGTCATCACATTGGCCATGCTGAATGCTGCCTTTTTTTATAGTGTCCATGTCAAGGCCTCAGTCATCTCAGATTGAGATATACAGTAATGACATGATTGTTGTTGTATTGTTGTGCTTACACCCAGAAACCTCAAAAACAGTTTGCCTGCTGTCTCCCTCCATCCTCCCAAACATGCGTATCCTCACATAAGTGAAGACATATATCCTTGTCACTCACTGGAAAAACTTCTGCTTCAAAATGGCTCAAGTTTAGCTGAAAAGGGGGGATTCATGACAGGGTGACCTCTCGTGATATATAGAAGGGGAGTGTCAACCGAAATTCCCAAATTCCCTCTGTACTAAAAATACTGAGCATTTGATATATATCATGCTATCGTATGCTTATTGAAAAGAAGGATTTCACATCCGTAAGCGACCATGTCATCATTTGTCTGATGAGGATTTATCACGGTTTTCTGGATGTTTGAATTCATGTGGAGGACACTTAGCACCTGATAGGTGCAACAACAGGTTTATGGAACCTGTGGCTCTCTCTCACCGGCTTTACCCGTCTGGATCTCCACCGTTTGGCTGAAGCGTCCGCAGCCCGCTGAGGTCCTGGCTCGCACCTGAAAGACATATCGAGTGCCAGGCTTCAGGCCGGACACCTTTGCACTGGTATTCTTGGCCTTGACTGTCGAGTAACTCTGGAGCTCGTTGTCCTGTGTAAAAAACAGCCCAAAGTTAGCAACACCACTGCAGGGCCCCCGGGGGCCACGCTTCCACTGGGTAATGCACATGATCTAATGTACCACGGGTGGATCTGGGTACGTTCTGGGAGAGTTTAACAAACACTAAGACCTCTAAATAACATTTGGCCAAGGATTTGTGCCAACACTCCACCGGTGAAATCCAGGGCAATTTCCGCCCTAAACTGAAGCCTCTCCTGCTTCACTAACCCATTCCTGTGTGCTAATTTGGATGACTGGCAGATTAACACATCTGGAGCTGCATGCTAATCTGCCTGCAGTCCTATGAAACCCACCCATACACACACGCACTCACTTAGGTTCACGACCCTGGTTCCGCTGCACAGTCGTGCTGCTTAAGTGGATGTGAGGATGGCATTTCTCCCCCAGGAGCTGACAGCCTCAGTTTATCTGTCATAGACACGCTAAATTGGTGCCACTAATTTAGCATCCTTGAGGGACTCCCCTGGACTACACGCTGCAAGTTGGTGAAAAGGGGTATTACATGTAAATCTTTTTGCGTAGCTACCTTGTCATGCGGGGGCTGTTTGCTAATTCCTGTGGCCCAGCTGAGACCACTTTTGCCCCATTAGTCAGGAAAGCTCTCAGCTCTAGCAGCAATTAACTTCACTTCTGGCATTTGCCATTGGCTCCCCTCACTTGTTTGCTGTCATTTGTCACTTTCAATAATCAGACCAAATCAGTCACACAGTGGCAATTGTTAGCTATTTCCTCTCAATTAACTGCTGCCATGAACCCTCCTACTTAAGCGGAGACATCTAAAGCAAGTGCTTGTCAAAAAACACTGCATTATAATGTCTCCTGTGTTGAGCTTTTGTTTTTCAATAACTGCATTTTACCGCAAAACTCTGTTTTTCAACAGTGAATTTATTATGACAGTAATGGTGATTCCAAGTAATTACAAGATTCCATATTGGTGGGTGATAATTACAAGTATAAGAAATACATTGAATATTCACTGATCGACTGAAGATAGCTGTGTGTAAACATAGGAGTAGGTCAATTATTTTATCACCTCGTACTTAAACATCTTACCTTTTCGTGGTACTTGATATCATACTCAAGTATCACACCATTGGGTTGGTCTGGTTCTTGCCAGAGCAGACTGATACTGTTCTGACTAGCATTCTCTTGACGAATGGCGATCACCTGGGATGGAGCTGAAGGAAAGAAACAGATATACTATAAAGCCATACCACTGTATTGGCACTAGACTATTGCAACCCGATGAAGGAGACCATGTTCAATAGTTAGAATGACCTATGGTCAATGGGGGGCACAGAAGAAAATGTATAAATCTTGTTCTTTTGAGAGTAATGACTGTATTAATTATTATACAACCAGACGTTCTATGTTGAGGTGATAGGCCTGCTCAATCACGCCACCTATGACATAGTAAATCAGACATTTCTTACCTGCCTGGTTTGTGGTGACATTCGCGGTGGTGAACTGCGGCACTTCATTGCTCAGGCGAGACACCCCGTTCAGGGCATGGATGCGGAAGGTGTAGTTGGCATGCGCTGCCAGGTTGAGAACAGTCACCAAAGGGTCGGTGAGACCCGTCTGCTGTGGTATGAACCGTATCAGAGGTGTCCCGATTCGAGCCACCACGCCTGCCCCTCCGCCCAGCTTAACCACATTCCCACCCCCATTGTTAACGCCAAGCCCCACCCCTGACACGCCACTTCCTGTGCTGCAGTCCTCACACTGGCTCCAGTCCTGCGCACAGCGCTGGCACGTAACATTGTAGATGACATCACTGCGCCCACCGCTCTCCACAGGAGCACCCCACTCCAAGCTTACAGAGGTGCCATTTACTGATGAGATCACATTTATGGGTGCTGAGGGGGGTCCTGGACATAAACAGAAAATGTTCAGCTAAATAAATGTTATCAGTAATTACAGTTTAAATTAATTAATTTAGGGTGAGGTTGTCGTTCAGATTGAAACCATTTAGAAAGAAAGAAAAAGGAAATGAAAGCCTCTACATAAAGTTGGGTAATTTGCAGACTGCTCAGATAAATAAAATGGTGGCTTGTTTAATGTTTTCTAACAGATAATTAGCTTTAAGCTTCAGAATTGTAATTACCCAATTAACAGAAAGCATGCTGTTAGTCAAGACAATTCTCACTGGCCACAGTAAGATTTAATGGTGTGTTTGTGTTCACCAACTTGTACAGGGAGCTGCAGGAAGATCGGAACTGGCTCTGTAATAGTTGGCATCGCAGGGACAGGTGAGGGCAGCTCTGGTCTCGGAGTGGCTATGGAGCGGACACTTCTCACAGGGCTGGCCCCCTGCTGTGGGTTTGTAGTAGCCCACTTCACATGCTGGAGAGGGAAAGATAAGGGAGCATTTATCACACCTCTGTTCAAACACAGGGCTGACACACGGACATCATACTACCATTGTACACTATGGCCTCACTGCCTCTGAGCAAAATACCTCAAATCTGCAGCCCGTTTTGAACACTTATGACTACAATGTGTTCATATATTACCACACAGCACTGTGTACAACGTGATTCGACCTGCATGGCAGGCATTGTTTCTGCCACAGTGATAACAGAATTAATATGAATGTTAGTTAGTTTCAAATCAATGAATTGTTGTAAATAATGTTAACATATGCAGAATACTGTACAGTCAGACTGTTGGGGTCCATTTCTTGTCTGGCCTGTACATTATCTCTCCCTCATTAGCATGCTTACCTGACCTGAGATATCAAATCCAGTCAGGTAGTCCTGACTGTCATAAAGTGTGCAAATGGCAGAAATGAGGTTTTTTTTCTCCAGATGTTCACTGGGGATTAGTAGCGATATCTTCTCTCTTTCTGTCAGAGGATCCCTTGAGGCCATGAAGACGATGCTGTATGTGCAATATTAATCCCACTCTGTTTTTCTGCCTTTTCATTCCATTAATCCCTGCATCCCTTGATGTTTTCTTTTTGTTTTAGTTTTTTTACTCTGCAGCTCCTGAGTTGAAAAGGAGGTCATGGTAAACATCAGTCGAAGCACTATCTCTCTGTCTTTGAAGTTTTTGACAGCTTACTAGCAGCTACTGTAGAAAGATCAGTCGCAGACAAAACAATAGTAAACTGCTCTGAAAAACATGATGAGTATGTGGTAAATGTTGTTTATATTTTGAATGCTGTTGGGCTCATTATGACTGCTAGCGGAAGGTTTCTGACACTGCATTGCCTTGGTCAGCAACCTCATTTCCCCCACAGGAGATGGTGTGTGTATTCCTGGGTCTCCCATAGCAAAACACTCTATCCTCACAAATCAGCTGCATTTTTCATTTTGACGACATTTTGTGACAGCTCTGGTCTTAGCCTCAGTTTTCCTGTTAGAGTCAGTTCAACAAAGTTCTGAAGGAGGAGGAGGGAAATATGAGGTTTCATGATCAATGCCACCTATATTTGCTCAGAATCGCCATCTCTTAAACCATTGACTAAACCAGTTTCTCCTAAAGAGAGTCCTTGAGTGAAATAAAGAAAGAGAGAGAGAAAGAGAGGTGAAGAAGGGAGCACTAAATGCCCTCAAACTGTTTTATTCGGCTGTGTTTACTCCACCAGCATCAGGCCCTCAGGTAAGCCCAACCCGGCGCATTGTTTGGATTGTCAGCACCTGTCAGGGGCTCGCCTCCCAAGGCTGGGGAATTTGCATTGCAATGAATTTTAATGAATATTTGCAGCCAATGTGTGCTGACCTTGATTTTACTTTTGGTATAAATGGATAAATAAATAAGGCAAAATAAATAAATAAATATACAGAGGAGTTAAAAACGGCCTGCGAGAAGAAATTATTTGTCCCCACGTGACAGGACTATAAAAAGAGCAGCTTAGTAGGAGGGTATTGTTTCCGAAGCAGTCTGGAGTCCATAGAACTGCAGAGGTGGGCTGCATGAAGTGTTGTTATGTTAAAGCTGCAGCTAAATTACATTTTCAGGGAGCTGACCAGAACTAAAAGTACTTCTGAGTTCATTCACCTCATGAAGCCTCATTGGCAACGCACACATGCTTGTTGAGTTCTCTGCACATGAATGGGGACTTTCACAGACTCATTAACTGAAACAGAACAGGAATCCCTCCCACATGCAAAACCTGTGCAACAATCTTGTAAACGTAAGGCTCAGTATTTACTCGTGGGCATTCAGATTTGCACTAAAATATATAGATATGGAGCCTTCACTTATTATTGAAGGCACACCGCTTTAGATGGGTAAAGGAGCGAGAACTGTTTGTTTTTTTTAGAAAACATTCAAACATTGGTGCTCTCTCTCTTTCTCTCACTGACAACACAAACTCAGACTAACACAAATACACACATGTGTACCTCTACTGGGACCAAACAACAGCTGCTAACGAGCTATGTGGATTGTCTGAGTGATAAATGACTCTGTCAGCGGAATCATAGCTGGAAATGGGCCACTCCATCACGGGGCTCCAGTACATGTGTCCTGTAAATGGCTGCCATGTCCCTCAGTCGGCTTCGGAGGCTACAGCTAACTTAAGGGAGGCCTTTTGCACCAGCCCCATATTGTTCTGAAACATAGTGTCCTGCTTTTAGTTTAGTTAGGCCAGGTTTGCTGATTTTTTTTTGACTGAAGTAGATGTATCATAGTTAAAGACAAAAACTCTGCACCAGAAAGCACAATATCATAACAAAAGTAGTAGTTAGTGGCTGAAACATACGCCTGTTTAAAATTACATGTGTGTGGCTCTCTTTTTGTCCTAAACACAGAGGAAAAATGTGAAATGAAATTGAAGCAAATAATGGAAAATGGCTGAGACGGCAAACGAAACGGACCCCTCCTTTTAGGAGTGACATTAAGAGGGGTCGCTGACATTTGCAGCCTGCTAATCTCTCCCCGGGCAGAGCTGTTCCAGTGGCTGATAGGAGCTGTGACTGACACCATCTGTAACGCAGAGTCACACGGGCATGATAAGTACAGCGATACCAAAGGACTGTCACTCCCCAGTGGGCAACAAGTGGAACCCCACCGTGAAAACGGGGGAAGAGGATCTGTGACTGAGCCGCTGCCCGTTTGAAAATCGAATCCCCAGACACGCAGATTCAGACTTGACCTTTTGATATCACTCACAGGGTCTTAACTGTTATCAAACGATGACGGCTTCAAGCTGTAATGCTCACAATACTGCTGGCATACCTCCAGAACTAGAGAGAAAATGTTTTTTAAATGTTTTTTTTTTTTCATTTCTTTTGAATTCTGTGTTTTTATTTATTTATTCTGACATTTGGGGAAGATTAAGAACATATTTTCTCAATGAGTTGCTTCATATGTCATATCTATCTCTATATCTTAATGATCAAAAGTTAATCCTCGTCAAACAATAGGTTTGACTGACACATATGTGTAGGACTGGAACCGGTTCTACTATTAGACTACTTTACTTCAAGTCAGATTGCGAAGTGAGGTTAGATTTCAGTGCAATGCGCGATACACTTAGGGAGGAATGCAAAGGAATAAGACTTACTTTTAATGGGGTCATGCAAGGCAGAATTGACCTTTGTGAATTTGTTTTGTGGTCTACATGATGAAAAGAGAGCCCCTAATATTATGAATGCAATCTGTTTTTCAGTGAAACCATTGAGCTGTATGTCCATACGATGTGCCCTCTGGCCACATGCATTGTGAACCATATTTACAATGTGCAACTGTTTATTGCTCCCATTAGAAATAATAATGCGATGGATGAGTAGATGATTTCAAAAGTATCTTCATTTTAGTAGGTTCCTATAAGTATCTTCAGAAATCACAGCAATCTGAACTTGCATGAATATCCTTAAATTTAGTTCAAAATTGAAGAAAAAATACAATCTCTGATTTATAATTCAGATTTATGATTTATAATTAATGAATTAACATTAATAGGTTCACATTAATAGAATTAACATTAACAGAATTCAGTTAATTTGACTTATGCTATGACTGTATTCAAAACAGAAATTATCTGAGGAGTAGAACTGTATTTCAATGTGCAAGGGGTTAGCGAAGCATCTGCATTGCCTAAGGTAAGAGACTCTGAGTCATCCCAACATGCAATGCGGGAAAATGCATTTTCATCCTATATTGCATTGCATTATTATTATGCATTACACTGGCCATCTGTTCAGGCTAAATGCTTGAAAAATAGATGCTCAACGGCTTAACTCAAGTCTTTTCCTTCTTTGTTTTGTGCTAAACACTGCTATATTGAATTGTGTTGCATACAGTATATCACCCTGTCCAATTCCTTTGCACCAAAACAAACATGCAACTTAATAGATTAATAAATATTCGACTGACATGTTTTTGCACCCTGACAAGTCTCCAGCATCTAAATATTTGCATATATTTATTTTTGTAATTAATTGTTTCCTTATTTATTTAGTTGGTTAGTTAGTCACCTATTTACTCAACATTAATTTGCTAATGTTGTCTTTGTCATCCCTATATCCGCTTTTAATGTCCTCATGTTAATAGCTATTTACCAATGTAACACTGCTTGCGAAAGTGAACTGTTTGAACTTTGGATGGCGTAAATGGAAAGGAGCCTTTCTAACAAATTAATTTATAGAAAACCTATTTGTGGGGCAAGAGTAAGTGGCTGATAGATGGTGGGAGGATGAAGCGCACTGAAAGTAATTGTTGTCCTTGAGGAGAAATTAACTTGAGATTGGGGCTAGCAGTTCATTAAGTCGACTCAGTGACACCTCTTTTTGCATTCTAAAATGCATACCATTGAATTGACTGTGCAGCAGGCAGAGTGATGTGCACTGTGTCTTCCCTGTGTGTGTGTGTGGGGGGGGTGTGTGTGTGTGTGTGTGTGTGTGTGTGTGTGTGTGTGTGTGTGTGTGTGTGCTCTACTGCGTGAAGTAGATACAACAGCAACAATTCTCGTTCAGAAAGTCAAATGCACTGTGTCAAAGGTCAAACCGTATTGCTTGAAGAAGACAAATCAGTCTGGTTTGTTGTGTCGGTCTATTTTTATTAATGGCACACAGACATAAACACAGAGCAACGCAGATCGGCGAGTGTTTTCCTTTGAAACTCCCTTGTAATGACACATCAAATGAGCCCAATGCATCTCTGTTAATGAGCATTAAACGGCTGTTAATTATTTGATTGAATTGCTGTCACCTATCTGAGCGTGTCTAATTGATCTGTGTTGGGAGAGAGCGAGGGAGCGTCAGGCAGACAGACGGTGGCTTTGCACAAAGGCTTCAGCTGAAACAAAAGATGGAGCGATCTGCCGACACATCAAGCAATAACCTCCACACGCCACATGTCTGACTAAGACTGCCTGAGGACTTGAATATATTTGCTCAGGCGCATCAGTGTTGATGTGAGCAAGAGTGTGTGTTTGTTTATTTCAGATTTTTTTTTTCTCTTCTTCCCATTTGCTGCCTAAAATGATGGACAGTACAGCAGTCCCGAGTGCTCAGTGCCCCTTTTGTGGTGTTGACCATGCAGTGGATTTGTCCTTCATTAGCAGCGCTCTCCAGACATCCATTAAAATAACTGGGTAAATGCTGGCATGGCACCCAGGGCTCCCAACACAGCGGTGCATTCAAATGGACATTAATAAACCAGACTGCATGCTGAATGACCGGTGAGGCTTCGCTGCGGCGATTCTAAAGACTATCTCACAATACCTGCCAGGGAGATATGAGGCGCACAATCGATGAGGAGGGGAAAGAGGGGTCGGACTTGAGTGACATGATGCAGTCCCGTCTGGATGAGATACAATTCATTTCTTTATCGGAGGAGGCCCACCCCCCACCCCCTTCCAGTCTCCCCCTGTCCTGTTTAGCTGGCTGGTGGCGTGGGTCTCACAGATTAAAACCACGCGGTTTGTCACAATGGCACAGTTTGCGGGAGGCGAGCTTTAATAATGCCTATCCAAAAAGCCTTCAGCTCCTTCAGTTTAATCCCACTGTAATATGCTGGCCTGGTAAAAAAAGAAAGGGAGAGAAAAGTCGTGCCATGCATCTGCACAATAAGGACCAGGCCCAGGACACAAAGAAGGCTAATTAGTCCTCCCCTCTCCAAACCCCCCCCCCCCCCCCCCCCCCCCCATGCCTTTCCAATTCATGATTTTCAACAGGCAATATCTGGGTTGCCTATCAGGGTTGTTTGTATTGGTTTGTTCTGAATAGAACAATAAACCTAACTGTCTAATCTCCCTAGAGGCAAGCACTGCTTAAATAACTCTAATGAAATTCTCTATTAAACTGCTATAGTAATAGGAATGTAGGGAACCGTTGAGAATTTGAAATCATTCCAATACATATTCCACAATCCACAAAACGTGCCTGCAGCCAAACCTTAGATTAATCGTGGGTCAATGGCTCATGATGTAAAACCTTCTCTGACCTCCTCCTCCTACTGTTACTACTTAATAATCATCATCATCATCATCTTCAAGATTTTCATCACCTACCACACAGGCCTTGTAAGACCTGAGGAAAAACCATCCAATTCTTTTAAATAGAAATACTTCAGTGTAAAAGCCTTTCATCCTTCCAAGTAAACAACCTGGCCTGAATGAAACTTAGCATTTATCATGTCTCCATGGCCATACACATCTAGAAATGCAGTCTGCACAGATGGTGTCTTCAAATAATTAGTCACAAAGAAACAACAAAAAGGGAACTGTAGCCTCAAATTTCAAAGCAGGCACTAACTTCCTATGAACATCATAGCGAAGCTCGCTTAGCTGTGTTTTGGGATCAGAGCAGCCCCCTGAGAATGCCCGCTGACAGTCACTCCTGGGTAATTACGAATGCTGGGCCACCAAAGTGTCATGCTTGCCCGCGAGGTACAGCTGTGTGTGGGAGGTGTCTTTCCCCTATGGTCAACTGCCTCAATACCAAAACAGCATGCATTCTAACAAAGTTGTTTGTACTTTAGTGAAAAAAAGAAATGGTATATGTTAAGTGTGTGTAAGGGCAAATGTAATTAAATAACAAATGGATTTAGTAATTATATTAGTATTAGAATTTAGATATGTCAGTAAATAAATACATTACAAAATACATTTTTTTTTAAATTCTCATAATAATTCCACAGAACACACCTACGAAAATTTGATTGCGTCATATTTCTACAAACATGAAATTGCCACTTTGACAGGTATTATTATGGGTGTTTCGTAAGATTCAAAGGCATGGACAGCTGCTGCTACATACATCCATTTCTGAACTTCAATTTGCACCTTATTATGCAGGGTTTGCCAGTCAATTACTACACTGTAAATGAAAACATTAACCTGTCGGGTATATTTTATTGAAGCTGGAAAATGAACACGTTATAATGGATCAGTACATGAAATTATGTAAATAAATTATTTTGACCTCAGGTAACAATGAATATGTTGAAAGCATGCACTATATAAAACCTAAATGAATATGAAAGAATCACAGGCACCCAACATAGATGTACAGTAGACATTTCTTATATGAGATATATGATTCTCCCAAATACTCATACTTTCTATTACAAAAAGAGTCTTAAACAAAATGTCAGATCTCCCACACTGTGATCTGTCCTCCATATACTATCAAACCACTCAATCAAACTAAGTCTCACTCTCACTATAAAACAGTGATATTATTACAGTGCGAGAGTAACAGCATGTGCGAGTGGCATGATAGCTAGTACAAGAGGGCTCAAGTGAGAATTGAGATTCTGTTGAAAAGACTGAAAAAACCCACCCTTTCTCACACACACATACCATTACATGTGCCTCGCTCAAGCTAACTATCTTGCAGTTTTACACAATATTGATAGAGTGATTTACACCCAATCGAATCAGTTCAGTTCATCCTTTTACAGTTGAAATGAAGAGACTCTCATCTCACTGTGGAGTCTCATCACTTCATGAAGTCTCGACCAGCTCATCTGTCCTGACCATCTCTCTGTAAGCCGAGCTGCTTGATTGCAGCCTTTCCTGACTTCTGAGGCTACCTGTGGAGGGCATTATTACTCTTCCCTGTTGGCCTGTCAGGGTGACCGTCAGGTGTCAAGTGTCTGATCAATCACTACCCTGGACCGCAGGATGTGTGTCAGAGCAGATCACTGTTGCCAGAGATCACTGGCCACACATAAAGCCTCTCAGAAGCACGTGGTAGGTAGGTGGCAAAAAAAATCAATGTGCTAGATATAATTATTAGATGAATTAGAATCTTTTCAAAACAAGTGAAACTTCTGAACAAATTTAGTTTAGTTGGGTTTTAGTGTGGCCTGGTATTGAAAGTTGAAACATTTTGTCCCTGAACATTTGAGGAGGGTGAATGAGATGCTGCCACATCATGGCCAAGGACTTCCAAAGTGCCGCTTTTAAAAAGCATGCTGGTAACATTCGTAAGCATCTGCCAGCCTAAAACAATGTAGCGTCCCTGAGCTCAAAGCTTTACCAATGTCCTGATATCAGACTGCATTAATTCAACAAGGTGGATAAAACAGCAGTTAAAACAAATTCTGCTGTTCAACTTCTCGTTGCCCAGGCCAGTAGGCTGCAAAAGGATGTCTAAACATGTCCATCCTTTTGTGTCCAGTGGACACAAATACAATTTTCTCCAGTACCATGACAGATGACCAGGTTCTGGGGTTGAAGTACAAAAGCCAGTCAAATCTCTTTCACATTCTTTCACTTTCAATTGTCAGGTATGTTTAGTAATCCCCCAGGCAGTGAGGCAGTGCAACCACAGGTACAAGGTGTCCAGCAGCTGTTCCCTGTACCCTGTGTGCTTACACTGCCACTTGCTGAGAGGTGACAGCAAAGGGTCTTTCTTTTTTCTATGTTAATAGTCAAGCATGTTTTTCTGTTTTTCTCCAGACATTCTTGGTCTTGTTTCCTCAGCTAAGCCCTTACTTAGGGGGCTTTAGTGTTTCCAGCCCTTCTGCATGTTATTGTTTAGTTGCATTTCTCACTCTGATGGCTTATTTCTCTTCTCTGTCACTACATTGATGAGGTTTACTCTTGCCAGCCTAAGTATCCAGCAATGATGGTATTTTCAGGTCACACAGGGGAGCACAGTGATCGTGTAAAATATCTGTTCTACGAAGAACCTTTTGATGGGCCACATGGACATGGGTAAACCATCTAAAACATTGTTTTTAGCATAACACTGTCAGAGAAAAAATCTACTGTATTTTTTCTTATTGTAGTGTACATTTGCCAGCTCCTTTTGTGTCAGAATTTTTTTTAACGGCTACTGTTTAGGCTACAGTAGTGCAACACCTTTAACCCCAGAGTTTACAGCGAATTAGGCCAAAAGACATTTATTTTCAAAGGAATTTACAGTATGTTAGATACAAATGATGCTGTGCCACAGATCTTACACTAAACTACCTATAATATCATGGGGTCTTCACCCTCAGCCCATACTAAGTGTGTGCATGGCATCTGCAAAAGGAAATGGTCATAGAGGTTTTGTATCCTTAATGAGTGAACTTAGATCACTTAGTCAGGATGTCCTTTAACTCAAGTTACTGGTGGCTCTGATACTTGGATTTGTACAGATTCCTCCGCTTTGCTGATTACCGTCTCGTACACAGGAGACATGGCAGCTGTTTCTTTCGATGGCACTGTGGTAGCAGAGCAGACCGTGTCTGCCTCTGCTTCATCGGCTGTTGCCAGGCCGAGCGAGACCGCCGCTGTCTAGGTTCGACCTCTGGTCACAGATGGAGGGCAAGCTGCGGCACAGATGCCAGTGTTTGTTGAAACTAGAGTGTGGCCCCTGGGTGCACGGAACTGTGCTGTTCAGACATCATATTTGCTCATATCTACCTAGGGTATGAGAATCAATGGAAAGGACAGTGCTAATAAGGATCTGGATCTTGTGCTTTGTGCTGCATCAAAACATCTTAGAATTTCTACGAAGCCAGGTGACATGGTTATGGTCAATGCCTCACAAGCTAAGCAGATGTTTCCTAAAAGAAGTCCTCTGAGGAAAGAATGAGATATTTATATTACACAGTCAGGAGCTCTCTAAGTTGCTGCTGCAATTTTAAGCAGGAGACAGAATTGAACTGTCAATTAAATGATTGCAACATTTGTGTTTGCCACGCTGTTTATAGGCCACAGCCTCGGTGACATTCTAACTGGGTTATTGCAGTGTTGGAGCAGTGGGGTTGACAAGCTCCTTGACTATTCTGATAAACATGCATGCTGTGGTGTTGTCCCCTTCTCAAGTAGACGTTTGACTCCATTTTCTCACTAGCCTAAAGACCCTAGAGCCATGTCGCAGAAGGTGAGCCCAAAACAGAGTCGACAGGGCTGACATGGGAAGCTATCGCTGTGTTTTGATCGGCAGTTCATAAGATTGTCTCCGATGATGTCGTTTCGCTATCACCCCCTCCCCCCTGGCTTTTTTCCACAAGACTCAACGATGACAAGCAAACCTTCCAGAATATTCACCAGCGCTCAGCCCTCTGTCTTCTTCTGTCTGATGACTTTTTGTGCCATGGAGTGGGCATTATTAAAGCAAAAGAAAAGACCAGCCATGCACAGACATACACACACACACACACACACACACACACACACACACACACACACACACACACACACACACACGCACACACACACACTCTCCTGACGTTTCTCCTCCACGTTCCTCTGCCTCTCCCCCTGGCTGTCCTGGAGATGTGCGTGACTGGAGAGCAAGTGCAGGCGCCGGGAGAAATAGCTTGGCGACCCAGTTTGGTCTAAAAGGGCTGAGTGTGCTGCTCAGACATTCATCCTTAAATGGATTCACAGAGACTGCTCCCCCGTTTAACCACGAGCCTGTGTTGCACAATAGACATCCAGGCGTATAGGGATGCCTTTCAGAGCGATATCGCCCCTGACAGAGCTCACACGAGAGTGAAATGACTCGTAAAAATTTCTGCCGTAGCTACAAGGCCCCATCACAGCTGAAATCCAGCTAATGGCATCCACAGCGCAGCGTTGACGTTATTTACCTAATTACCAATGTGTGTTTTTGTACCGACTGAAAAAAGTGAACACTCTATGTCTGTACATGGCACGTGTACGCACGCATACGCGCACACACACACACACACACACACACACACACACACACACACACACACACACTCACACACAACTAAGTTCCACATAGTCATGAAAACACAGCGAAGGGATCAACTCAAATAGTGCTATGAATATTTTAATTGAAATTCATAATGAAATGTTGTGAGAATTAAATTGTGGTAAAAAGGCCTCACAGGCCTAATTTGATCAAATTTACACAGTAACAAGGTGAGTATTATATCTAATTAAATGAGAAAAACCAAGATATGTTTCCCTTGCAAACAACAACCCTCATTGACTACCTACAACCATCAACTTAACACACTAGCAGTTTTTGGTTGCATGCGGCATCTTCAAATGTTAATTACAATCACTTACAAATTAGGAACATCCACAGGCGTTCTGTGCTACCTATACATAATTGAAAAACCTTGATGTTGGGTGCAGAGCAGGAAGCTGATAAGCCGTCAAAACAACCTCTTTACTCGCATGACTCCCCCGCATCCCCTCCCTGGTGGGCCAAGCTGCAAGAGCAGCCCATTGGCCAGGAGTGGTGTTCTGTTCTGTAATACTCTTTTAGCCAGTACCTAAAGCTTAATTATCCACACACTGTGATTAATTGTTTTTAATTACTGTAACCCATTAGAGCCTAAGATATGCACAGGTCCACAAATGAGGTCATTCCATCAGACACAAACGCATGAAACAAAACAATTCCAAAATATGTGTCTATACTAAAATGAAGGAATACATTTATATATAGGGTATGTGAGTAGGACATCTATTAACATTTGAAGTATACACATGGTGCGACATAAAAATACTATATTATATAATACAAAAAAATTATAGAAATAAATAGCAATTCATCTTTTCTCCCAGTAGTAGTATGCAGTAGATACTAAACCTATATCCTTGTGAAGAGAAGGACTTACCGATGCAGGCCTCGCGGTTAGGGTTAGGGTTCAAAGGACTTACCGATGCAGGCCTCGCGGTTAGGGTTAAAAGGACTTACCGATGCAGGCCTCGCGGTGCTCTTGGAAGCCGGCACAGCACACGCACTGCCCGATGGGCACCAGCCACTCGCCCTCGGCGCTGCAGTACATCTTGGGCGTGTCCCTCTCCTCGGCGTGGTCCACACACGTGCCCCGCACCTCCACCAGCGAGGATGAGTCCGCGCCGGTCACGACGTCAGTGAAGACGGCCAAGCCGCGCGCCACACCCTGGCAGCGCTTGTAGTAGACGCGTACCGAGACGATGGCGATGCAGGCACCGATGTCCTGGAAGGCCAGGTAGAAGCCGCGGCGCGACAGCGGGCCCACGCCACGCACCTCCGTGTTCAGCTTGAGCCGGCGCACGCCCAGATCCACACCCGTGAAGCTCTCGTCGGCGGCGATGGTGTCGATTTTGACGTACTGGTTCTCCCAGACGGTGCCGCGGCCCAGGTCGCGGTCCACCTCATAGTAGTAGAGGTTGAAGGTCTCCTTGCAGGTGCCCAGCACCCCTGGCATGCTGTTGCAGTCGCGCAGCGTGAACTTGATCTCGATGTAAATGCGCCGAGCCCCCTCGCGTGAGACCCAGTTGGTGCGGAGCCAGTTGTTCTGGCTGGGGCTCATCACGTTGCACACTTGATAGGTGTGAATGGGCGTGAAGTACTCATCCATTTCATTAATGGCATCCCACTAGAAAATACATAAATTGGAAAACAAAAAAGTCATGTTTGACATGTAGGTTCTCTTCGCTTTTTGTATTATTTTCTGTCGGTTATGTTTTAATATGTATAATGTTTTTGTGTTATGCTATCACATCTGCGTCTGAAACTTTTGCTAGATCAAAGACCCCTTGAGAACCAAGGATAAAGGGGATGACAAATTGTTTTGTTTCTCCTGCCCACTGACAGAAATGAACATTTGCAGGTGCATATTTAATGTGTCATTGAAAAGCAGTGTCTCTGTGATGATTTCATTTAAAAGGTGACACATGAATATTAAAATATTCGGAGACATAGCATTCACCGTAAATGCCTTTTTATGCATTCAGCCTTGGAAGTTAAAAGCCTATCACAACCAAAGACAATGTAGGTCAAATATGTTTACAGAGGGCAGATTGTATTTTTTTTTTCGTAGACTGTGTTTTCCTCACGTCCAACTACCAAATCTGATTATAAAAGGTGATGATCCAAGAGAATGTGATACAAATTCATTAGATACTTGTTCTAAGGTGTTCCTGTCAGTTAATATGTTCAAATATGTACAAAATCCAGTGTCCTTTGTCCTCAACTGAGCCCACCTATAATAAACTGAAAATAATTTAGCATACATATTTTGTATAGTTCCCAATAACACAATAATGTTCCGTAGAGGTGTTCTATCTACACTGCCTTGTTACTTCATTCTGAACTCTAAGCATACAGCCCTAGTCAGTGGACATTATGACTTCATTATCACTTTCCCCAAGATCCTCCTCACTGTTTCAAAGTCAGTTTGAGCCGTTTCTTTTGCAAATAAAACAGCTGTGCATATTTTTCATCTTCAGCCTGAAAGCGAACTTCTAAAGTCCTTCTGAGTACCAGAAGAGAGCCTGAAACACGCACTCAAAGAAATGGAGAGCCTTCAAACCCCTTACAGCAGCTAATTTCCCCTCCAAATCATTAGCAGTCATGTCTAGTTCAAGGACATATTCAATTTACGGGATTTAAGGTGTGTGGGTAGTGTGTTCATGGAGGAAATGTATGCGTTTCTGTGTGTGTCTATGTGTGTGTGTGTCTGCTCAGATCCAAGACCTTAATTACTGCAATGAGCCCTTTTTCGGTGCCCTCTCGGGACCGGGGAGGAGAGGGAGGCTGGAGAGGTCTATCTGCTGCTCTGGGAGCCCCTACATCTGAGCAGAGGCCAAGTTCAGCACGCCGGAGCTGGAGGCCTTTCTGGGGTCAGTGCTTTCCCTTTCAATTAGACCGGCCGCTCCCCATAATGAATGCAGGAGCCGAGCGTGCACTACGTACTACTGCAGACCCCCCCCCCCACCCCCACCCCCCGCGGGATCCGCATCCTCAAATAACACTTCTACACCGTTCCAATTACTCTACTAAACCCAGGCGTTAACACAAGCTTATCATCATGATGACCACCAGGATTTATTTCTCTCTCTCTCTCTCTCTCTTTCTGTCTTTTTCACACACACACACAAGCACATACACTTACACATGCAGGAAAACAAAAAACACAATTAAGGAGAAAAAAAACATGCCTGGAAAACCTGAAAAGCGGTTTGGTTGAACAGGGGGCTCATGAGATTAGGCGAAGGCTGTCACTGAGAGAAAAGATGCAAGTGAAGGTAGGAAGTATGGTGTTTGAGAAATCCTTGCCTTTGGATGCCTCAAAAGAAAGCACTTAAAAAACAGCCAAGTCTATAGGAAAGCCTGGGAGGTAGAGGATAGCAACCAATGATGATGTCTCATTTATCACCAATTATATTTTGCAACACAGAGGCCAAATTAGCTTGGGGTGCTCCTTGTGGTCTGGAAGTCCTGAGGCTATTTCAGTGGACCCTGACAATCCTTTCCTGCTGGTCCAGGATGGCTTTCCTCCACTCAGTGCTAACAGGTGGTGTTTGTTCCCCTTAAAATACCTCTACACGAACACCTAGTGCTATACAACAAATATAATCGACTGCTCAATAGGCAGTCAGCTCAGACTGATGCTGCCCCTGATACAGACTTTAAAACAATAATGTTTCTCAACTTCTTACTATTTCCGTGTGAGAACTATTTATCTGCCTTACAGTTATGTGGTGGGAAGCCACAGGGAGAGACACAAGTCCAGGGTCTGGCTCTCTATCCACAGCAAAGTCCAAAATCTAGGCCGTTGAAAAAGTCTGATTCCCATCAAAATAACTGCTGTCTGTGGTGCCAGAGGGTATGGGAGCTTGATCAGTCTGTATCACTCTCCCCCCCCCCCCCCCCCCCCCATCACTCTGTCAGAAACACATATACTCGACTGTCTTTAATCCTGCCCGCCTGTTTGACCGTCCATAGACCGAACCATGGCAATCACGATTGCATTGTTCGTTTGCGGTCGAGGTTCTGAGGCGTCTGAATTCCCCATCCACGCTTGCACTGCCAAACGGGCCTCTCTGCAGCTTCCAGTGCATTCTAATTAGTCTCCGTCTCCCTCCGTGCCTTTTTCAGCCACACACTCCTCTGTGTGTGAGTGTGTGTGTGTGTGTGTGGATGTGGGTGTCTGTCTGGCGCGAGACTCATAGCTTGCCGAGATGAAAGTTCTGTGAGTGTGATGACATGTTTGTGCCCCCCCCAATCGCACCCCTTTGGGGGCTCCTCGCTCCCGCTGACTGGAGGTCTTACAGAGTTCAGCTCCTCCCCAGCCTCCCCCCCCCCCCCCCCCCCCCACCAACCCGACCCCCTCCCTCAGCCCCTTTTACTTTTTCAGGAGCAACTCGAGGATGATGAGCTAATTGCCAGCACATAACCTGGAAGTGGACCTTTTCCGCTCCTCTTCAAATAGTCTGCCTCATGGGGTACAACGGTGTTTACAGGGCATACGCACCACAGTCCAGCACTCAGTGCGAATACTGCATAAAATGAACAGACTTAGCTTCAAACATTACTGCAATAGTCCAGTTTAAATATTAATTGCAGGAAACCATAGTATTGGCTTGGTGCATCAGTAATTCTTAGAGGCTATGTTGCTGACTAAGATCTGGAGAGGGGTGTTATGGTTGCTTATTATACGGCTCTTCAGAATGTTCCAAAAAGTTCTGATGATTAGAATGGGCCACCCCAACGTTCACAGGTCTGTAATTTCTTACTGGATATTCACCACTGCGCAAAGATAATGGCCGCTGTCATTGACAACGGGTTTTGTGCTTTAAATTCACATCTTTCATATCATTCCGCAAGTAGTCCGGTCATTTAATGTACCGGAAAGTCATTGTAACTTGAAGTCAGCAAGTAATGGGTTCACCTGAAACTTTTAAAGTTCTATTTGCTTGAAGAACAATTTTTTCTTAGCGGAAATCACGAAACGGCAACAAAATCATTAAAAAGGGATATTTTTGGAGGAATGTCTTCTATCGTTTTGGCAAGTAACCGTATAATAAGCAGGATAATGTATTGTCCGGTGGTCAATAAATCCGTCAGGATTTATTTTTGGATAATGACCGCTGTACAAAACATTATCCCTTACATGTCAGTTGCTAGTCTGTCCATAACTGTTGAAAGGCATATAGGACCCTGCCAGCAATACACAAAATCCATGCTCAAGTCTGTGCAATTCTCCTACTGAAATGATGTAACTTTACTGATGTCTTGGGTTGGTAGATAGCTGAATGTTTCCAAACAATGTGGAAACTTCTTTCTGAGAAGAGATTGAAATACAGGCAAAATAGCTTTATAAGAATTGATCATGATTATGATCATGATACGATAGTTATGACTTCAACATACAGTAGGGTGACAAAGCAAAAAACAAATGTTGGAAAGGTCTGGTTTTTTTTCTGTTCAATTTTTACATTAGCGGCCCTAGAAAGTGCAAGTTGAAAAGAACATCCTTATGGGTAACTGTAAGCATTCAATGCAGTGCAGTTCCTTTACGCCAAGATAACAATTACAGGCAGCCACTTCCATTTTACACAGTTCCCCTCATTCAAAGGCCATGAGCCGAGCACACTAAGAAAGAACAAATTACTTGTCTTCAACCTGTGGCCCCAAACTTAGTTTTCAAAAGACACTAGTTAAAAACCAAAAACCAGCATGTGGAACTTCTCCTGAACCACTGAAGATCCCATTTCAGATTAGACACTGAGAAAGGGAAATCCTCAGGATCTGTTTAAACACTGGGACGGCACCAGCACAAAATAACTGCCCATCTTTGGCTGGCATTTGCAATGACAGTGTAAGCCCCGCAAACCATCAGCGCTGCATATTAATGTGTAATCTTTCCGCACTCCCTCAATTTCATACTGATATGAAATATCACCCCCATGTGTTTCTCTCCTCAGCCACATAAAGCCTAGATACGAACTGAATCTTCCGCACTTCTGATTAACGGAGCAGTGTTGACAACGATAACCTTTTCCCAATATGGCGGTTAATTGCATAGGTCTGCCTTGTAGCTTGCCAAATCAGAGGCACACGAGACTGGAGAATGTTCCCAACTGTAATTACAGTCTATTCCTGTCCTCATCTGTTGTAAAGGAAGAGACTGGCTTTCTGGCTCTGAACTGTTAGAAGTCATATACTTTGGTATGCAACACATGTACCTATTTTCCCTTTGCAAAAGAAGTTTGATTCCACATTGCACAATATGCAAATGTGCTCAACTTTGACCGTGGTGCGTTCCACCCAAAACTACTTTCAAATTGCTTAGATGTCGGTGCTTAACTTTACATGAAACATTACAGGTGGAGGAGCTGGTTCTCTCCTGAGACAAGCACCTGGCCCAGGCCTTACATTGAGTTTGCCTTTGTGATCACTTTGGCAGGTGCCCAGCACTCAGCGTGGGCACGGCACCTCTGTGTGTCGCCTTACAAAAACACTTCTAGCTTCAAACATTTTCCCAATGGGAGAATGGATGCTTTTTATTCCAGTGCCAGGCGAAACTTTGGCAAAGTTTGCCCCCATTGTGGGCTCTAAGAAAAAGTCATTTAGAGTTGAAAGAGTTCTTGAAACATGTTTTTGTCAGTTCAAAAGGTTAGTCAATACTTGTTACAAAATATCTAGCCATCAAATGACCTCTAAATTTCAATTGCCTGAAGGTGATGGCAACTTCTAAAATACAAGACAAAAGGAGGTAAAAGTAAACACCACTGTTGTCGCCACTGTTGATTTCACCTGGCAATGCTTTGAGAGAACTATACAAATGCATGTGAGATATGTGAGAAATGATCAAAAAGCTCACCGCTGCATTTGTATCTAGGTACATTTTCCCTTCTTTATCTTCTCTATCTGACTACAGATACACATTTATCAGCAGAGGGTTAGCTTCAAGCTGTGCCAAATCCATTCAACCCCACCGCTGTATTGTGTTATATCAGCTCACTATTCAAATAGTTTGTTTTATAGAGATATGTATAAATTCAACACAGTGGTGGAAGGAAAACATGCCTAATTAATAACACTAGAATAGAAAGATATATGCAAATGAATACCTCTCAATATTCCCATTCATCTGTCATTCCTGTTTCCAAAACAATCTCTTAAGAATTCTTAAGATAAACCCAGGAATACCTTAAGAGGCTGAATCCATGTCTCTGGAATCGATTACTGTCACTGAGCATATATTTTAATCTTTTAATATTAAAGCACAAAAAAGTAACACACATCGCAGTCAGCGCATAAAACAAAACATTTTAGTTTTATCTGAACACTGTGTTAGGTACTTGTCCAGACCAGCCTTTTGCGGGTATCTCTTAGAGAAGGTATACCTTAGCTAAGAAAGTTTTGAGAAACACCTCAGAACGTTAGAGTACAGCTTAAGGTATAACTTCTGACTGATGGAGCATCAAGAAGGCTCTGGGAAATTCACCCCTGACTAAATTAATGTTCTTATGTTCAACTTTTTCCATTTAGCCACATGAAACAAGCCAATAGAGTCCTTTCTTTTTTGTTTAAATTGAATATTGATAATGCATTATAAGTGTCTTAACAAGTGCCTATTACATATTCATTTGGCCTCATAATGCTTGTAATGAGTCTTAATGACTGATCATGAATCATTTTAATTGCACTCGTAACATGATAAGGGAACATATCAGATTGGAAGCACATTAATGACAGGAGGTGATTATAGCACATAGAACGGTCCACGCACAAGTCGAGTCTGTTTAACAGCTGGATGACTTGTGTAACGTGTGCTGCTGTCTGACATGCCTTTGAGGGATCAATAAAAGAAGCTTTATTAGCATGAATGTTTTTTAACCCTATTGCCAAAGCTGAATGCTGAATCTCTCTCACTGTTTGAGTGTGTGTGTGCGTGTGTATGTGTGTGTCTGTGCTGACACTATCTACCATTGCTTCACCTCCTGCTTGAACACTGACTCTGACAACCTCTTCTTGGCCAATTCATTCTGCTCCCCAAGGTTAAGGGGACGAGGGGGCTGCCTACCTAGTGTAAAGCCTCCAGTGTTGAGTAGCCCAGGCAGAGTCAGGTAATGGCCTCCTCTGCCTGATCAACGGAACATTCTGTCCTTCAGGCAAAGAGCAGCACTGCAAACACTTATGGTCGTCCTTGCAAGTGTACATTACTTGAGTTGACCAAACTGATGCAGGCAGCAGCATCTCAGACAGGCTGCTCAAGTCATCAGGAAAGTGCCAAGATCATGGGCTTAGATATCTAAGTTCACTGTTCATATGTAAGGACTTTGCTTATAGCCCATTAATGGAAGAACCATACAACCTGTGTAATTTCACAATGGCTGAAGGGCATGACTTTTACTGTGCTTTAGAAAAAATATAAGTTACATAACAAAGAACAAGCTTGACAAGTTTTGGGGCTGAACTGACTACTATTTGGGTTTGTTCCCTCCCCTTTCTTTTTAAACTGTCATTATTATTTTAAGTTATTTTTTTTTTTATTTTAAGTTATTGTTTATTCACGATCGTCTGCACTTCTGTATCCATGTGTGCTTTCATGTTCTGCGTTCACATTCCTTTGTAAAATTAAAAAGACGGTTGGCTTTGTACTTTGCCACATTACAAGATATTTGATCAAGGTTTGTAACATTCTGAGTATGGGAAAGAGAGATGGACACACTGGCTGCTATATAGACAGTGTCAAATCATAGGGTAGCCCACCATGGGAATAACTCTGACTGGCTACCACAGAATGTAATCTTCTTTCAAGAGAAAGACTTTAGGAAAGTGAATTTACCAGCATGGGCTTTTTTAAGGTGGAATTCCTAGATGACAAACAATGAGGTGTACATTTTGAGAAATCTATATACACTGTTAGTAAATCAAATGTACCAGAACCAAAATGGGAATAGGCCATAACAACTAGTTCTAGGTCTAGGTCTAGTTTTACAGGACATCATTCATACAACTTCACATGCAGTGGATCTTAATGCAGCATCTCCTAACCTCCTCAACAGCAGGCATGTGGTGTTTTATTTATTTATTTATTTTTGACTCTCTGATTGGCAAGCCAAAACATCTGGTCTCATCTATATTCAGAATTTCCAGCCTGAAATCTGAGCAAAAACTTGAGCTGAGATTGAATGTACCTTTAAATTATGCACCCAGTGGAGCATAACTGATAATACAGACTTGACTACAGTGTATTATGAATATATAATAGAAAGCATTTATGAATATGTAATAAAAATCTGTAAGTTTTCCATACAGCACAATAACAAACTAACAACTTTCTCCACCCCATGCCACCAACAGAGTTATCCAAATGTTCTGAAAATTGATCATGTATTTAAATCCCAAATTGCGCATGAGGAATTAGCATAATCCACATGGGCGAAATTGCTGATGTAAACTACATTAGGTAAAAATGTTGTTATGATGGAAGAAAATTGATGCTCCAAACTGACTGAGGATAAAAGCAGACAAACATTTTGGACCGAAACACTCAACGCAGGGCCAGAATACATATTTATGAAGACCTTTAAGAAAATAACGAGTAATGAAAATGACTTCAATATGGAGGTTGGCATAAATGTACTTCTTCTAATTACCTCTATCTATGGTTTTCCTGCTGCTAGTTTTTAATAATATAACCTGAGAGCCTAAAGAAAATTCTAAAATTGTGTGAGAAGTCTTAAAAACACATAACTTAGTTCTTAAGAGATCTGAAGTAGAAACTTCATGTACAGTAGTAGTACCACACTGTGGTAGCTGGACAGTCACTTACTGTCTCCTCCTTCTTTCCACAGATTGACTGACTGGTCTGTTCGTCTCCCCCCTCTACCTTCCCTGCTCCTCTCTCCTGGCCGCAGGGACGAAGCCTGTGTGAGTGAAGCGGCCCAGTGCCAGCTGCTCGTGGCACACCTGCGGTGCTATAGCTACACATTGCCTGCTTCCCCCTTCATCAACCCCACATTAGGAAAAGGTCATGTTTACTCACGTAGAGAAGAGGAGAGGAGCAGGGGAGCGGAGGAGGAGGATATGGAAAACAATCCACTGCGCTTAATGCCTCATGAAGGCCTCACACTCGCGTCGATTAGCTGATGATGTGCTGGCGAGACGAATGGCCAGTCCGGTTTGTTTATTTGTTGTGCTATTTCGTTATTTTCTTGGATGGGGGCTGGTGTGTTTTTCAATTATATTGGCTCAGTCATTACAGGAAAAGAGAGAGGTAGTGGTCCATGAAGACTCATGCAGCCAAAGCCTTCAGGGCAGGAGTGCCTAGAGAACCAACATATGCTGGTTATCTCTTTCCTCTCTTCTCTCTCTCCCTCTCTCTCTCTTTTTCTCTCTCTGTCTCCATGTAACAATCTCCAGCTGTTTCGCCTTCCCTTTCACTTTGTTTCCACACCTTCTCATAGCTTCTCTCACAATTTCTTCTGAGCTCCTGGGTTCAGCTCCCCTGGTGTCAACAATCTGGGCGAATGGTGGAGGACCCCCAGCCTAATCATTGTGTTATAATAATCACCCAGTGTCAATCCATCCTGGACCCAGTTTAGGTTGACAACTGCACACCTGCTCAGCCTTATTGGGGGAGATTTTGATTTGCAGGAGCAATGATGTGGACTCGGCAGGTGATGAGATTGGCATGGAGGGGTGAGATGGAGGTGTGTGGGGGGGGGGGGGGTGGCTGTTGGAGAATATGGACATTTGGATGATGTTCTGGTGGAGCGGCAGAGGCAGGCGGGAGGTCGGGACGCTGCCGGGATCATCCCCCATCATCTCCCCCTCCTAAATGCATTTGTCATCAGCCTCCACCTGTCTTGTCAACGCGATTGATTTGAAGAGAGCGGGATGGGGGGTTGGGGGGGGGGGGGGGGGAGGCGGAGGACAGAATGAAGTTGTCATGGCAGACGAGTGCAGCGGGAGGAAAAGGGAGCGAGGCAGACAGGAAGATAATGAAGTCCTCCGATAGGGGCTGTCAGGGCTCCGGCTGACAGCCTTCCTATGATGAGACCCCAGAGGAGGAAGAGGAGAGGAGAGGTGGGCCCGAGATGAGAGCGACCGGCGGGGCTGGGGCTCCCCTCACTTCCGCCCACTCTTCCTGCTGAGTGTGGCCTCCTCACAGGGAGCTCCTGGGGTGAGATGAATGATTTAGAGCCGAGACATACCGAGATAACAATGGGGAAGGGAGCACGAAGGCCACTGATGACCTGCACTGAAACGTAGGATGAGCGTTTTGTCGGAGCTCGTGGCCTCACTGCACACAAGATGAGGTGGGCATCTGCTGCATGAAAAGGAAATGGCTGCTCAGTTGGAGACAGGTCCAGGTGCATTACATCTTAATGTGTCAACACTATCGGATACATATCTGTAGTACTTGTGAAGTGTATGTGTGTGTGTGTGTGTGGGTTTGTGTTTGTGTGTGTGTGTGGGTGAGTAGCAACATTCACTCCCACCCAAACCCCTCAAAACACACATACACACAGACAAACAACGTCCCTCTTTAAACATAAGTGTCTTTTTGTTATCTCTGATACTTCGCAAGTCTTTCTTAACCACATCCACTTTGCTGTTAGCACAAAGCTATTCAAAACACAGTGAAAACGACACTCTGCTGTCCCTTTTACTTCTGCCGTTCACTTACGCTTACAGGCGCACTCACTCATTCTTTCACTCAGTCCGCCACTCACTCACTATCCTGCGCCTCGTCACCAGCTGGGGTCTCACACCGGCCTCAATTAGTTTGGACTCACGAGCAATGTTTGAGATCTCACGGTTGAGCTACCTTGTGGACTCTGTCTGAATCCACAGGCCTCCGACACCAAAGCAGCTATTTATCTCAACTGGCAGCTCTGAAGGCCAACAGGTCACCTGTTTGTTTCGTTTGTTTGTTTGTTTTTTTTTCTCCCATAATGTCATGGAATGAGATCAATGAAATGGCCCAGTGAACATGTGGGTCTGACACTAATCTCTGTTGGAAGCCCTTTATCAGCCAAGGCCGGGGGGAGGAGTGGGTAGTGACTGCCCTCAACTAACCCTCTGCAGCTCAGCACAGCTCTTAACTACACAAAACCAAGGGGGCGAACAGGAAGGGTAGTCAGGCTCTATCAGATCACTGAAAAAGCCAAAAGGGTATCATTTGCCCACCGCTGCCACAGGGATTGTTGCATGCTGGTCAGGGTGCTGCTCAGGCTGTATGTATAAGTGAGAAACACAGCGTGCCAGAGGATGCACATGTGACCCTCCTCAGCTGATGCAGGGGTTGAGCACAACAGGGAGCAGTCTGCTATCCAAGGAGATAGCAAGGACTACACTGGGGGCAAATGAAAAAAACTGAACAAAACAAAACGAAACAGAAAAAAACTGCAGGCTACAGAGAACATCCATGATTAAGTGTGGAATCCACACAGTCCATTTATCTACAATAATGCAGCCGGTCCCAGGATATTTCATTAATAGCATGCACTAGCAGGGGCCACCCAGATATTACATTACATTTACAAATAAAAAAGCACTTCTTCGCTGTACCAGTCTGTGAACCATCAGGTGTGATTTAGATTTAGATTTTTGCTGAAGAAGCAACACTGCCTTGGTGTTAAGTTGTGTCTATGCTCTCTGAAGTTTTATTCAGGCACAACATTATTATGGGCCTGGACCCAGGGGATGTGCAAACACACACTCACACTTTATTGTTTTAAATCGAGAGGTGTGGTAGCACACCCATGCAGAAAAACACACATACACACACACACACACACACACACACACACACACACACACACACACACACACACACACACACACACACTCACACAGACATACAAACATGCGCATAGTCACAAACATGAAAACAAATAAGGCCACACATAACCTTTCTCTCTCTCTCTCTCTCTCTCTCTCTCACACACGCTGTATGCACATAAAACACACACACACACACACACACAGCTTCACACTCCCAACACTCACTCAACAGCCCACAAAGAGGAACACACTCAAGGAAAATTAAATCAAAATCGAAAAAACATCAAACTGAGGCTGCAAATATTACTGGCAAGAAATCTTTTACTGAGTCTGCCTTTTTTTTCCGGCAGTCAGACTTATTGTGTGGCAGAGCACACATTTTCAAAAATCACACACTGCATTCAATAGGAAGTTTTCCCGGTAATGGAAAATGCCAAGTGCATGTTAAAAAAAAAAAAAAAAAAACACAAACAACAATGAGGCGATTAAGTGAAAGTGCCCATGCAGCAAAATAAAAAGTCAGTCTTCAGAGGAGTGGACCTCTGCATGTTGAGAGCAAAAGCAGGACTGAAGTCAGTCTTCATAGGAGTGGACCTCTGCTTGTTGAGAGCATAAGCAGCACTGAAGGCCTCCCTAATCTATTTACTCCTGACGCCTGTGGAGCCTTTTAGACCCCGGGCTTTTTCAGCACTTGCTCGCAGTCCCTCAACTCAGTCGTCCTCTCAGGCGCTCAACGCTCAGTCTGGCCTCTCATCTGACCAAGAGAGAGATGAGAGCCAGCCCCAGCTAAAGGTGAGAGAAGGAAGAGAGTGTGTGTGTGTGTGTGTGTGTGTGTGTGTGTGTGTGTGTGTGTGTGTGTGTGTGTGTGTGTGTGTGTGTTGGGGCTGGTGGTAAGAGGACATGAATCCAGGGCACACTACTTAGCACTATCTGTTATTTAATTATTTTATTATTTATTCTGGGGGACCTTCAGTGTGTCACATTGAGGCATGGGGAAGAGGTCAAAGGCAATTAGCACAACACTGGAAAAAGGGACTAGCATTTCCTCCCAGCCAATGAGAGTGGAGCACACAGAGACAGACAGTAATACATGGCAACATGGACCACAGAGACAGAGACAACATTTCATTGTTGACAACAATAGTCATTTCTGATAGCCTGTCAATATCCCAAAAGCCGTGAACTCTCCTCAAGTAAATCTGGTCATCCATCACTGTCTGAAGACAATGCCCGAGACACTCAAGCTTTGCAGAGCAGCGAGAGCAACGGAAACATTTAGGAGATATTTCCTCTGGCAAATCCTCCTGGGAAAATGATTGTCACCCACATGTTTGTGTTGACATTTATGCTCACAGTTGTGCTCTTTGCATTGCTCTGCATATTTCATTCTTAATGATATGCTACCACTCACCTCTCTTCAACCCGAATGGAATTTGCAGTAAGCACACAATATGGAACATGTTTAAAATTCCGTTTCTGCAACACACTAATGATGCAATATGTAAAAGTGAGTGAAAAACTTCACCAAAACCGCAGAAAAGGGGTCACATTGCTCCAAGAAAAAAGATGCAAACTGCAACATACCGTGGATATTTTAAAAATCATGGTGCAGTGCAGGTACTTATTAAATCTGTAAGACAACAAATCAGTAAGAAGCCCTTTTAAGAAAACATCTCTAATGGGATGTATTTTAGAACAGTCTGCCTTTAATGCACCTACAAAGCAAAACATATTGAAGCTGTCTGAGCAAGGTGGATATCATAAAAAAACGTTTCCTATTCATCACTCCAAATCATTCCCAAAAAATAAGCTTTAATTACATGCTTCACGAATGTTTGCCATTGAAAAGGGAGGACATGGGCGATGATCCAAGCAGGCTCAAAAGGAGAGCTGTTTTCTTACACAGGAAATTGTCCCTTGTCCAAAAAAAATGTGACTGCTATTGCTGTCTGACTTCACAGTGAAGCTCTTGTAGGTGAGATAGCCATCTTCTATACCACTGGCAAGACTTAATTAGCACCCTCAAAGCAGCTGATGAGTGTGCTGGGAATATCTTGCAGGGACTCGTTGGAAAACATGGCGCTTTGACAATTCCCTAGAGCCAGGTCATCCAGGACCTGTTCTGTTGTTACTGATTTTTCTGGGAAAAAAGATTTGCGTTTCCCCCCCCACACAAGCCCACATGCTGTTTAACCACTCCCTCTACAACAGTGGTTTTGTCAGTCACTTTGTCAAAAGGACAGGCCAGCAGCCTTACGGAAACACGGGCAATCACATGCAATTTCTGCCGTCTTCGACCACCTCTAGCATCTTTCAAGGTTGGACTGAGAGCAGCCCCTGTGGCTTAGGAGGAGACGCCGTAAGATCGGGCACCACCGTCGAGCAATTTTATTTAGGCGCACCTCATCCCCTGTGGCAGGCCGTGGGGTGACGGTAACATCAGTGCTCAGATGAGAGCTGGTAATTGTTGCCCGGCAGGAAGGCGCCTCTCGCTGGGGCAGGAATACGCCGCCGTCACCGCTGACAGCAGCCACACGCTAATTGTGACAGTTCAGTGCTTAGATCACTTTATGTTCCGCTAATTCACTACCCCATGCATTAGTTTCTCCATTAGAATATGCTAATTTATCCCCGGAGCTGCAAAACAGACAACAGCTCTCTCCCTCTCCCTCTTCTTTCTCTCCTCTCTCTCTCCTGCTCTCTTTCTTTCTCTCTCCACTCTTCCTGCTGTTTTTTTCTCCTCTCTCCTGCTGCTGTTGAAACCAGTAGTGAATAATGTGTCGAACTGACAACTTGGAGAGAGGGAGGGGGATAGTGTACAACAGTCTTACAATCCCATCCATATATCCATCCACAAACCACAGCATAGCATGTCTTTCGTCGGAGAGAGCACCATTTCCCCCATTGAATTAAGAATTCATGCAAGGCAATCTAGTATGTAGTTATTGAAATAATTAACAATTCTATTATGAAATCAAAACACTTCAGGAGCTGAAGGTCCTCCTGGCAAGGTGGGGAAGCATTGGCATTGGCTCAGGCAGGTCTGTTGATTAGACCGGAGTGGGACATAAGCACTCATGCCAGGAATGTAAGCACATAGATTAGCCGCAGCATGCCGTTGTGTTCAATAGGTCTCACTTGTCCGATTCTGCTGAGAACTCAGATATCCCACCTGATTTGAATCTGATGCCATTGCAGCTCTATGCTTTGGCAGAATAATAGTCCCTTATAAAGTTCAACCTGTTGCTCTGTATCTTCTAGAGGACTGTGATTGTAATCCGATACACCCTTTTCATAGCTCCTCAAAAGGTCCTTTCGCTGTCCGTTCAGTGTTTGTGCTTAAGAAAAAAGCTCTGGTGTTCATACACAGTCCTGTTAAATGCTAAACAAACATTGTGGCTCAGACCGAGCCATATTAATTATCCCAGCCAATCGACACCATGCTTAAGGAGCACGGAAGTGAGGGCTGTAATTTGGATGGCTGTTGAGCTCAAATATCAACAATGGTTGCATAACTGAATCCGAATCGAAACCGAATCGTGGACTCAGCCTTTAAGTCCAGTTTAATTCATTTAAATGCACATTTTTCCGACTGAATCATTTCTGTGGTGATGCTGAGTTTTAAAAACGAACAGAGAAAATATTCCACAGTGCTGCCTGATAGAACGGGTTTATATGAAACAGGAAGAGAGTCTTACCCCATGTGATGGGTACGTCAGCCAGCCCCAGTCTCCTGAATTCAGTGTTGTGTCGAGGAGATTAACTGCAACAGAAGAGAGATACCATTTTTAAAGGCAAAGGATCAGGTGCATTCATGCTTAGGTGGTCACAAAGGAAAAACAAACATCACACACAATCCTGTTTCAGTGATGTACTGAGCCATGTGCGGTCGACACGTGGTCAAAAGTACACCCGTTTCAGAGACCCTTGTCGGTTAACCCACGAGAGCTGGGAGGACAGGAGTTTTTCATGGCATCTCATTTACTCTGCCTTACAGCAGCGATCGACTGACTCGTGTCCCTCAGATGCTGCCGAGGGAACACTGACGGGTGACATTCTAATTGTCTGATTAATCGCCTCTCAATCCCCACCGAAGTCCTTCACAGACGGATCAATGTGTCGCTTGGCTCCGAAGTGTGACGCCGACATTGATCACCAGCTAAAGCCCCGCAGCACTGTTCATGTGTCTTTCTGCTGTTTCTCGAGGCACTTAAATTTAGCGTGATGAAATATTCCTAACTTCATCGCTGACAGGCCCTGTTGGGACTCTCCCTCTATTTATTGATAGCCTAACACTGGGATTCCAGCTTTTTTGGGGGGCACACCAAGGTGACCGTGGGAGTAGACACCCGGCGGACGCACCCTTCCAAGCTCATCGGCACCCCTTATTTATCTCTTTGTCATCATAGCTGAAGGCCATATCCTCTTCTATCACTGCGCTGTTTAGATTACATTGTTGTTGGATATTTTGTAAAAAGCCCATCTGGCATAAGCAGCAGGAGGAGTCTGTTCATCTGGCCTTATGCCGAACGGCAGACACCTGATGAAGATGCAATGTGGAAAGATGAGGCAATTGAGACCTGGACATCCCTGGGCACGATACAGTGAACTACAGGGGTATGCGATACAGGGAGACAAGAGCCACACCCACTGTATATATGAGGTGTATTTCTCCATCTAACGGAGGAAGGGGACTAAATAAACTCTCCCTGAGAGGTTCCCCCAGACACGTTGCAAGGAACATCAAGAGCCATTGGAACAGATGTCCTCTCCTCTCTCACATTTTCCACCCCTCATTAACAGACATTAGTGTTTGTTGCCATGCCGATACTCATCAAGGTGCTTGTGTTTACACAGGAGAGTCTCGTGTTCAACCGTCAGATGTTCAGGTCTTACTCTCCTACTCTTGCTCTCTTCACGCTAGCCATGCAGATGGGGGGAAAAAAGAGAGGAAGGAGAGAGAAAAGAGAAGAGAGAGAGAGGGGGAAGAAGAGGGAGGGGGATGTTTGTGCGAAGGGGGGAGGAGAGGGAGGGATGGGAGTTGAGCGATAGCGGAGGCAAATAAGAGGGGAGAAATAAATAGGAAGGATTAGCGCATATGGTGATAGCTCTCCTAATTTGAGAAGGCTGCAGATGAGGGCATTAGGTCAGCAAGCCTCAGGTGTCTCACGCTCCCTCCCTCCCTCCCTCCCTCCTCATCTACCCTCTCTCCCTCCTTCTCTGTCTGTGGCCTTACACAGTCTGCCTATTTATCTCCTTTGACTCAGTATTGATCAGTTTCCTGCCCCGCTCTCCATCGGCATGATGAAATTGATGAAGCACTGGAAACTCAGATACGAGATCACAAAAAGTCTTATGTTCTTTTTGTTTTTAGACCCACAAACAATGTGTAAAGTGTTGTATCAATTGGACATAGAACATTGTGCCAGTAATACAGCCGTACATTCATATGTTTGTATGTGGCTCGTTTGAACAGAATGCTCCCCAAAATACCCTGCTGTATTTTACGCAGGTAAATAGTTTCCGCTCTATAATACTTCTTCCTCTCTTTTACTCCCCGATGGCATGTTCCATTACGTTTTGTTGACATCAAATATTGCGGTCTAAGCTGGATAGATATTAAAAATGGAGACGGTAGTCATTGAAGGTACTCACAGATATCACAGTCTCATGCTAGAGATTCTGTGCATATGATCAGCCATTGGGACAAAGAGCATGAAATTGTCCTCTGGAGTGCTCAAGGTCAGACAAATAGTAGTGACTCAGACTTTACTCACACAAATTGAGCACATCTCAACACAATAAAATGTGTTTGGTTGTGTATGTGTGTATGATACACCCATAGAGAGAAAAAGAGACTGAGAGAGTTTTTCTGTAGTCAGCTCAAAATCTCAGCGTTGTATAAATACAGAGGATAATGTATAATTAAAGCATTATTAAAGCATTTCTGCTGAGATTGTAGAACGAGGTGTTCTTTGTTTGGACTGAACATACATTACATTAATATTTCTCGATGCAACACATGTTATTTCCTATCGGACCTGTACCAAGGTGTTTATTCTTTGGGATGGAAAGATCGATTGCCCTGCAACCCTGTCTGGAGAGAAAATATACGTTTGCTCCACGTTGAATGCGCTCAGCATCTCCACCACGTCCTCTGGCCAGTCACAGGGGAACATGTATCAAATGAATGGAGTGATGGAGGGCCTCGGCGCGGGTCACTGGAGGAGATCGCCTGCAGTGCGTCTCCGGTGACACAGCTGAAATATCGGCCATCCAGGGCCAGGAGTTAAGTGTGCTGCCTGCGGGGGCCCACTGCCGACCAATGGGTGTGAGGGATGCAGGTGAAAACACTCTCACTCTTCATGCTGCCCGCCCTGTTTATTTTCTCTCTCTCTCATAGACACACACACACACACACACACTCACAAACAATAACACTCACACAAACACTTTGGCAATATAATGAGCAGTAAAGTTGTGAAATGTTCCCTTTCCATTTCAGCTTTATGCTTCCTGTATGAGTTTAAAAAAGCAGCAGAGATGTTTATTTTTTCAGTTTGTTCTCTCTCTCTCTCGGTTCAAATAAATTGAACATTTCTATCCTCTGAGGTACGGAAAAATTAGTTTTGTGCTTGGATCTTCCTTCTTGTTCATAATTACACACACAAAAAAAATACACTTGTGAAGCCAGAGTTATGAGCTTTACATCTAAAATGATCGATTAGCTGACATTGCGCTACCCAGAGGGACACTAACGGGAGTAACTTCTGGAAAATATTGTAGAATTAGAAAATATCTCTGCTCCTTCAGTACAAAATACCAAAACTTGCTTCCGTATATATAGAAACCTATCTGTACCATTTTACTTTTCAGTATTTTTATTTTTTTCTCAGTTTTCCTTTCCGTTTCATTTTATTGAACTAAGTCACCACTGTACAGTTATTAGAGGCGGCCCCTCTAAAAGAGTTGTGATGGAGCCCAGATAATAGGTAGTGCCCAAGCGGGCTATGCAAACCAGTTCCAGAAGTCATTATCAATAGAGAGAACTGATTCCAAGGATTGTTGACAATGCTGCTGTAGTCAATAGGATGCCTAGCGAGGGGGGAAGGAAACCAAACAAAGTGTATAGCACTGCCTTTCATCTCCTTATCAAACGGACCGGCTATATATCTGCTATAGAGATCTGCATTATTCATCTCCAGTAGGAAGCTGAGGACAGCAGTGCTGCGCTGGCACATGAAGAGGCTTCATTAAGGAAAACACACACACACATACACACACACAGGTGTGAGTGGAGCTACAGCCAGCTGCGCTTAGCTGTGTCTGATGCCTCCAACGATTTCATCAACTTCTAATGACTGTCACTTTGCCATTGGAGCCTTCGCAGAGGTTTTGAGTAAAAAAAAAAGGAAAATGCTGCACATTACGCCCAAATACACACGTCTCCTCAATCTGGAGATAATGAAAGTGTGTATTGTCAGCGGACGGGGCAGGATTACGTGCCTCTTAAATTCATATAAATTATTTATTGTGGAGGGGAACAATGATTAAATGGACAGATCATGATATTTGTGGCCGTAGGATAGTGAGCATGTTCAGAGAAGATTGACCTTAGGTAAACTGTCCTTATGTCCAAGTTAAGCTTTCACAGTGGTCAAGTGAAATGGTCACTCGTCATAAAATTACCTTCATACTGTGGCTATAATATTATTCTGTCATCTTTTTAATGATGCCCTTTTGTGTTTTGTATCCTCAATTTATCAGGTAAGGCTTTTTAACGCTCATTTGTGTTCAAAACATTGCAACATATGGCAGTGATTTCTAGTTTGCCTGTGCCCTGTGGATCTGTCTCTTAAAACCCTAAAACATCCTGTCCTTTCTGCCAAATGCTGAGAGGTTCTCACTTTTGCCTTCCTCTTACAGACACCTTACCTGCTGGCAAGCTCACACTGCAGCTGTTTCTATGGAACATCCATTTCCCTGTACTCTGAAGTGTGGGCACTTCTGAGTATGCTGCAGCTGCATGGCTCTGCGCTGGCATGGCGTGCTAGCTTAGCATAGTGTGTGGGTGCGTCTTGCGTAGCGCTGGCAGGAGGAAGCTCCCTCGGGGGAACAGCGGGACGGAGCGCATCAGTGTCTGCGTTCCTCAGGGAGCACCTCTCTCCCGTGTTTGCTGATGGAGTGTCACGGCACACGCAGGGTGTGTAGATATTTATATCGCAGGTAACGCCAAGAGGGCACCCACCAGCCACAACTCACTGAGCAGGGCGCTTGGCAGCGGCATGCGCTAACGACGGATGCTAGCTGACTCCGTGTCCTGATGCTCCCCAAAATACACCGGAGCTATCCAGGAGACATCTCATCTTTTGATCTAGTTTGAAAAGGAGGTGCTCCAATTTTGGTGGATTTATTTTTAAGGGCTACCAGGGGCTGTGTGCATCAGAGCCACAAAACCATATACAGCAAAAATAAACAAATAAATAAATAACCACTTGACTGCCCAAAAAGGTCTATCAGAAACTAATCACTACCTCTAACGACTACTGAGAATGCTTTTCATTAGAAGCCTTAATGAATTCCCATTTTCTTACAATGATCCACTGATAGTGTTTCATCAACATCTTCCATCTGATAAAAGGATCTCATTAGTTCAGCAAGCACCCATGTGGTATATTCATTTTATTTTGATATTTTCCCTTCAAACTTTCTTTGTCCCCGATATGTCTCCAGTCTAGGATGCGGGGCAGTGAAATCCACCAGCGCTGACTGTGAATTATTGACAGGTTCAGTCGGATAGGGCCAGCGACGGCTTTCCTCAGACCAGGGTGAAACTCAAATTATCTTCCTCCCATAGTTCCTCGAGCTCCAGACTTTGCCTGTGTTTTTCATTCCTGGAGACCAATGCCTACATTTCTCATCAATTAATGACAAAAAAAGATGATTTATTTAGTGTGTTCCTCCTCACGTTTCCAGCTCTCTCTTCAAGACCCTGTTCAGGCTTAACGGAATGTTCTGGAACAGCAGTGTCGCCATTCCGTCCCTTTTTTATTTCATCTATGCACTCGGCCATCTGATGGAATGCCGGTGACTATGTAGCAATTCCTGTCAACCAGGGAAAATGCTTTTAGAAGTCACTCATGGTAATCGCTCCCTTGGTCTATGGGCGAAAATCGTCACAGCACATGAAAGGATAAATTCCACCCTTTGACAGTCCATTTCCACAAGATACTGTTTTAATCTGTATAAATCTGTGTAAATGGCTGTATTGTTTGCTTGCCATTTAATGGAGCCCACTGAACTGTAGCGCTGAAATGCATTTCTTCGTCTGTGTTGATGTTTACCATAGATTGGATCGGCACTAAGCTCCTGACATGGAGGAAAGTCTCATCAGATAATGGATTACATTTGTGTATAGCTTATGTGTGCCTGTGTGTGGGCAAAGTGTCTGACAAAGAGTGACAGTCATGCAGGAAAAACTGAATATATAGTATGTGTGTGTGTGTGTGTGTGTGTGTGTGTGTGTGTGTGTGAGTATGGGTGTTCATACGTGTGTGTGTGTATTGGTGTGCATAGACTGCAAGCATACGTGTGTGTGTGTGTGTGTGTGTGTGTGTGTGTGTGTGTTAGTGTAACTGTGTTTTGTGATTTCTTCAGTATGTCATGTGATGCAATAGGCCTGATTGCACAGATACTCAGCCTTTACGAGGCTTACAAGTTGTCTAGACTTTGATGCCATGCCACCATATTTTGTTTTGCCATCGCTTGATAAAATGTGACTGGATAAGCAATAAGAGCAGGCAAATAAATGGAACAAATATGTCGATGTCTAACAATGTAGCCTAACAGCATGACTTATCCACCACTGTGATGTGGCATTTCATATCCTATTCATTTCACTGTGACCCAAGGTACAAAGGAAGCAACTATTGTATTGCCTCCAATGTGGGCTCTATGTTGTATATTGTTGGTATTGGATCTTCACACAAAAAAGAACCAAAAGCACAGTGCAGTTGCTGAGTAACTCAATGAGTGACCTAAGAAGAGGCGACCAAATGAATGGCTAGAGATGCAGGTTTGGCCATTTTGTTCCCTGTGTACAGAATATAAGTTATGATGAGCACAACACAGTCCTACATCTCATACAGATTGACAAGAGAAAATAGTGAGATGGGAACATTGGGAAAATTGCTGTTATTAGATTTTTTTTGCTGTTTTTGCTATTATTCGTATTAAATATAAGATATATGTAAATGTAATATTCTATTGTTCCTTCAAATAAAATCATGCAAGCACATTTGCTTCCATATTTCAGTGGATTATTGCATATTTCACTTTTGCAATCAAAGATGAATCAATCATGTTTCAATTTGTATTTCAAAATTGCACTCAAGTGCAAGTCTTAATTTCCCATTTCTGTCATTGTGTTTGCCACAGGCGTATTTTGTTATTGTCCTTAATAAATCGGGGGGAAAGAGAACGTAGTTGGCTGAGAAGACGTGATTTGACCATTCCGCCATCGTATTTACATTTTATTTATGCTTTAGGGAAATTTGAATGGTGTGTACTAAATGAAAATTCCAAATGTCCTTGTTTTATGCGTTATATACTTCAATATGTGTTTAACAACTTATCATGCCCTCAAAGGAACTCATCTTCGTTTCAGAATTCCCCGATTCCCTGTCACATCTGCATTTTATAGCTTTAGACTTATGTCTTGTGTGAAGCGTGCTGTGAATTAAAAATGTCAAGAAATAATAAATAAAACTGTCACAATGAGGGCGTACCAAAGTTGTCTTTTGTCTTTACTTGATGGTGGAAAAGGCCAAGGGTTGAGACCCTTGACAGAGCTTCTTCGGTCAAACCTGTCTTCCCTGACAGTCTCCACCTCAGCGATTACAGCATCTCTGATTAGAGCCATTACACTGTGGGTTCTGCCATTTGTAACTTCACATGGACCCCCATTCTTTACTAACAGTGTGAATACTGATGCAAGAGAAAGCAATACATTTTCCACCTTTCCCAATAAAACATTCCCTCTCTTTTTAATGATCTTGGATCTAATTAGGTAGAGAAACTGACTGAAAAAAAAATCCCTCTCTCTCGATTTTTCCATATATCTCTCACTCAGCCGAGCCTCGGTGCTGTTTGTGTAACGCATTATGAGTGTGTTAGTGCTATTGGTAAAGTAATGACTGTGCATGGCAGATATTAATATCTTTGGGAAAATGTGTTTGCAATGGGAGAGAGGTGAACATCCTGCTTCTCAGCTTTTCTCCACCTTCAGCCCCTCTTAATCATGTTAGGCCTGTGATTTATGTGCAAATTATGGGGGCATAAAATGTATTATTTCCTTATGAAAATGGGAGGAACTATCCATCACGGTGGATCAGGCAGAGTCTCCTGATCACTAAATCACAATCAGGGACACAGCTAAAAGCAGCAGAAATGTTGCTGTTGGTGTTAAACGCTGGCAGTAGCTCGCCCAGGAAGGGCACGGTGGACTGAAAATTCTTGGGGTAAAAAAAGGAAAGACGAGGCAGAAAAAAAAAGTGAAGATGCTAAACTACTAATTAGGGTTCAGGGTCACCTGGAGCTTCAGAATTAGATTAATCAGCCAGAGGGGAAGCCATCACCAGGGTCACATCTATTCCATCGGAAAAAAACTGAAATGGGCCAAGAACTTAAGGTCCTACTATGTTAGAACCTGTGCTAATTCTAGTCCTCGTACCTGTAGTTACACTATGACTAGGTATATGCATCATGTCAAATAGTAGTGCACTGACTACACTGTACTTGTTCTTCCGAAAGGTGAATGGGCTGAAAAGAACCCCAATGTTTTTTACTATAGTAAAGTTCTGTGTCAAAATGTCAAGGCTATACATAGCCAAGATCAGTGACACCACACCTAGCAAGAGTGTGGCTGTGAAGTTCCCAGCATGCACTACTGGCAAGTCATGGACACTGCCGTCACACACTGCAGAAACAGACCAAGGCTGGCCATACGCACACCTGCAGATAACACACACACACCTGCAGATAACACACAATCATTTTTTAATTTATAGCTATTATTTTATACCTCTTCCTGGTTGTGTAGTTTCATGTGCTATTTCAGACAGCAGGGAGGAGGAGCGATGGACCAAGAGGAGAGATGGGCCAAAGGAAATAGAAGAGATTGAACCAACAGCAGGCAGGGCAGAGGGCTCAGAGAAAGGGAGAGGAGGAGGAAGAGGAAGAGCAGAAGCAAGACCAAAGAGCAGAGAGTGGGAAATTGTGCATAACCCCCTTTTGAACCCTGGGATAGTAGTGCCCAATTACAAAGTGTTTGGCCACACACACACACACACACACACACGTATGTACGTGCACAGCTCACAACGCACAACGCACAAGAAAACTCAAGAGGACCAGAGATTTTTCAAACGCAGCATCATAATTACGGTTTTTCTCCTGAGGACGATAAGGATTTGCTCTGGGGTTAGTTATTCTTTTGCTTTTGCCTTTTTTTCTTTTCTCCCTCCCTCTCCACCACACACGCGCATACACACTGTTCTTCACAGACTGAACAAAAGCAGTTATGAGGCCTCATCACAACAGCAGTCCCACAGACATGACATGTGTTTCCCAACCCTGCATTATTCATTCCTGTTCTGGTGCTGCTTCTCGCCACTGAGATAAAAACCCAAACGTGCCCATCGCTCCTTATTTATTTATTTGCTCGGGGAGGCGTGGGCCAATCTCACCTAGGCACATATTTCTCCAGGAACACTGATCCTAATACAACAGAGCCTACTCAGCACTGAAGCGCTCTAAACACTAATGAAGATGTCTTTAAACACAATTAAAATGGCATTGCCATTGTGCTATACATGCCATAATAATGTGAAAGTACAGCAACTGAATTACTATACCAGTATGTTCTATCTCTCACTCTCTCTCCATCTATCTATATCAATTCTTGCACAAATATAGGCCAAAATGTGGCAAAAACCCCCTCCATAAATATCAAGAATTTTAAGTAATTAGTTGTTGAGTGATTATCTCAGGAAATGAAAAAGATAGCAGCACATTCGTCAGTACATCAGACAGAACTGTTAAAGAGATGTGATATTAGCCCTTTGGATGTTCATAGCAGCACCAAAGCAGCCATTAATATCCCACACAGACACACACGCATACGTAATCAATGAGGTCAAACACTTTGCTTGAGTGTTGTGAGCAAGAAAAGCAAATCACAGGCCTTTAGTACCTTTTTTATTCCAATAACAATCGCTCAAAGCATCATCAAAAACACTGTGGTGGGATACCCCACATCATGTGAGTCACACAGTTTAGAGGTACTCATTAAGCTCTGCCTGCTACATTCTACAGAACCTCTACAGTGTTCAACCCATAGCAATTAGCATTTGGCAAGTGATGCTATATCTATGATTCAGAAGCAAATTGAGTACAAATATGAAAATAATGAGCATAACTATGGACAGACACAGGTGCAAACACAGGGATCAGTATCAAACCCATGGTGTAGCTATTCAAACATTTCTCCTTGCTGATCATTCTTGTGCATTCCGTGAAAATGACAATCTAAGCTAGCTGTTCACTGATATAAGACAATCTCAAATAGCCTTGACAGTCAAACTATTCATCAGTTGTTTACTTGTGCCGCCACTTAACTGAGGTAGAGGAGCCATGTGTCTAATGTCAGGAGACCCTGTATTTGAGGTGGGTTTTTTTGTGAGGGGAAAAATTGCTTAATACAGAGCCAGCCATTAATCAATGAATCCCTCCATGTGTTATTATTTTCCTCTGCCCCCTCTTCATCTCAGGCACATGGACTCATTGTGTATTTATCTTTCAGCCTGAAAGTCAGGAGAAGGAAATCCTTTGAGCTGCAATTCAAAAGATAAAACTTAGACATCCAACTTGGGCAGCTTAGAATGTTTCAAATTGCTGTGAAGTAGTAATTTATTAGGTCAATTCAATTTTGCAGCTTTAATCTTTAATTTATGATGACTAATAATGAACCATCATCGGCGCTGCACTGTCCTTTATTGTGCCTGTTGTCCTGTTGTAGTCATTTTGTACTGTCTTGCGCTGTTTGTTCATGTTTGAACACATGCACTTTATGTTGTCCTCTGGAGATTCGTGTAGTCTTCTTTGGCCCTGCGTTGTTCTATGTAGAACCATGGTCCTGGAGGAGCGTAGTTTCATCTCATTATGCACTGCATTAGCTGTAAATGGTTCAATATGACAATAAAACCAGTCTACAGTCTAAACAGCCATACATGAACTTTTGAACTCTTGCAGTGCATAATATTATAGCGATTCCATTTGCTTTGTGATGTCTCTGGTAACAAATATAAACACGGTTGCTCAAACCAGAGGCTTAATGATTACTTATTTATTCTTGAAGGATTATGGTTCTGATAACTGAGTGCAAATTATTTTAATGGAATGTTTGCCATGAATTGAATTCAATCATTTAAGGGCCATAAAATGGAAGGTTAATCAATTGCATCCATTATGTAAACATATTATTTCTAAATTATTTAGTTACTGTCGTTTTACATGACCTTAATTTGATGTTTTAATTCTATGATATTTGCTATGATATTTCATCAGTCCATAAATAGACAAATAAGCAGATAAACATATACATTAAATCAAGACAGCACCAGAGTTAATGATGCATGGTGGCTTGACACTTTACCTTCAGCTTACTTTTTAAGACTCAGTGACAACTGAACTAAATGTCTGTAAACAATTCTAAAGGCTGATCCTTCTTTGAGTCGTTTGTCATTATGTCAGCACGTGTCAATTTTGATGTGAAGGTGATGTAACAATGATGCCAAGTAAATAGATTTCTCTTGACAAAAGGTTACATTCTGTCACTTTCAAGGTTGACATGTCTGGGACATTATCACAATTTCAAAATTGCTCAGTGTATTCTTGTGATGTAAGATTGACATCATGTTTATAATCAGACATAATTCCAAGTTCAAACTGAGTTGAACATACCTTTACGCTTTGTCTGTTCAAAATGTCAGGACGGGATAAATAGTCAGTTGTGCTCATCGCTTGTGTGTTTACCATAGTTCCTCTTATCTGCAGGTTTGCATCCAGCATTCACTTGCATGCTGATTCACACTGGCCTCTCACTCTCTTATTTCCCAGTGTTGCCCTCTCAACTGCCCCTACACAGGGTGCCCATTAATGGCTACTTATCTACATCACCATCTCACCTGTCTATGCACCCGTATTTCCCTCAACCTGCGTCTTTGTCTGCACTGCCTACTCAACTGTTTCTTTACCTCTCTACCTTCTGCATCCTCTAGCCCTTTTTCCCTGTGCCCTTTGTAAGCTTTTCCTTTCCCTCTCCCACCTCACCATCTCCGCCCGTGCATGGCTATGTCAGACACAACAGCAGCCAGACCCATCACTCAGACAGCTCAGCCTGGGTCACTCTGTGTCACAGGCTTTAGAGCTCCATGACAGTCACACGTCCCTGTCACACATGAAGCTTATCTGGGTCTAAAGAGGGGAGAGAAAAACGTCCTGCACGACTGCAACCGCGGTGAGAAACATTGTCTGTCCTTGCTCACCTGAAGGTAAACAGCACACGGGCTGGTCCCTCAAAGCAGTGGGCTATGAAATGTATTTGTTTTTTGCATTTCACATAACAAATAAGAGAGCCACGTAATTTTTGCCAAACATACATATTGATGTACTATTGAGCTCCTTAAACAGAATAACGAAGTACATGCTGCCAGCAGCGACTCATAAGAATTAGAAAAATACTATCTTCACCATAACAACATATGCATACATGCAATCATATATGTTAACACATCAATAAAACCCATTGCTCTAACACACAAACACAGACTGTACAGGGGAAAAAAACACAGGATGGCACACAGGTGCTGCTTCCCCTTTGCTTGCCTGTTCCTGTCCTGTGTGTTTTGGGAGAGAGAGCAGAGGTGGCTGACAGCACGCACGGCACTTGATCGTTTCTCGCTGCCGGAGCAGCTTTGCGTGCAGGCACTCTCAGAGCAGGCAGCCCTCTGCACGCACACACTCTCACACAAGCCCCAGAAGCGTCCCCTGGAGCTCACGCTGCTCCCGGATGAACTTTAAGACACACATACACACATACACACACACACACACACAAGTGAGCATGTGTCTCTCTGTGGATGGAGACTATACATGCACTCACTCAAACACCCTTTCCCTCACATCAAAACTGTCTGATCAGATGAACACAGACCTGAGATTGTTTGACAGCTCCCAAATTCTGAAAGTAAGCTTGTGCATGTGTGTGTGTGTGTGTGTAGATAACTTGCACTCAATTTTGAATGCATGGCAATCAAACAAAACCCCTTCGCTTTAGTCTCATCCTGTAGGCGTTGTAAAACAAGAAGAAGCCAGCGTTGTGCGTCTGTGACAGAGCAGGCTCACTCTGAGGCACTTACCTTCATTGCTGTTTGTGTCTCTGGAGCCCTGAACCTGGAGAGATATAGTCCACAGTACGAGCAGCAGCAGCCCCGGATCCGATGCCATCGTGCAAATGTGGACCCGGCGCAAAGTGAGGATCTCTCACTCTCTCTCTCTCTCACGCTCACGCTCACTCACTCCTTCCCCCCTCTCCCTCTCACTCGCTCCCTCTCTCCCCAGGCTTTCTCTTTGCCAGTGTTGCAGAGTGGTGGTGGCTCGAGCAGGGATTCACAGCACTCTGCGCCGACTTCAGAAACTGCCTGCTGCACTTGGCCACATGCAACACCACCAGGAGTGGCACGGGGGGGCGGGACGCGACTGTCTGTCAGTGCGCCCGCAGCCAATTAGAGCAGGAGAACTCTGGCTCTGCCTCTGAGCAAAGGCACTTTCCAACCACACCTTCTGCTAATACTCCACCCTCTTCTCCTCCCCTCTTCATCTCTTTCCCTTCTTCCCTTCCCTCCTTTCACTCTTTATCAGGGTACATTTAAAATATATCGTACATAAATATCACATATGATAAATCCAACCTAAGGGTGGATGTATTCGCAAAAAATATGCATACGCAACATAATAACTTTGTGTCGATTCTATGATAAAATCACAATACTTTTGCATTCTAACAAGATAAACGTGTGTATAGACCAATTTTCAAGAATAAATTGAATTTATTAATTGAATTATTTTCAGGGAAATTATGCTTAAAAACATTATAAAGATTTCATAAAGGTCTACACCGATGTGCTACTTGTATTTAAACACAGAGGTTTAGATCAAATCTTTCCCATAGATGAAGGTTTGTTTTACTGTAAAGCTACAATTTCCTGTGTATTTTTTCCATATGCATATACGTCGACACAAAAGACATTTCTCTATCTAGCCTAATATGCTCCTTATATAGGGTAGACGTTTCTGCTGACTTGGTTTCAGGTTATTACTCGGCGATATCCACTTATTCTAAAAGTGCGTCTTATGGCTTCACTACATTCAGTTTTGTCAGGAGTCTGAAGAGCAATTGTCTTTTGTCTTATCACACTTCTTCAAGGACAAACAATGCACGATTGATCCCTCATTTACTTGGCAACTGCTTCAAACGGTGACTTGTTTAGTCAATGCACACTTCAGTAGCATTTTAACATGTTGATAAGAGAAAGGTCGGCCCTGTGTGAAGAGAAAGAAACGCTGCAGCAACCCTATGGGCTCATAAGAAGTAATATTTTCTAAATGCTCATCAAAATGTAAATTAATCTTGGCTGAAATCTGCATAAAGTAATTATGATTTTTGTTAAACCCTGTCTGTTTACGGAGGCTGACACTTTGGCATGAATTATATGTTTGTAAATGTAATTCCTTCCTATTACAAAGCTAAATAGAATAATTTGTGTCAGCTGAGCCAAGTATGTGAAAGCCTTGATTTAAGGCATTGAGGCATAACTGCTAGCAGCATAGCCAGTAAATGTGTCTGAATTCTGCGAAAAAAAAGGTGATGTCAATATTTTTTACTTCTGAAAAAACTGTTGCAGTTTCATGAAAGAAAACTTCTATTTACAAAACCCACTTTCATTTTGGAATTACCGGCAACAACAGGACGGATTCGTAAAGCAAACACTTCAGTCACGCACCCAATGAGCAGCTGGTTTTAGAGGCTGCTGAACAATAAAAAAGGGAAGATGGAAATGTAATGACTGGAGAGGCGATGAAGAAAAGCACCTCTCGCTCACGCAGGGCTTCCTCTGCTGAGCCGAGGGGCAGCTGGTCACGGCCAAACACAGAGGGCCAGGGAGAGAGAGGAGCGGCCAAAAGAGGGAGAGGGGCTTCTGAGAGCGAGCACACAGGGGAGATTCTGTGTGATGCTAGGCGGCAGTCATGTGCTCCTCTCCCCCCAAACTACCACCCACTCCCGCCCCACCCCACCCCACCCCTTTCCTGTCCTATCCCTGCCAAGCCTGCACAGTGCCCCGTGGATGCGTGCTGTTTGTGCCGCACGGAGGCTGAGCGCATGGAGGGAAGCACGGCACCGAGCTCTATGCTAAGAGACTAATGACATGTCTGAGGCATGTTTGGATGTTGCACGAGAGCCTGGGCCCGAGACCAGTAACTGTGCCGCATTACTGAGCGTGTTTTCGAGTCTTTACAGCAGAAAGGCCAGATTTCAATAACGCCAAGACACGCTTTAATAATACAATTGTAATATATGGGCAAAGAAAACTTAAATGTTGCAATTTGCTGTAAATTATAGGAAGGTAATGGTAGCCTTCAGCAACAACAGATGATTTTTTTTTATTTTTTTTTTAAAATACCACTGACAGACTTAAATTGATTACTTGGTCTACGACTGTTAGATAGCGTTGCTTATCTCAATTGCTGAAGTGACACCAGATTCTTGAAGTGTCTAATTAACGTCTATGCTTGCTGAAATTACATTTTCAGATGGTGAGATTTTGTTGAAATAGAAGAGAATCTTTTGAGCCGACAGCCTGTTGTATAAAAGTGAGAACTCTGAGAAACCTTGACAAACATGGATTGAGCCTAAGCCCAATCACACAAGGTCTAGACTTTAGTGCTTTTGAAGAGGATACTTCAGAACTTTCCAGACACCTTTCTAAAGCTCCTGACTGTCGTTTCTCTGACTGTTGCGATTGGCTGTTGTGATTTTGAATTTCTAGTTGTTGCCAATGTCGTGCAACACTACTCCTTCATTGAATCTCTGGACATATGGTTCAGCAATGGCATCATTTCCTAACACTTTTCCCTGCTTGTAGTTACAGCTTTGGTGTTTTGAAGGAAATAAAAAAGGGCGGGGGTGTGGGGGTGCTTGTGTTTGAATCTGGGAGCTCTTCCCTCGGCTCTTTAGGATATAATCCCCGAGAGAAAAGAGCGTGACGTTCAGGGCTTGTACCTCTCTCCTCTGTGCGACTGAAACAGCTAGCGGTGATGACACCTCCTTCACTGGGCTTTTTTTCTTTGCAAAGTTTTTGTCTGCTCTCGGCTCAAACAAAAACACCGGCATATCTGTTCCGTCTCAGCCTCTCGGTGAGGAGAATGGGATGTGATGCTTTATGGAGAGCTGGTGGGTGTGTGGGAGAGAGAGACGGCTCATAATCAGGACAAGACATATGTCTGCCACAGCTCTTAACATGGAATGCACGGTTGCACGCACACACACACACAAACACATATAGACAGACACACACATACACTCAACCACCCTCATACACACAGCGAGAGCTCATTACAATCAAGGATATTTTATCTGTCTGTCTGAATTATACATCTTTGTTTGGAGTGATCTGTGCTCAGATGTAATTTTCATGGATTCAAACATTATTTACAACACAGAAGGGGAAGTAATCAGGAGAAAAGATCAGGCAAGGCTTGGGGAAAAAAGGGCGAGATGGGTGTCAAGTTGTAGAGGACTCATCTATAAACTACTTTGCACACAACTCTACAGTTATCACACAGCCATTACCTGTAGTCACGCATGGCTTTGCTCCTCTCGGCCCTATCCCTATCATCACTGTCAGACGGCTGAGACATCGTCTGTGCATCCTTGGCTATAGTATGGTTGAGTATGTCCCATTTAGCATTTCAAGTAATAACAGCTTCCTTCCATCTTGCAAAACCTTTCATGTCAAATATATATTTTGTCTGAGAGGACTGGACCTTTTGATACTTAAAAAATGTGTGAGAGGCACAGAGTGGCAGTTGAAAGGTAGAGTCATCATGTTGTTTGGAAACACTGAAAAACTGCAGATTGGCTCATTCTCATCAGTCATATGGTTGGCTTTCATTCCCTTACCCTCCTGGATCCCAGAAGGCCTTGTCTCCCCAATAGGAGCATTGTGTCGCCAGCCAACATGGAGGTGTGCGACTACCCCATAGAGGTGCAGCAGCCCCTGAGGTAGGGAGACGGAGAGGGACCAGTCCAAACGACTGCGCTGGGAGTGTATCTGTGCGTGACGGGGGTCAGAAGGAAGCAGTTGGCTGGCAGTAACCTTGAATTACCTGCCTGGCTACCTCTGGGTTGCCATTTTGTGTCTCTGCGTGATGGCAGATGGCAGGGTCACTAGGCAAGAGTCGGCCATTGTGCCTCGGCTATATATAGAGTGGCGATGACACAGTCATTTAGCATAACACGCTTCACTTTATTCACTCGCCCAACATGGTCTGCTGTTCCTCTTGTCCATCTACTACACTACTACTACTTTCTCTCTCTCTCTCTAGCTTTCTCATGTTCTCTCTCTCTCTGTCACGCACTCTCTGCTGCTCATATGGATATGATGTAATTTGATGCAGTAAAAGTGTGTGAAGCAAGAGAAAGTATGTCAACTCAGGTTGTTGATCCAGAATTCTGTCAAGCATTTCTGTATTTATAATACTACAATCAAATCATTACCATTACAATTATTTTTTTTAAATTTTCAATCAAAGTCTTTTTTTCACAAACACTATGCTGTGTAATGAAATCTTGAAACTTGAGACATATTCTGATTTGCTTATTTTGACACAGGAATACTGTACAAATCAAGCGTGAGACATTTTAATCAGCCCTCTCACTGAAGTCTTCTTGCACTGTGCAAGAATATTACCGTTGCCATTGTTTGCCCGTGCAACAGCTTTGCGTTCGCCAATCGGCTTAGATCCACTTGGATTAATTGCCCCCGGCACAGACAAACCTGTGAGTCAGGTGAGCTGGAGTGTGGACGCAGGGGCTGCTAACTGAGATGGGATTTGGCCGCGGGGTTCCGTGCCGTCTGCCACCGGGTATTTCCAGATGGATCTGCGGGAAAAGCGAGCACAGGCAAGAGGAGAGTGTGGGCCCCAGCACCGGGCTCAGGGCTTTAGTGCTGTGAGCGCTCCTCTCCTTTCATCCCCTCCGAGGGGCTCCAGAGGGTTCAGTTTGCAGGCAGGCTGAGGACAGTGCGGACAGGTCAAACACAGTTCAAATAGACGCTGCAGTGGCTGAGGGGGGAAAAGAGCTTGCCAACATGTTACGTGCCAATAAATCACTTTTGCCATGGCAAGATGCCGTTTCTGATGTTTAGGTAATCACATTGTAAAGCCCGCGCAGTCATTTCAACTGTGACTGGCTTATGGAAGCAGGAGAATCCTCACAAATTATGATTTCCTTTTCTCGCTATGGATTGTGGTTATAACTAATTTAAGCCTCTAAAATCTTCATACACACATCTACACACACACAGACACATTATTACGTATAATGACTTCTTCCAATGAAAACAAATTGTACTTGATTATTAATGAACAACCCCCCATGTTAATACTTGTTCAGACACACATGTTCAAGGACACAAAATGACAGCTATGACATGTCCTCATCGTTCATATGACATTCCTTATAACTATGTCATAACAGGTGATATAAACATTTAATATTAACCAACAACACGACATGTCTCTCATAACAGAATTTATTTGTGTTTATATTTATAATGACAATGAGCTACATTAAGTCCTGTTATGGCAAAGATACTCCCAATAACGGTAGAATATATCTTAATTTAACTTGCAGCATATGTTGGAACAGGTATTACCATTTTTCACATCAGGTTGACAGCATGACAATATGTACCTGACAGCCCACGGTGCAAGTTGGCTATCAGAGAAGAATCTTAGACCACTGATGCCAGTTTGGAAACATCATTAATCATGCTCCATACTCCTTTACGCATAGTATTTAGGATAACATTTGTGTGTATTGAGCTTGTTGAGAAATGCTTAAGCCATTTTCCTTTCAACAATTCATAAATGTAGCATAGAGGGGTAAATATAGCATAGAGATAACCCTAATGTAGAGGCAACCATGTGGGCTGACATGATGGATAAATGTGGTTTCATTAAAGTGGCTTGTCTTGATTTAAAAAAAAATCCTATTACCACTTCATGTCTGCCCCTTATCCAAACGTCATGTTAAAACTAAGTAAACCGTGCACAGCACAGTTATACATTTAGATGCTTTTAATCAAAGCAATCTGCAACACAGATATGCTATACATTTTACTGAGAAATAGGTGCTTCCTATCAAATCATCAAAAAAAACAGTGTCTTTGCTTGCTCCAGGCTGGAAATACCTTCAAATCAAACTCCTTCATCTGTGTGTGATATGAACAGTACCTTTTGTACTGATGCCAAGACAACATTAGGCAATTTCAGCTGAGGATACATGCTCCATGTCTGACATATGGCAGCATCGTATGTCACTGCACATTTTAGTTCCCCTCCTGGAATCAAAGTCTCATGGGCTCCAGTGGAATTTAAACCCCCTCTTGGTGTTTCCTTCAGGTAAGCAGAACTGCAAATATAGCAACACCATCCTTGTCAAACAAGAATAGTGGTCATGCCTGCATGTCTTACACTGTGTTGAGCTTTGCTATCCCTTTCTGACAACTGACAACTTAAATATAAGTGACAAAGTATGCCCACTGTCATTCATAATTGATTGCTCTGCGCAACATACTGTGGCAGAATGGAATGGTGTTGTATGACATGATTTTGTAGATCCTCTCATGGTGGATCCTAATTGCTGTAAGTAGCCTATGTGTGCACCCATTTCCTTGTGACGTAATTTTATCATGTTGCATGTTTTATTTTAGGGAATTGCTGTAAGTAGCCGAATAAGTACCTCACACTGTCTCCTTCTCTGTGCTAATAGATGCTGCCTGATGAGAATGTAGCCTATTCTGGCACTAGTTTTAATTCTTTTTGTTGTCTTCCTTGCTTTTAATCTGACATTTTGTCATGCATCACTGGAATCCTAGGCCTGGATTGTGGCTTGTCAGCTTGACTGGGGTACTACAGCTGCTACTCTGGCTCAAACTGCAAGAACGCCGCTGATTTGCCTATAGTTTGCCCATTCAGAACTGTTTTACCCTTTGTTGTGTTAGTTGCCTACTATTTCTACTAGCTAGCGGACAGTGCTGACATAACCGCCATTAATTTGTTTTAGTCTGGTCGTCTTAGTTGTGTGTATGTGAATGTGTGTTGGGAGTGGGAATTTTTTATTATTTTATTTCATCCCTCATCATATTTAAGCAATATAGCACGAGTGGGAGTGGGGTAGGTAAGGGATAATCCCACGGGTGGTGTTCTGCCGTAGCCATCGAGGCCGAAGGCCGAGTGGCGTAGGCAACAACACCCGTGGGATTATCCCTTACCTACCCCACTCCCACGAGTGCTATATTGCTTTTATAAAACAATTCTACAGTCAACAAATTAACATTTCAACACGAAGTTATTGATTAAAAATGGTTTATTTCGCCATTGTTTCTCCGCAACAAAAAATAGTTCCATTGTCAACGTCTTGGTTTGGAATTTTAAAAACTTTGAATTAACGGCTATCATCAATGCGAATGTTTCATCACGGAGTGATTTATTTTTAGCTGTGAAAAGTCCCGTAACTGTAGGTATGTTGACGAATAACCTATAGCATGGAACGTCTCTCGTCCAATCAGAAACAGCTAAATTACGCGCTAGAATCCAATTGTTTTATAATTGTAGTTACATTGTGTCTGGCACAAGGCCCTTCTTCACTGCTGATAACCATTGGTCAACGTTTCACCAGTATGTCATCTGCAGGTTAAGGTGCCCTGTTTGTTTGTTTCTTTGGTCATTTGTTGGTTTGAGTGTGTGGCCTCACTAATTGTATGTATTCCTGTCTTTCCCAGAAGCTGAGAGCCTAAAGTTTGGGGTAGGGGGGCTGGTTTCTTTATGTGGTATCCCCTCTTCTGGGTGCTATCTTCATCTGTACATCACTCGTCTTGACCATTGTGTGTGGATTTGTGTGGCTTTTTCACTCCCTTTCCCCAGCCTCTAGCCCGCCTATTTTATTATTGTTTGTATTATTTTGCTATTGACCTTGTTGGCATAGTTGGATCTTTTACATAGGTAAACGCCCTACCACACAACAACTTGGCACAATATGCAATGTCTCAAATGACTTCTATTTCTAAAATAAGCTTGTACCGCATGGTATAATACTTTTCAGATGAACATTGTTAGCTAAATGTGACAGAATAATAAGACAAAGTTAAATAAATGGTCCTAGATGTCCAAAATCTTGCCTGAACAATATTTTATATCAATATAATATTCATGAACTGTTCCATCTTTAGCTTGACTGGCCATTTTGCTTACTCTGAGAATATGCGTCCAAGACTACTATTCATTCTGAGAGTTGTTTTTGGGGTGGTTTGGCTGTGTCTCGTTCCTTTTCTATTATTAATAGACAGTAGCGAAGAGGTTGTGTATGCAGAGGGTATGGTCCGGTAGTAGCTTGATTGGATCAAATCAAGGGTGGATAATTAGTTGCCTCATCTCTCTCTCTCTCCCCCTCAGTTGTTTTTTTTGGAGATGGTGAAAGATTGCCTTATCTCCAAGAAAGTAGAAGATGCCTCCTTGCGTGAAAGTGCCAAGCCTGAAGACTCAAAGCAGTTGATGAATGAGCTCTTTTTCCTCATCTATTTTGTAAATGCACTCTTGGTTCTGCTCAGCAAGGCTCTGCAGATGACTGAGATCTCAGCCATCTGTAAATATTTTTTTAAATTGACTTAAAGATGCAACATGTGCATCTCACCCTATTGGTGTCTTGTTGTATGTGGTGTGTTCAAATAGCTTGTTAGCTTTAAAAAAATTATTAGAAATGCACATATTCTGCAATATTGTATAGAAATGTATAGAAGTGTATTGACAGTAGGGGCAGAGAAAACTACTAAAATCTGCTCAAGAAACCGTTCAACAATAGTCACCATACATACATAGCCTAATAATAATGACAAACGTACACTATGTAAGCTATGCATACAAAATGTGTCATATTTTTTTTATGTTATATGATATTCTTATGTGTATTGTACCCAGACTAAAATTCTCAAACATTATTTTCATTCCAAATAGACTGTCAGTGTGAACAGCTCAGTGTAAGAGTCTGTGTGAATAGAGTTCAACCCTACATGCATCCTTCAGTCTATTCTTGACATTCAGAAATCTCAGATAAAGTGTTCGATGGACAGTCTCTCATAGTCTGTCCCATTACTCTCCCATTAATGCCCATTAGAGTATGTCTGGACTATTATATAACATCGCCCATATAATATATTTATCAAAGTAACTTTGGCCATCATAATTGCCCATCCTTTCTCAAAGAGCGTTACACTGACGATTATATCATAACTGCACTAAAAGTCTGCAGTATTTCTGCTGGAAAATGGCATCTGTGAATTATCTTGTCATTAAACAGTCTCTTTGTCTATGGTTTATGTAAATCATTTTTTCCTTTTCTTTCCTCACTTCCATATCAGGGGGGGGAGTACCATGGCAGCCCAAAGAGAATTTTTAGCAGGCACTTTTGAGGGCGCCTCGTTACACTCAGAGTGATTCTCCCACTGCAGAGATCGTGAGAGGATCTTAAACCCGTGGGCTCATCAATACTGAGGTCAGGGTGATTAAGCAGGCCAGGAGGAATGATGTTTTTGTTTTGCCAAACAGGAGCAATTAAGAACTAATTTCCAGTCTGAGGAGCATCAGTGTCACTCTGAGGTGCTAGTTGCTACTTTGAGCAATCTAAATATTTTGCCACTGGTTTTATAATTGCGCAGTTTTTTTTTTGCTGCTTGTTTACAACAGAAGAGTAATGACGATAAGCACCTTCTGAAGTGCTGAGTATATTTTTCATGGACAGGGATTCTGTGGGTAGGAAATCGTTTGGTGCCCGAAGAGTGTGAATCTGAAATTGTGAATGCTCCTTAGTAGTATTCTATAATCTTTCCATTTTGCAATGATGTGTTATGTTGCAACATAATTACCATTACTATTACATGTCATGTCTACTTATCACTGTTTATTTATCACATTTACGTCACTGTTTTCAATAAATACAATGTCCAACAGGATGCTAAAACTAACTTTCTAACTAACTTCCACACATTTGCATTGGTTAATAAGAAGTTACCCTCTTGTTCTTTTGCCTCTTGAGGCTCCACACTGACAGTTACTGTCATTCATTGTCTTTAATAAATCCATTCTATAAAGTAATTTTCAATAAGCTGGAGTAGCATTACTATGTAGTAGTGCTATGAATCATCGCTCAGATGACATAGGTCAACTCAGTAACATAAGTGGTCAGTGTTGTAGCTGGATAGTGCAACATGACGAGTGATAAGGCAGAGTATGGAGGAAACAGAGCTTCATTAGGGTATCCTCAGCAAGCTGACACCAGTGAAACTGTGAATCTCTGACATCTTTCTTTAAAAAAAGAAAGACTTTCTTTTTGCTGAGGTATTTTGGGACAGCGGAGGGAAGATATGGGGGTGGAGTGGGAGGAGAGACAGAGAACGGAGCAGGAACAGGAGGGGGGGGGGGGGGGGGGGGAGGGGTAAAGACTGTCACCGCACAGCACAGCTTTTTTGTCACTTTCAAAAGCGTCCCTGTAAGGGAGCCGATGAAGTGCGTGGTGGGAGACTGGGTTGAGCAAGAGTTCACCAAGACATTCTCTCAAAGCCGGATCCAGAAGCTCGGATTGGCGTTGCAGCCTCCTCCTTTAGCTCCCGCCTCGCTGATGTCACACTCTCATCTCACCCAGACTAATCTTTGTCTGCCAGCAGAACAGCGCTTTTTTTATTTAGGTGTATTAACTGCTACTTATTTATTCCCCTATTCATTTTTATGTTATAAAAAATTCAAATTCTCAGAGAATTATGCTTAGGGAAAATAAGACTGGAAGCAAAATCCCATTTGCAACCAATTAAAAGCTTCTTCTGGTGTTCAGACAACACAATTGGGTTTGCTATAAACGTCCATGGGGTGAAGGCCCTCAGTGTGACTCATACTGCAGGGAAAACTATTTCACATTGAATTTGTCAGTGCTGACGTGCTACTGCCCTACAATCCAGTGAGAGTGTAGACTCAAAAATGGCACTGACATAACAAGTGAAAAAGGAATTCAACTTACCCTTCAGAGATCGTTGCCGGTTGAGCCAAAACAACACTCAGACAGCCAAATGCTGGCTTGAGGGGCTGTCAGTGGACTTGTCACATGGACGGCACATGTCATCTAAAAATGCAAAATAATCCGTTTCAGTGAAGTGCCATCACTGCCTGTCCTCTCAGTTTTTTAACACCTTTTGCAGGGTTGTTTATTTTAAACCTACAGAGTGTTATGTTAATCCAGTGCTGTAAAAAAAGAGCCTCACTTAGGAGAGGTGGTGATATGAAGACAAAAAGCAAGTGTCATCTCCATTTCTGCTATAGAATATCACTTCTTTATACACAACTTATTGTGTTAAGAGAAACATTTTTCAAAGGAAGTCTGTGCCTTAATACTCTCTTTATACTTTGTCCACTCATGATAAGCTATTACCAACTAACTTGTAAACTTGCTAATGACTAGCTAGTTCGCTTAAAATGTTGCACTCCCAACCTCATGCCTTTAAAAGCTAAAACTTAGCTATTGCTCCACCTATACTATCTGAAGCATACCAGACTGCATGAGTCAAGACCAGATAGAAAGGTCTTTGGTAATGACATATGACTACCCACAACTTACAAGTGTATCGTAACAACACCTTACGATACACCTAATATTGATTTGTGTCAACCAGGATAATGGATTTTAAACACCGTATTCTCCTACCCAATAGGGGTATTTAACTTGTATGTGTGCAAAACATTGCAGTTGTACAGTGATATTTAGTGTACTAGACAGCGATTTATTTCTGCACAAACCGTCATGGAACGAACTGAACGAATTCCATTTCGCGATATGAATTTCTGAGGGTCATAAGCTTAGCATAGCTTATTTGCCTTCTTGCTTGTTGCACTTGCTTGATGTTTGACTGTGTAGGACAGTTGTTGACTAACTAGTTTGTCATAATGTCAAAGTCAGCACATTTCAAGAGATTTAGTTAGTTTAAGCCGCTAGCATATCGTTAGCGATTAGCAATTGATCCAGAATGCTACTTTAATGGGTACAACCTCCTGTATCAGCTAATTTTTTTTCTACTAAAATATTGTAAGATTAATTGATTTAAGATATTTCTATCTATAAAGGTTTATAACTGTTTGTCACTTTTTTAATAGCTGGGGCGTTAATAGGTGCGGTTACGATACAAGTTTCTGAATGACTGAGTGTCTGGAGAGTGCAACTTGACATCAGCCTTTCATTCATACTGTAAGGGGGGTTGTGTGCTTCCATAAATGTGTGTGATGTGGTTTCGCCCCATAATGTTGTGCGTGTTTGTTAGTGAGGAGGTTAATGTTGAAATCTATATGACTGATGTTTTATTTTAGAATGAACCCATGTTTCCCTGTTTGTGGTAATGTCTGTGTGTTTTTCTGTTATCACTTGGAGTCTGTGTGTTATGTGTAATTGCCTGTATGCAGTTCCTTGTCTGTTTTAGCATATTTGTCCACCCTTACCCAATGTGTGATATAGAGATTAAACCCCCCTAGCGTTTCAGTCCATCTGTATTCAGTGATTTCCCTATGTGTCCTTCAATAAACGGCAAAGAGCCAAAGAGAAGCCTGCGCCATTGCTCCATCCGCTACAATACATTACTGAGGGATTTGGTGCAACTGCTGAGAAACAATGTTCAGAGTAATGCTATATTTAATAAATCTAAAGAAAATGGGGTGGGAAGTGATCAAGGCGGTAGAGTAACAAAGTAATAAATAAAGTTCAGTTTTGAGCCACTGAGAGTTTCCTCAAACCATACCAATAGATTAAACAGTCAGATAATACAATCACAGCATTGTTTCAACGCTTGTGTCAGCGGACAACTGAGAGACCACTGAAACATAGTTGGCATAGGTGGGCATGTGCATTTAGAATCACTGCAAGCACCACATTGCATGTTGGACTTTTTATCACAGTCTTTTAAACCAATAGACAACCAAACAGAGTTTGCCAAAGGGCGGACATTACATCAGTGCCAAACTGAGGGAAAAAAGACTCTCTATCTCTCACGCACAAATACACACAACACACACACAAACACATACACAAAACACACACAGGACCCTTTTCTCACCAGCTGAGTGGCTAAATTAGCAGCTGATAAGCAAGGGAAAGTTCTGAGCCTCCAGTTCCGATTCCTGGCGAAAAGGGGTGCTGCTGTGGCCCAGCACAGAAGAGTAATGTTCCTCCACTCACAGCTGCTAACTGACAACAAAAGACATGTCAGGATGATTAATGGTTGGGGCTGCCTCTCTCCTTGTTACTAGTTCGGCACTGTACAATGTTAAAGGCTACTGAAGGGCTGACTCAAATGGGAATGGAGAGAGGACTTTGGTAAACGCTGGAAACTTTCCTGAATGTGCTTAAGGGGAAATGCAAGGCAAGATGAAGTGGGGGTATAAATGTTAATAGGGTTGGTACAGCTTTAATTTGATGTTTTTATGGAGCCATAAAGGATTCCTGGGCACATTTATTTTCTGAAATAATTATTGTGTTTTGGCCTGAGGTCTTAGAGGCCCATGACAAAAGTTTACCATGGCCATTACCACAACATTTTGATAACTTTACCAACATGTTTAGAGGTCCCCAACCCCTGCTTTAGGCTGGGTTTTGCTTTAAATGCTGAGAAGAGAAGTTGTGCTGACAAACTGGGAGCTGGTGTCAAACCGTGGCTGTTTATTTCAGGCAGTTCAACAGAGTGAACCCTATTTATGGGGAACATAAAATGATTCAGTGGCAGGCAACTGGGTGTGTGAAGAAATCACCTCTCCTCATCGATTTCCATGCCAACTTAAAACATGACAGGGCTCCACTGGAGAGGTGCCATGGCAACATCAGAGTGAAATAGATTCAGCTGTGGTTCCACTGATTGTGTCAACCCTGCCACATTTGAGGGCACAAATAAAATAGTGTGCCAGAACTCTGTGATGAGTGGCAACAGTTGTCTGACAATGCAGAACACACAATTCAAATAGGAAGTCAAGGGTGTCTAAATATTGTATGAGATTTTGTTTGGAGAGTTGGAGAGTCATCACCTTTGTGGAATCCATCGAAATGTGTACATTTATTATGGCCGTTCGCAATACTTTTTTTTTTGTCTGTTTTTAAGAATAGTATGCATTGTCTAATGGGTTTGTATTGTAGCCAGTGATTGTCAGTGTCCAGATCCTCCTTGCCCTCCTCTTATTTAATATTATAAAGGAGAGCAGAGGAGAGGCAGAGGAAGGGACAAGGGGACCCTAAAAAGATTTTTTTTTTAAAAACACATCCATTTTATGTTGAAATGCAAGCTGCATAGATTATTTCATTGTTCATAGAAAGTCAAAATTGTGACAAGGAAAAGCTTTTTCTCTAATAAAAAATTGAGAAGGTAGGCTAATTCATCTGTTGATTTTCTTTAATTATCAAACACAAAGTAGGAAGTGATTTTAGACTCGAATTTTTTAAAAGTCAAAATGCATCGATAATCGTTTTATCAGTTTAGAACTGATAATCGATAATTGGTTTTTTATCCGTTTAGAATCGATAATCGGCTTAAAATCGAATCTTTGACCTCTGAATCGGGATCGAATCGAATCGTGAGGTGCCAAGAGATTCCCACCCCTAGTGCATAGATTTGTTTAATAACATGTTAGGCTTTAAACATCAATTTCTGTTATGACATGTACAAAATAAATATGAGCAAACTTTAGTTTTATGGAAATCATGGGCCAACAGTATTGCCAATATTGGATTCCACAATAGCACTAGAGGGTGAAATACCGTGCAACGGTAGAAATGTGTCTACCGGGAGAGATTTGGCTATACCATTTCAACCGCGGTATACTCTTATTTTGAAATCCAACCCATTTATTTTTAGATAATGACCTCCAAACTATACATCATCCGGCTTATTATACAGTTACTTGCCAAAACGATAGAAGACATTCCTCCAAAATACCTCTTATTTTGTTGCCGTTTCGTGATTTCCGCTTTAGAAAAAAAAAATCTTCAGGCAAATAGACCTTTAAAGTTTCAGGTGTTGCATAGCAACCTATTACTTGCTGACGTTAAATGACCGGACTACTTGCGGAATGATATGAAGGACGTAAATTATTAGATTACATTTCCCAGGATGCCTTGCGAACACCTTGGTAATCGACTGACTCCAAACATTATGAAGAAAGATGGCTGCCAGTGCAGTAAGTTTAAAAATTGAAGTATATCTTCGCAAATATCTATTAAAAAAATGTGAAACACATCGGGATATCTAGCTGATCATTATGCAAAATAATATTCCTTACAGTTGAGTAGAATATGATTGTTAGAAATAAATCGCTATTTCAGAAACAAAGTCTATTCATATTGCCCACCCCTAAATAGCACATAAATGATCTGGTGATGACAAGAAATAAACTGTATGCTCTGTAAGCAGAAGTGGCTACATTAAAAGGTAGCAAACCAAATGTTCCATTTATAATCGAAAGCAACCCTTGAGGGCGCGGTATACACATAACCATTTTTAACATACACCTAACACCATTTTTGTGCTGTTGTGGACAAGCGGATATGGACAAGCCAAGCATTTGTGCATTACAGCCTTACTGTACTGAATGCACGCAAACCATGCACACTCAGTTTAGCACATGCGCAGTCAGTATGGACACAACATTTTACTGCAGCACGGACAGTCCGTACGCACTGTACAAATTTGCATTATCCACAACGAACAGTGTTCGTACACAGCCCATATCCGAGAAGGGATTTACTTCAGAACAATTTACTGCCCAACTAGCAAACACTGGCTAAGTGTTTAATGCAGTATGTTTCACATGAACTCATTGAGGAATGGTGAAGAGAAAAATGCAGCAGACAGAAGATGCAGTTGACAGTGTTTGTTAACCTTTCAGATGGTTCTACCCAGTAAGCTTAACACTGAAAATGGGCAAGATGCCTTATTAAGTTAGCCGCAACAGCTGTAACAATGGCAACAATGATGTAAAGCTGTCTCTGCAGGTGTAAGATGATGTTTTGTGTAGAACTCATTGTAAGTACACTCAGTAGGGTTCCATTTACACAGTTAACTGTAGAGTTATATGTAAACATGTTGTATACCTCAACTGTAGAGTTATTATTATAGTGTGATAAACTTTTGAAGAATTGGAAAAATATTCCAGACAGTGGTTTGTTTTCTTTTATTTTGTCGTATTTTCTGTGAATGATCTCTTAAAATGCTGTAAGCACAGCAAGAATGCCAAGCATCTCACAAAGCCTACCTCAATAGGTATTTCACTTTTATACTACCTTTTTTTGAATGTTTGACAGTGCTGCTGCTGCTACTAAAAGCTCAGGTCTGCAGTTTACACACAGCTGGCTCCTGTGTTTGTAGTGCTGTCTCTAGCTGTATGTTTTTTTTCTCCTTTCATGACAGTTTGTGCTTGTGTTGCTCCTCTCGACCTTGTCCTCTGACAGGGCAGTCTCATTCGACAGGTCCCTCTAGGGACATGACTGTTGTGATGGTCTGAGAAAAGGGGAGATGAGGGTTTCAGACACCCAGCTCGTGAACTTTGGAGAAAGCATTTGCTCTTTTAAGACAACACTCCAAGCACATCAGACGCCTTTCAAATGGCACAGAAAGGATAGAGCTGCCAGTAACACATTTTTCACAATATAAAAACAGTATGGGGTCGGCTTAAAATAAAACTATAGCAAAGTTACATATAAACCTAATCATCACAAGAATAATGTATCTATTCTTAATGGGTTATGCAGTCTTTAAGTCATATTAAAACTCTTAAAAGGTCAACGCTGTTGAACTTTTTATGTGGTTTGTTTTGTGACAAATAATTGTGCACTGACTTCCATGAAGGTCCAATGGCTTGGCAGGGGATGTTTTTCTGTGCTATAACCTTAAACATGAGACCTTCATAATGAAGTTAGTACTTTAAATGTAGGATGTAGTTAGAGACACACATTGAAAATCATCTCTGGTGGGAATGTTTTGTACCTTGTCTTCATAGGTGGAATCATAGTCATATCCTTAATCCAAGACTACTGCCATATGTATTAAATAGTGTGAGCTAAAATGTGTCATTAGACACTAGTCTTCAGAAGCCATGAATGCACAAGGGGACATGCATGAACACAGTTAAATGAGAAAGTGACATATGGAATAAAGACATGTCGATGTGATAATCATCTCAGAAGGCTTTATCCTACAAGCCTGTCAGGCCTCTTTGAAGTGCTGTTTGATGTGTCTTTCCACCAATTCTGTCCCATTCTCTCTGCCTGTTATCTTCAAGACAAGCCAAAGCAGTGCTTTGTCTTTAGGAAAGTGAAGCATGCTTTGGTAATTCCATTACTTGAAACTATTGCTATCAAAGCTCCTGGAGATGTTACATGTAAACAATGCAAGGTTTGGAGAGAAGGGGAAAAGCCCAAGGTTGTGTGGACAGGAGAGACTTTGGCTAACCCCAGCTGGCAGGTGGCCCTGAGTCGCCACGCCAGCTGCTGGCAGCCAGCAGGTGTCAGTGTGGAGAATGCTAATTAGGCCACAACCACAGTACAGATGTGACCTGGACTAACACATTTGAGATGAGGAAATTCTTATGGCAATTATGGAGGAACGCATGCATTCTGTGAACGTTTTTTTTTCTGAACATGAAGGCAGTGATTATTCAGTGTGAAGACCAGTGTGAACACCCATTAGTTTGAAAATTATGACAAGAACATGTATTCATTATCCAATAGTATGTGAAATATAATCTCTCCATCTGTTACACATAATAAAACACTACGTTTAGGTAAATTAAACTACAGTGAATATATGGTCCTGTGGGCGGAGGTAGTGTCATCCTCTATTGCTTTGGGAATCACTTTCAATGTTACTTTATAATAAGGTTTCCAGAAAAATAAATCCATTTATCATTCCATTCCATCCAAAACATTCCATTTTTGGAATGCAAAATTCCCCCCTGCCTCCATCATGCACAAACTATTTTCTTCTTCTGTGACGTCTGTCAAAGTATAAGACACAAAAGGTCTCCAGAAGACAAAACTCTCCCTCTGTGACTTCTCTTGTCTGTCAAAGTGTGAGACAAAAAAGGTCTTCAGAAGACAAAACAAGTTGATGGCTGCACATAAGATCAAGTTCCAACTACCTTCTCATGGTATCATGCACAATACGGCTGACAATGATGATGGTAAAAATGAGACAAAGAGATTTTGTGAAGTCAGTATTTGCTTCAGTCCTCCCATGAGCTCCTAAACTCCTGCCTTCTCATTGTCAAGTCAGAGTCAATAACTACCACATTGTGAGATGATCGTGGGCTCTCACAAACATAAAGAAACTGGTCTTGAAAGGAGGTCCCTAAAACATTGCTTTCTTTATCTTTTTACTATTCTATGCCACAGGCAGAAATAGTAAATAATAATATTGTTTACACAATATGCTAAGACTAAAACAGGACTTTGGTGTTCCCCCCCTACCATAGTTATGTGCTATAATTAAAGTTGCAAGGAGAGGAGAGTCCCCCACACTGCCCACTCACCACCATCCCCATCCAAAACAAACAAAAAAAGATAACAGGCAACCCCAGACGACAGTAATCGGGGGCCACGGAACTTGCAAAACAAACGTGAAATTGCTGGGGGAGAGAGGGACTATAAGTGGACTATGCTGGCTTGGAGAAATGAAAAGCTCTGCCCAGCTCTGAGGATGGGTGTTCCTAATCTCCTCACGGCGCTGTCGGCTCAGACGATCTCTCTCTCCGTTTTGGAGGGGCTTATCTCAGTTTCCAGCGGTAATTCTGCAGATAGGCCCTGGCAGCTCTCATTGCTAAATGCCCAGCAACTGCAACGCACAGAACATGTGGTCCCAGGAAATGCAGCACACACAGGCTGTGTGCAAAGACCAGGAGTTTGCAGGAGCCATGAGGCAGCAAAGGAGAGGACTTGCACTGGAAGAGCACAAGTGCATGCTTTGATCTGAAAATGTTTGCAGAACTGATTTTTATTTCTTTGTCTACTCTGCCAAATCCAGATTAATTTGTCCTTGAAGTATCCTATAGTAGCCTTCCACTTCACTGTCCATACACCTCCAAATCGTATGACTGTGTTGTGTCTACACAAATCCATATACTCCAACTTGACCTTTCACCCAGTTTTGAACCAGTGTGGCATCTACAGTCTCAGCTGATCAAATGAGTTGACTGGACATTTGATTGATCCCATGATTTGACTGGTAGGTCATTTGTTTGCGCAGAGACTGTCTCCGTCTCCATTTGCGGAAGGGCACGATTCCCTGTGCAGTCTCCCGCCCAGGGTGCTTGCTAGCGGTAGCCCGTGGCAGGGGCCAGAGGCGAGGGCAAAGATGTGTCCTGGATGCCTGTCACTTTGCTCTGGCCCCTTGCTCTCCGTCCACCCCGGAGTCAACTCACTGACGGGGCATGACAGCCCGTTGGTCCCCCCAGCTTACCCCCCCTCCTGGCCGTGTCACAGATTGTGGAGCTTTTCCTCCACGAGCCTTGAGGGATTCCCCCTCCAGTCAGTTGATTTAGGGCTGTGACAGGACACTGACAGACTGGGCGGGTTCATTCAGTCTGTATTGATTGGGCCTCAATGCACTGCAAGTGTGTGAGTGACTGATGATGAAAGACTCTGGAAAGAGTGAGGGAGTCAGATTGAAAACATTAGAATTGATTAAGTATTTAACTTTTTTTTACCAATACTTTGTTTCTTATAAATGTGGTAAATAAGTAAAGGTGAAGCATTTTCAACAGAGTAAGACCCATCATGTGGACACATTCATAGATTATTCAGCATACTAAAACCTCAGGGAGAATTGCATTTTGTGCAAAGACTCTCTGAAGGTCAAGACCCATCCAAACATGTAGCTTGTGGGCATCACCTGGTGTGTGCCGGATACTTCATGACAGAGCATGGCAGCCCATTGATTTACACGGCTTGTTTCATGATTAATTCCCCCCATGTAACACAGCCCGGAACTCCTCTCCTGTCTGTCATGTCAATAGCATGAGCTGGGCGAAACACTTGCGTGAATACCTCAACAATGTTTATGAATTATTCCATACCCATACAAGGCTGCATTTACTTCCCCTTGACTTACTTTGGCGGATAACAGAGACAGCGGGCTGCTGAGAACACGTGGATCATACCCTGGATCATCTAAAAGGCATACTGAATGCCCACAATATAATATAGTGCCATAATATAGCACAGTTCCATAGTTCACGTTATATAACCATACTAATGAGCAAATGACTTTAATGGGCTGATGACAGCACAAGGATTTATTAGATAATAAAGAGAATGATGTGAATGTAGTGACCCAAAGATTGGGATCTGTATTGCAAAATAATTAAGCGTCCAGCTCATCTGCGCTATCCTTCTGGCTTTCTAATTTAGACCGGGATAATAAAGGGTTGTCGCTATCCTCTACACAGTGTAAGGTGCTTCATGAGGAGTGGTGTTTCATCTTGTGTTTGTCTGCTTTTAACTAACAAACGTAACATTTGAAAATGTCTCCGAGGACCATCGAGGAGGAGGAACAGAAAAATGGTTCTTCAATGAGAAGACCTGAGAAAAGTTAAGCCAATTTACTCCTTGAACAGTTCCTGCTGCCCTTGGATTTTTTGTGAGTTAATTCGGTGAGCTTCAATCAAATCTAAACCACTGGGAGATGGTTCATACCAGAGCCAGAGTGTGAGTAGTCGTCATCGGCTATATTTTCAAAGGCGGTGAAGGAAATTGGTGTTTTCATATGCTTTTTCAATAGTTGCAACACATGCAAATCCTTTCCCAACAAGAATGTATCATATTCACATTAAGCAAACTGGTGCCAAAAGCCTTCATTGCATTGCATGCATTGAAGCGATTTGTTCATTAACATTCAAATGGTCACCAAGACCTGCCTGTCTGCAGTCCTTCATACCATTTACACCTAGGCAGACCCCGTGCTGTTCCTCTGCCTGCCCCCTTCCTTGGAACCACCTAGACACAGTCCACAAGGTTGTGTATTCAATCTTCCTATATTGGAATACTTTGTATGATATTGTGGGATTTTGCTGTGGATTTGCCGTGTGGAGACACACTGCTGCGTGTGGTGAGAGAACGGAGCAGGCAGTGTGCTAGGATATTGAGGAAACATCACAGCCTTTGGAAGACAAAGGGATGCAAGGCCAACACAGAAGAGACTAACACTACACTCACTGCGGTTTCATGTATCCGAATTTCTGGCTTTATCCGATTTAAATCGAAGATCCATTTCATGTAACCACAAATATTCAAATTTTTGAGCTCCGACTCAACTCCGATTTCCACCCCAAGATAACTCGATCGGAGTTGGTTGTTTATCAGAGAACGCGCACATGTAACTTTTGAAATCGGAGAATCAACTGGAGTTTACGTCTTTGCGCATGCTTGAGATATGTCCATACATATATACATGCATAATATATCTCTATGATATGATAATCGCTGCTAGACGTTCACTTTTCTTGTGCTCCCACATCTTATTCACGACGAAATACTAAAACGAAATCTAAATGATCAAGACCATGCACCATTTTCTTTGCCCACATGTGCTGCATGTCAGAAATGGCCAACAGAAAAGTTAATTATTCTGACGGCTCCTATTACCATGGAAACAATAAACAAAGTTAACTTTAGTATCTAAATAGCAACTGCATATCAGAAATGGCTAACAGAAAAGTTTTGTCTCAACCAGAGATATGTATATGTCTATGGTCTCAACTGTTCATAATAATTGGTAGGGATGCATCGATCCGATATTTGTATCAGTACAGATATTGAAGACATTTCTAGATCGGGAATCGGTGACAATGGGCCGATCCATATCTGCTGATCTATTCAGTGTAATTCTATGCTGTGCGCTGTGAGTGATGTCATACTCAAGCAACACGCCGTGCGGAGCCTACAGTGATTACAAAATGGAGCGAGCGAAAGGATCTGCTATCTGGAGCTACACAGTACCTAAGCCAACAAGCTCCACGGCTACATGCAACATACTGTATGTAAAGTGAATGTCCCGAGGGGCGGTAGGCCTACTAAAACGTCTAGTTATAATACCACACACCTCATACAGCACTTACAAAAATTCCACATGAAAGAGCACTCAGAGTTCGTTGAACAGAATAGACAAAAAGGAGGCGGCATGAAGCAGCTAACCTTAAAGGAAATGAAGGAAAGAGGAGACAAATTTCCAATGAATAGTGTGCAGGCAACCAAAATCACCGAAAGGATTTTGAACTTTATCGTTATGGATGGGCAACCGCTGTTGGTTGTTTGAGACAAGGGATTTCGACTGCTAATTAGCCACCTGGAGCCACGGTATGACATGGTAAGCCGAAAATATTTGTCTGAGACGGCTCTACCTGAACTGCATGGTAAAGTGTGCAAACAGATATTGGAGAGGATAAAACACGTCAAAGCTCTGAGTTTCACGACAGATATCTGGAGCTCTGACGTTTCCCCAGTGTCACTTTTGAGTTTAACAGCACACTGGCTCGATGAGAGTTTCGTGCCACACAGTGCAATGTTAAATGCAAAAAACTTATGCTTGATAAGTGGCAAATTCCTTTGAATAAAGTCCATGTCATTCTGAGGGACAACGTCAGCAACATGCGAAAGGCGATGGACAACATGAGAGTGCATAGTTAAGGCTGCGTTGCACATACAATGCATCTCGTTGTCACCGAGGGACTTCTATCACAGCGCGCTGTGAGTGAATTTATAACTGAACCCAACATGTTTTATTTTTTCAGATTTTTCACCAGTGCCGACTCTGCCAAGCGGGGGAAAGATGCACTGGCTAAGGAGCTGGAGGAAGATGTGAGGACCACCACTGCTGATGGAGCATCAACAGCTTTGGAGCCACCAGGAAAGGCCCCCCGAGTGGAAACAGCAGCAGCAACTCCAAGCAGCAGCAGCAGCAGCAGCTTCATGAAAGAATTTGACAAAATTCGGGGGAAGCGAGAAGAGGGTCCTGGTGCAGCAAGCAGCTCTAGTACTGCTGTACAATTGCATGGATATTTTACAGAGGAAACAATTCCTACCACAGATGACCCATACATTTTTTAATATATATATATATATATATATTATGGCATGCCGTTCAGGAAATTAACATTTGAATATATATATACAAAAGTCTGAATATATATACAAAACTCTGAATATATATACAAAAGTCTGAATATATATACAAAAGTCTGAATATATATACAAAACGAAGTCTGAATATATATACAAAAGTCTGAACATAGTATATCCAGACTTTTGTATATATATTCAGAGTTTTGTATATATATTCAGACTTTTGTATATATATTCAGACTTTTGTATATATATATTCAAATGTTAATTTCCTGAACGGCATGCCATAATATATATATAGTTTTTACCGAGCTAGAGAAGCTATTGTTTTGTTCAGATGTTTAATTACCATTTGCACAAAACTATATAAAGAGCTGATTGCTATTTCAGCTCCTTTATTATTTTATTATTGATTTAGTTTTACATTGTATTTTGAATCCCTAGTTGCACTGACTGAACCAGTCACACTATATTTTTATGATTAAGATTGTTTTACTGGTGCACACTTATTAAATAAATAAGTAATTCAGTTCATTTACATTTTTTTTTTAAATAGGAAAGAAATGTTTAAATCAAGTCTTTTCCCCCCAATTGCCTATATGCCACGGTGAGCTGAGGTACTTTCGGTTAAAATCTCGGATCGTATGCTCACTTCCGTTACTATAGCATCGATCGTCCATATTGATTGCCCAATGCTAGTGAAGAGAAGAGACTCGTCGAAAAGGTTCAAATATCATCGACAATCTGGTACAACTGCTGAACGCTGTTGTGTGCCTTTACGCCAGAATTAAAGGTACAACGGTGTGCTTCGTTTTTTTTGTTTTATACCTTTCCTGTGGACGAGGAACTGTGGATGAGGAACTGTGCTTCCTCGGACAAGGATATCCGTTTCTTCACCAGGTAAGGCAACTTCAGCCTATTTACTCAGGGTAAAGAGTGCCAGGGAAATGTCTCTAATGTTACCTAGATTAAAGAGGACAGTGTATTATTGGGGACGTGGCTACGTGTAGCTTAAAATTAACAGTGTTGGATAAACTACATGGAAAATGTAGTGAACTAAGCTACCAGTAAATGTAGCAAGCTAAGCTACACACTGGGTAAGGCAACTTCAGCCTATTTACTCAGGTTAAATAGTGCCAGGGAAATGTCTATAATGTTACCTAGATTGAAGAGGACAGTGTATTATTTGGAACGTGGCTACGTGTAGCTTAAAATTAACAGTGTTGGATAAACTACATGGAAAATGTAGTGAACTAAGCTACCAGTAAATGTAGCAAGCCAAGCTACACACCGGGTACGGCAACTTCAGCCTACCGGTATTTACTCAGGGTAAAGAGTGCCAGGGAAATGTCTCTAATGTTACATAGATTGTAGAGGACAGTGTATTTGGTACTAGGCTACGTGTAGCCTACAATTAACAGTTTTGGATAAGCTACTTGGAAAATGTAGTGAACTAAGTTACCAGTGAATGTAGCTAGCTAAGCTGCACACACACAACAAGAGTAGCTCGCTCCATGAGAAGCTACAGATTGAATCGACATCATATGTTATCAGTCAACATGGCAAGATACTTGTTTTATTTTCAAACGGCATGCCAGGTACATTCTTCAGTGGTTAATATCAGGATAAGATCTACCAGTACCTGCTATGTTAATGAAAACCATTACAAAAGATAGTTTGGAATGCATCACATTTGTTAACACCTTAATAAAGGTGAATCACTTTAAAATGGGAATATCTACAAGATGCACACATCTCTATTCTGTTTCCCTAGGTTTGCATCACATGACCTGCTCATGCGTTTCTTGGCCGTTTGTGAGTGGCAGCTGGTGTCTCTACCACCAATGCACCCTGTGCACCCTGGCTGATTTTGGTCTACGTCAGGGAGGCCGAAGCTATGGTCACGTCCATCTTTGGTGACACTCTGAAGTTGGATTCCACTAAGAAGCTGAGCTTTGTCATCCACTGCAGCTCTGTTGTGAAGGTCACCTAAAAGTTTTGTGGATGGTGCCGCTGGGGTGGCCGCCTGGGTCACCAATGTTGGCAACGAGTACAAGGAGGTGCTCATGTCTGTCCTCACCTCAGCCGAGGGGGATTTGTTAATTCCTCATGAACCTCTTCCCTGACAAGTTTTATCAGCGTTATTCACCTTGTATGGGGTAGACGGTAGTCTCATAAACCAGGCAACACGATACGATAAAGTCTAGGAAATATTTAATCAATGTTTTTTTAGGGGGGGTGGGGTAAGTAAAGGTAAGAGGAAAGGAGGTAACCTTTTGATGCCAAGGCTTTCCATCTCTCCATCTTCAAATGTTGTCACTGCACCACAGAAGCAGAAGTTAGGCTTAAATTATGTATCCTTTGTTATATCATTGCTATTGCCAAGCTGGCCATATGGTTTCATGATGGTGTGCCTGGTGTGAAAAGAGGCTATTGTAAATTATGTGGTGGCATTTTCATCTCAACCATGTTTGTTTCCTCTGCAGATTCAAAGTTGGATTGGGTTCAAGATTAAGTTCACCCTTGCGTCTTATACATTATGTTTTATACCAACCTTAATTTGCAATTCACAAGCATGCAGCACTCCATGATTTGTTACTAAATAATGCGTACCATGCTAATAAACATGCGGGAGAAAATTGAAGTTTGGCTCGTTATTATGACGTGGTGATCTAAAGTGTGAGAAATTATAGGCTTAGATGATAAACAAACAATTTCATGCAACATTGTTAGAAGTCATGTGCATTTATTAAAAATCAAAGAAATGAGGACAATGTTTGATAGATGAACAAAGACAAGAATTATGACACTGGACGACCCTTCCATCAGATCCAGAGGTGATCCTCTAGTTGGTTCACTGCCCCTGCACAAAAACTGTTTGCCTGCGAATTTAACCAACTTTGACACTATCATTTTGACAAAATGGGCAAAAAGTTGAGGTGGCAACAACTGTCTTATCGTTAGAAATACAATAATCATCCCAACTTAAGAAATCCAGGTCACCCCCACATTGAATTGCAAAGCTGAACAGATACGAGGCTTTGACCCACCACCAAGTAAGTACAAACACGTAATAACTTAAATACAATACTTGAGTAACTTGTTTTTCAGGAACCTGAACTGAAGCTGTGTGATGACAATCACACTGTGAGGTCTGACTTTTCCTCATGGAGCGGTAGCACTGACACCTAATTGTTAGCCCTGTCAGACCCTGGTTTGAAACTGTGATTAACATTGATTTAGGCTTAAATACATTATACCAATAAAACACTGGACAAAAAACAACAGTAATAACGATGTTTATTGTAACTGATGTCCATGATGTCAATGAACGTTAACGTCGTTAGCTACTCGCTAACATGTATGCTAGGCTAACATAAAACACTTATTTTAACCATACCTTCATAATTATGGACATAATTTGAAACGTAAAGTTTGAATCCTTTGTCCTTTCTTGCGATGGCTATGGAAGAATTAGCCCTGATGATTCTGCTCTCATCTGTCAGTAAGATTGTTGGGAGATCCAGGAGTTAGCAGGTAAAATATGCAGCCATTGTTAATGCGATGATAGAGAGACAGGAAGTGAGTATACGATCCGAGCCCGTGGAGCGGAAGTTCGGGGCATATAGGCAATTAAACTTACAGTTTGTAACCATAATTTCGCTCTGTTTTTCTAAATCGGTATCGGATCGGTATCGGCCTATACTAAACCTCAGATATCGGTATCGGTGGTGAAGAAAAGCGGATCGTGCATCCCTACTAATGGCACGTTTTTTATGAATATCCTGCAGACTGTCTCACAAGCTTATTCTAGTTGATTATGAACAAACATAACACAAGAGGCCCAAATAGATATGAGCACCTTTACAACCCCTCCTCAGACACGTATAAGGACGTTCAGATGGCCGTGAATTCATGGAGAGAATACTATCCCATTTTTACAGGAAACTTCACCTGCACACAGCAATCAGGGCATATGTCTCAAACGCGATAAAAGATACTGCTCTGATCTATTCCCATTCCATACTGAATATTCTGTTTAGATCAAAGGTTTGTTTCGACATATCGTGATATTTCAGATGATAGTTATGTGGTAGCCTATACCAATGTGTTGACATTAGAAAAACGCTGACTGACTGTTTTGGACAGAACGCACTAATTCACCGAACAAATATTTTCATATTACCTTTCCACCACTTGTTAGTCATGTCATCACTTCATATCGATGTGAATCAATCAATACTAATGCAACTTTAACTGTGATACGTTTTTGTTTCATTTCACAACTTATTTACTGTATAATCAACGGTAGCAGGTGCCCGCTTGTAAACATTCCACATTTGAACAGACACGGCCAATGATTCGAATTTTTCACTGCCATGTACTTTGCGATAATAGCAGTTGCCCCCCATGCATAGCAAACTCGGACTAAAGCCATTATCGGATAAATGCCATCATGTAAACGTACTGACTGTGGAAGATATCTCCTAATCATCCTGCCTTCTCTCTCACCATCATAGCGATTTTGGTGCATTTCAGATCTGTTGCCTAGAATTTCAGCCTGCTTTCCATTGAGTTCTATGCTAAATACTGCAAACTAACTTCAGAGCCAGAATAGAGTTCTGTTACAAAACAGTTGGCATTTCATCTGAACTTTGCCATAAATCACAAAGGTCTTTCAGTGGAATCACTTAAGTTGCACCCTCACTCCAGTGTCACCTGTGTACTGACTTCACTTACCTTGGAAATGTAACACAAGAGACTGTATATGGGAAATGACCATTGATAAAGTCTAGGAACCTAGGGTTAACCACCCTCTGTGGAAGTGCAATGCTTGTTTAAAAATATACAGGCCTACATATACACTCTCTGCAGAGTGTGAGGGGAGATTACTGTACCGATCCGGTTACTGCAAAAGGTTAAGAAAGGGGGTCATGTACCAGCGGGATGTTGGATAAAGAGGCAGTGCAGTAGTTTGAGGGGTGGAACCCAGGCAGCACAGAGGTGTGGGGGTAGTGGTGGGGGTGGGGATGAGATGGCCTATACACTGAGTCCTGGTGGGAATGGAAGAGAAGATTAGAAACATGAAGAGGGGGAGGTAAACAAAGATGTAGAGCTTCCAGGTGGGTCAGTTTGGGCTCGGAGAGGGGTGGGGGATGGGGTGGGTAGGTGAGTCAGTGTTCTTCCCCGCTGATTCGTTCTCCTGAGACTGGGAGCCGGAAAATCTCTGAGACAAGGTTAGAGAGAGAGGTCACAGTGTTCAAGGCCATCGATTTACCATAAATATCTGCAGCCAATATGGGTCATAAGTGTTATAGTCTGTCTCAGATAAATTTCAAATTCCACAAAATTCAAACTAATAAATAAATAAATAATACTGGGATAGAATATCTCTGTGCCAGTGAGAGGATGAGGCTGTTCTTGGAAGACTACTGTCTAAATGCAAAAAGACAAGACACAAATGTTTCATGTTTTGGCTTATAAATAATAACTGTTGTCAGAGGGATGTTCGTATGAAATGCTGGACCACCAGCTTTGCATAGTCTTGTCATGAATAAACACTTCAGTCATATACTGCCTTGGCGCAGATTTCAATTTCTACTAATAAGCTCAAACGGCATCTCAATGGCAGTCAACTTACTGATAGATATTTAGCTAAGGTTTACTGAATGTTGTTTTAACATCTACATCTATATCGTCCAGCCACTCTCTGAGAAAACCCAAGATATTCATCCAGACATCTCCTGCTGTTATGGACATCATGGTGATTGTGCAGCAATGGCCTGATACAGTAGCTGGAACTGTGATGATGTCTTTGGTGAGTCGAGCTGCCATCTGCTCAGCTACAGGAGTTTCTAAAGGCTGGCAGGCCTTGTCTGGAGGTGCTGGAGGGAGTTGAATGTGTGCGTGTGTGTGTTGTTGCACAAGTATGGGGTGATTGACAGTTTTCAGCACAGGGCTTAAGCATTTCCCATTCTCTACTCTCAGAGCTATGGGTTTGTAAAAAAAATGTAACTGACAGCAGACATTTTTCATTCTCTCTCTCTCCCTCTTCTCCCTTTCTCTCTCTTTCCCCCTCTCTTCTTGAACATGGAAAGACATACTCTGGTGGAATGAAAAGGGGCTATGAAAAATCCCCGCTGAGGCTGCTTGTTATCTACCAACAAGATATCTTAACTGTGGACTGAGTGGTGATGGGGGGAGTGTGTGTGTGTGTGTGTGTGTGTGTGTGTGTGTGTGTGTGTGTGTGTGTGTGTGTGTGTGTGTGTGAGTGTGAGTGTGTGTGTGTGTAGGGGGGCAGTCTGTGCTGGAGCGTTGAGGGAGGTTGAGAGCTCATGGAGACATTAAGATGTCTGACTGCACTGCGCAGATGAGCCTGGAACATTCTCTCCTCCACCAACTGCTTCAGAGCTGAACCATACTATGAGGAACAGAACTGCTATTTTTGTGCCTGTGTCAATATAGACTTTAAGATTATATTCCAGTGATATGAGTACATGTCTGGGACAGTCTATATTACCACATTCAAGGGAATAAAGGAACAGAGTTACTTGCTTCAATCAATTTATTGTGTAATGTCTGATTTTTATCAAACCGTGATCAAATTAGAGGTTAATGTCACTAACAAAGTATAGTCTTAGATGATACATCACAGATACCACACTCTTAGTGATCGAGTTCATGTCATGACAGATTTCTGTTATCTTCACAAACCACACATGAAGGGAACAAACCCAAGACATTCACCTTGACTATAACAGAGCATGATCAGCTTATTGGAAGCCTGTTATAAGGACTGCAAAGTCAGTTAGAAACAAGAGCATCAGTACCAAGCACTCCGGTTCCCAGTCAGGATTTAGTGTGGAGTCTGAAACGTACTGAAACTCTTGAAAACACAGTGGTAAAATGGCATCCTGGCTAGCGATGCTTTATGACACCTGACTTGATGGGAAAAGATAGATTTGGCTTTTATCTTTAGCTCTTTCTCTGCATGTCAGACCCATATGTTTTTCTCCCCCTACTTAGACTCTGAATTCTGCACGTCTGCCACGGCTGCCATTGCTGCAAGCTCTCCACCTCTTGACGGCAGAGCTGCACAAGGCAAACCTTGTCGGGTGAAGGGTGTGAAATCTATTTTAGGGGGGATATATAGGGATAGATAACTCAGTCTTAATTAAACCTGAGAGCCCCTATGTCCCATCATTATCTCTCTTAAGTGTGAAATAGCTTCATTAATGGCAGACGGCACTTCTTCGTCAAGGAGTGGGAGCGAGAGATGATGAATATTTATGGAGTCTGAGGCACGAGCCGTGGCCATGTCAAAGTCTCCACACGCCAGCGTTCTACTTCCAGCGGTGGTCGATCCTGAAAGAGTCGAACGAGGTCCCCAGAGAAGGGTGGGGGTGGTGTTTTATCAAAAGTTTTTTTTTGGACGTTGTGGGAGCCCCGTGAGGCCCTGGCTAAAGTGATTAAGAGCAGAATGTGACCCGGCGGTTCTGATCAGCCTCTGCCCGGGCCCCTGTGGGCCGGCCAGAGAGGTTTTTTTTGAAGATTAGTGGTTTGGAAATGAATTAGGACTGTTCTGCATCTGAGGACACTGAAGATGAAGTTGTAGTCTCTTTGGCACCGTAATGTGTGTCGCAGCCAGATAGCGTTTCAGCAAGGAAGTGACTCATGTCATGTCTGCCATTTTAGTGCTCTTTCTCAAAGATAATATTCACATTTCTCAACGGTTAAAAGGTTGGTTCAGTGATAAACCTCGATTTGGTTTTTCTAGTGGAAAAAAAGTAATCACTGCTCAGTGATGATAATATGACCTATGCCTTGTATATATTTTTTTCACAGCAGAACAGGAATAGTACAAATAATGGCTTCTACATTTAAGCCTTGTAAACATAACCTCTTTGGGCCCGTTAAATATTAGTATTGATATCCTCTCCTTCCTGAAGAACATCCAACATAAATCGTCTCACAGACTGGACCACTTATCTCCCTAAAGAGTACTGCTAGCATCCCAAGGTGGAGAAAGGGCCTCTCCTAACAATCAGGGAAAAGTGCATCATCACCAGAAAAGCATCCAGGTGTCCTGGACAGCACTGTTAGCAGCATTCTGACTTCTCTTTCTGGAGGGTTCAAGAAGACGACGACCAACCAGATCAGAGAGAAATATAGAGAGAAAGAAGACAGGAGCGAAAGAGGAAACACAAACATCAGTGCTGTAAGACGTGGGGCACAGGTCTCACATTACAAAAGGGTTGGATGACAAAGTGTCATACATCACAGCCAGCAAGATGTCAGAAAAAATTAAAAGAATCAGAGCGGACATCTAATGCACTGCGCCATCTCCGGTAAAGGAGTTTGTGCTGACAGTGCCATGGTTAACTTTAGCATTAAAATCAGGGAAGGTCCAAGTTCCAGGCACCAACTTATGCCTGCATTCACGCATCAACAGAAAGTCGCCATTGTTGAGGACAATAGTGTGGGGACTGAAATGGGACATTACCCCTGCCACCCCCTGGATAATAAACTATAAATAAGTCATAAAGGACTTCCAGTGCAATCAGGAGGACACATTTCTGACTGCATAATGAAAATCTGTGTCTGAGCGGATGCATTGTTGGAGGCACATTAATTGTGCTCCTGAACAATGCGCTGTACACAGAGAGATAAAAAGCTTAAAGCAGCTACTGGGGTAAACAAGTCAGTAGCTCCCAACACCGTCTCACAGGGGACAGATCCCACATGAGTGTGTTGCACTGGTTTTGTGGGCACGTGTGTGTGTGTGTGTGTGTGTGTGTGTGTGTGTGTGTGTGTGTGTGCGTGTGTGTGTGTGTGTGTATGTGTGTGGGTGCATGTCTGTGCGCATGTGTGCTCGTGTGTCTGAAAAGTGAATTCTCGTGTGGTATGTTGCATACGTGAGTGAGACTATGTGTCTGGGAGTGGACCATCATGATAATATCTGGAGCACCAGTGTGTATGTGTGCTCTGCCAGTGAGTGCATAGGCAATAGAGTGTATGCCATGAGTATATGAGTTCATGTCTCGTGTGCATATGTGTGGTTGAGTGTGTATGTGTGTTTATGTGCAAGTGCATTCATGCATATTTCTGTCTGCCAACAGTGTGTGTGAGTTTGAGTGAGAGTGTGTATGTGTGTGTGTGCGTGATGGTGGTACCATGAGTGTAGATCCTTGTGCATGGGCATTCATGCATGAATTTGGTGCTGCAGGCACTGGGCCTGTGTGTGTATGTGTGTGTCTGAATGTGGTGTAGTATGTCTATGTCGTGTGTGTTCTGTGTGTGTGTGTGTGTGTGTGTGTGTCTGCTGGCAGTGTTGTGACTGTGAGGTTAGCGTGAGCGGGACTCTCGCTGCTCTCTCTCCGAGGCTCTGCTTCCGTGACTGGTGGAGGAGCCCCCTGCTGTGGTAGCCACTGGCTCCCCCCCTCACAGCCATTAAAATAAGATGAGACCCGCAGCCGGCCAGGGACCACGCTACACTGGCGGGTAATTGCCTCTTAAGTGCCGCACACGGGTTGGCTTAAGTGCCCCCCCTCCCAACCCTCACCCGCCCCGTTCTCTTGCCTTCTTGTGGGTGGCTGCATCGGAACTTTGATCACTCAGCCACTTGTCCGACAGGCACAACATCACTGAAGCCTCAAACTAGACCCAATGCTGTGCTCAGGGTCCACCACTGGACAGCAGTCTGACAGGGGGGCAGATAATCAGCCAGTGCCTCACAGTGCTGAGCAGAGCCAACATTTATAGATATAATTACTATACTAACTATGTAAGTAATGGAAAAAATGCTTGGAAAAAGTTAGCACATAGTTGCTTGAGAAAATTGTATTTGCATTGTATGGTAGGCCACACAAATTACTGACATCTATGAAATTATGAAGGTATTTCAATTATAAAAAATATTTAATACATTTATCTTACAAAGTTCTCAAATATAAATCAATAGCTTTTAATATAATTGAGTTGTTGAATATGTTTTAACAATATTACGTGTATGAACTATCTATATTCCTCTAAGTCTGATTAAGCATTCATAAATACATTAGATCTAACCTAGAAGGCCTGAACCATGATGTTGTTGTGGTTGGTCATATGACAACTGTTTCTCTTTGGTTATAGGTTCTTGCTTTGGTAAATAAAAATTGTATACACATCTAGCAGAAAGAATGCTTCATATGTACAGGGAAAAGGCAAAATCTGCAAAAAATAAGTCGAAATACAAGTACAAAACCTTGTCAAACCGAGTTAAAATGTCGTTAGTAATTGATATTTTGTATCTGTTGTCTTGGAAAAATAAAGAACAAAATATGCTAAAAGACTACATTGTGTCGCTTGCCTCAGGCAGCATGTGGGACTCTAGGTACCAGACAACTCTTATCTCACACTATTAAACTTATTATCTTTCTTATTTAACTTAACATTACAGCTCAAGTGCCTATCAAATCCTTCGGTTATCAGTGGTTTTACTTAAGGTAACTGTGCTGTTGTTCTGAGAAGACTTGTGATCCGTGATAAGTAAAGCTAGCAATAATTACCTTCTACTACCCTCCTTGTAAAACTGCTGACACATTAGTTAAGTGACTTGCTTTTTAGTCCTTTATTTTTCACTGTTCGCAGAGGGATAATAAAAGACATATTTGTGAGATGACCAGAATTCAATGTGGGGTCTCTTAGAAGTTATTTAAATACCTCAGGATATTTTGTCAATTTTCCGATACCCCAATCATCTTCTAATAGTTTTTTATTTAAAAAATTCTAATCTTCAACTCACAAAATGACAACAAGGCTCACACACTCTTTTGTGCAAGCAAATTATGTGTTTCATCTTAATATGTAAACAATGAAATAGTGCATTCACATTGGTAGTATGAATGTGTATGTTTCATTTACACATTTTCTTTCATTTATTGACGTAAATGAGCCATTCTACCGAAAGGGTGCAAATTTTGTTTCAGAGTTGGACGTATCTTTTAAAAGTGATATACTGTATATTAAAAACAAAAACTTAAATACATTGTATAATATCTAAGATACACATTTCTGGCAACAGTTACATTTCATATTGTATTTTAGACAGCTTTGTAATATTTGTTCTCTGCTAAAATGTGTCACTACTTAAATAAAATAACTTTTGATTATAATGACAAAGATTATAGTGACCTATGAAGATTTTCTTTTTTCCTAAAAGGTTTTTACAAATAAATCCATGACATTTATAATTTTAACAAATAATGAATTTAAATGAATTAAATACAAATTTTAATTAAAAAAAATATGAAACAAACTCCAATCCAATAAATGATAGAACACTTGGTATATTTAAGAGGTTTCAGTTGTTTTTGTTGAATTAACCATTAAAATACCCATAAAATGAATACTAAGTATATCTACTCAGTCATTATTCTCTATAAACCATAGAATAGACTCTATTCTATGGTTTATAGAGAATAACGACTTAGTAGACATACTCAGTATTCAATAGAGCCATCATAAGGAGATTTAGGTCATTTTCCTTACAAAAAACAAGCTAGGCCTATTTCACTGTCAATGTCACACAATCATGCTCTTTCACAGAAGAAGCCAAATTACTTGTGTAACCATTGTCAGATTTGATAGTGGTTAAATTGATGGTGATGCAAGAGTCTTAGGACATAGCTGTTTGATTCTTTTGAATGTACAAGGCCTATCCTGCTCATTGAGTGATTGGATTGCTGGCTGGAGTTACCGCGGCATAGCCAAGACTTGAGATGCAGTCCAAGCACTGTAAAGTACACTTTAGACCGCAATGACACTAGAATCGAAAGGGGAGAGGAAGAAAAAATAAACTTTCAGACAGACAAGTGAAGCATCTCAATATTCTCAGTCTTAAAGACAGAAGAAAGACCGATCGAGAACTGCGTAATGAGATCAACACCACAATGACTAATGGTGCAACAGTGTCTTCAAGAACTGTGCGTCGGAAACTGGGAGAAGAGGAACTAGTTGGCAAAATAGCAGCAAAGAAACCATGACAGAAAGAGAAAAATTAAGTGAAACGCCTCAAATTTTTTAAAAGAACACAAGAAATGGACAAAGAAAGATTGGTATAATGTGTTGTGGACTGATGAGTCCAGGTTTGAATAGTTTGGCAACAAGCAAAGTGTATGTTTGACGGAGGTAGGGGGAGAGATTTAAACACAGAGGGGGTAGTATTATGGTGTGGGGTGCCATTTCAGCATCAGTAACAGGCAACTTTAGCAAAATTGATGGCATCATGGATATGAAAGTATACCACAACCTTCTGGTGAGGCACGGAGCTCCATCTGGGAGTCGTCTTATAGGGCCTGGATATATTTTCCAAGAGGACAATGGGCCTCATTCTCGACCTTTTTCTGTAATTCTTCAGAAATGTTTCTTACACGACTTCGCAAAAACAACGTAAGAGAAACGCTTCCGCTGCATTCCCGCACGCTTGAAAATGTGTTCATAAGCAGCCGAAGTCTTCTCAGCTGGGTTCCTTCCGATTAGCTTCTTAGATTGATGCGCGTTCTCGTGAAAGTGGATTTGCATACATACACGCCCTGCCAGCTCCTTATTAGGAGACGCAATTTTAGAAACGTGTGCTGTCGCAATCTCCCGAATCCACCTCGTAACAGGTGTTCATTAATAAGGTGGAGATATTGTATAACGTTGAACGTCCGAAGTCCGTAAAACACATTTAAGTAGTCACTTTCTTTTTTTTTTATCGAAAAATAGGCACCATAGGTGTGAAGACCGAGTATAAATTGTAGTCCGTCCTGTCCATGAAATGGCCACCATAGGGGTGAAGACTGGCCACCAGTAGTAGTATAAATTGCAATAAAGCATGCCTTAGTTCTTAGAGATTGAGCTTAGTGTTTATTTATTTATTCACTTACATTTGCAGTGTTCATGTCATTCACAATCAGTCTCTTAGCAGACGCGGCCTTTGTCCAAAGTGACTACAAGGGAGAGAACAGTCAAGCTACGAGCCATATAGACCTAGTGTAACAATACACACTACCTCGTATAATTATGACTATAAATGTGAAACGTAATTGTTAATGATACAAATATTCTCGTATTTATTATTATCATAATTATTTTAATCCGAGGATGTCTGTAGAGTTGACGTGAACGCAATCACCAACGGGTTCTCACAAATTTGCCCGTTAACCCTTTTACTGTAATACGGAGTTTTTTCAAATGTCATTCCTCAACGCGATTCCTCAAATAACCACAAGATGGCCCGTGGAATCCCATTTGAGAAGATTCCGGTAGAGTTACGACTGCTATTTCGAGTTCTGAAAGTTGTCTGAAGTTCAGAAGAAAGCACAGAAGAAAAAAATTACGAGAATGCAAATGTTTTCATAAATGTTTCCGAAGTGGAGTTCCTTCTGAAATCCTTCGGAAAGTCTTCCCAACTGCTGTCGAGAATGAGGCCCAATGACTCTAAACATTCTTCTAACTACTGCCGGAACTACCTGCAACAGAAGGAATCTGCTGTATCATTGAAAATGATGGACTGGCCCCCTCAAAATACGGACCTCAGCCCCATCATGCAAATTTGGGGGCGAATTGGAAAATACACTGGGCAGATTGTGTAAGGTCTGTGCTCTGTCCCTGTCTTGTTTCCCTATGTATCCCTTGTGTTCTCACGTGTGTCTTCATTTGTGCTTGTTTACCCTTGTCTCCTCGTGTCTGTCTCCTCACGCCCTCCCCTTGTTAGTCTGCTTGTGCTGTTTATTAGTTTGTCTCCCTTGTGTGTCATGTGATCTTTGTTGTCTAGTCTTTGTGCTTCCTTGTTCCCACCATGTGCTTTTCACCATAGATATCTTATATAAAGGCTAGATGGATTATGGCGGACTCTTGAATGTCCGCACAGGAGGCCATTTTGAGGACGGAATAGCTTCCGGTAGGGATCAGTGGTACGTTAGATAACGTCAGCGATCTTCACAATCGTTTACACTCTTATCTCGCGGAAATTTTGACGGATTTACAAATGACTTGATTTACAATTGTCATTACCTTGGTAATAATTCTGGATGGTTGAACATGTTGAAATGTGCAGCTTAATTGTGTATCACGGCTATTGTGTATCAGTAATTTTACATCAATTGGCGAGGCATAATTGTTCTTTCTTTTCAATATAACTTAAGTTGCACATAATAAAACTGAAGTTGCACATGATTTCCAATCGGGTTGGTTTGTTAAACATCTTACATTATGATTTCGACAGGAAATGGCTGACTTTATTGCCAATGAAGATGCCATCATTTTGTGCAGCCTGCTCTATTGAACGCTCCCTTGAAACGAGACCTGTCAATGTTATTTTCATATGAAAACCCATGTTTACAATTCTTCATAAGTATGTAGTGCCATAAGAAATATCTTACGTTTATAACAAACCAACCCGTTTGAAAATCGGTTGAAAATTGAGCAAGTTCTGGTTATTTAAAAAGTACCACTACCAACACAATGTTAAGGGGGAGTGAGCTATACTGTCCTCAAAATGGCCGAAATGTGCGGACATCCGACTCCATCGGCCAGAAACGCAGGCAGGATATCTAGCCTTTATATAAGATATCTATGCTTTTCACCATGTGCTTCCCTGTGTTTGTTTGTGTTTGCCATATGCCCTTGTTGCTGTCATTGTCTCCTCCGCCTTGATTGTTCTCACCTCTCCCTCGTTATCTGTTCCTGTTAATTCCCTTGTTTAGTCCACCTGTGTCTCATTGTCTGCCCCACCTTGATTGTCTTCACCTGTCCCTTGTTATCTGTTGTGTGTGTGTATATATACTCCTTGGGCCTCATTCTCGACAGCAGTTGGGAAGATTTTCAGAAGGATTTCAGAAGGAACTCCACTTCGGAAACATTTAGGAAAACATTTGCATTCTCCATAGTTTTTTCTTCTGTGCTTTCTTCTGAACTTCAGACGACTTTCAGAACGCGAAATAGCAGTCGTAACTCTGCCGGAATCTTCTCAAATGCGATTCCACGGGCCATCTTGTGGTTATTTGAGGAATCGCATTGAGGAATGACATTTGAAAAAACTCCGTATTACAGTAAAAGGGTTAACGGTTGAATTTGTGAGAACCCGTTGGTGATTGCGTTCACGTCAACTCTACAGACATCCTCGGATTAAAATAATTATGATAATAATAAATACGAGAATATTTGTATCATTAACAATTACGTTTCACATTTATAGTCATAATTCTACAAGGTAGTATTTATTGTTACACTAGGTCTATATGGCTCGTAGCTTGACTGTTCTCTCCCTTGTACGTCACTTTGGACAAAGGCCGCCTTTGCTAAGTGACTGAATGTGAATGACATGAACACAAATGTAAGTGAATAAATAAATAAACACTAAACCCAATCTCTAAGAACTAACGCATGAATTTTTTGCATTTTATACTACTACTCGTGGCCAGTCTTCACCCCTATGGTGGCAATTTCGGACGACAGGACTGACTGCAATTCATACTCCTACTCGGGACCGGTCTTCACACCTATGGTGACTATTTTTCCATAAAAAAAAAAAAGTGACTACTTAAATGTGTTTTACGGACTTCGGACGTTCAACGTAATACAATATATGCACCTTATTAATGAACACCTGTTACAAGGTGGATTCGGGAGATTGCGACAGCACAAGTTTCTAAAATTGCGTCTCCTAATAAGGAGCTGGCAGGGCGTGTATGTATGCAAATCCACTTTCACGAGAACGCGCATCAATCTAAGAAACCAATCGGAAGGAACCCAGCTGAGAAGACTTCGGCTGCTTATGAACACATTTTCAAGCGTGCGGGAATGCAGCGGAAGCGTTTCTCTTACATTGTTTTTGCGAAGTCGTGTAAGAAACATTTCTGAAGAATTACAGAAAAAGGTCGAGAATGAGGCCCCTTGTGTTCTTGTCTCTCGTTGCTGGTTCGTCATAGTTGTTACTAGGGGTGGGCGATATGGGCAAAAAATGATATCTCGACATTTTTTTTCATTTTGACGATAACGATAATTAGACGATATTTAAAACAAATGTGATTGAGTTATACCTTCTTGGAGATTACAACAATGGGCACAATGTTTAAGAAAAACACTTCTTTATTGTCTTTAAACAAAAATAACTTAATTGAACTGCAATGCAGAAATATTGAACTCTTGTAATAAAGTGCTCCATGCATCCATGAGAATTATTGCACATCAACAGCAGTGATTATGGCCTTATTAAACTTAAAATTCTGTCCAGGATTGTACAAAAATACAAATACATGAGCATTCGAGCATGGATTGGGACGATTTTTTCTGTCAGAGCCCTGCCCAGTCCGACAGAATAGTAACCGAGCCCGGACCCAGTCCGACAGGCATTAAAATATTTTTTTTTTCGAATCTGAAACTGAACCCGACGGAATCAATCTCAACTGTTCATAGTACTAATGCCACATTGACGTACGTTTTTTTTATGAATAGCCTGGCTTAATTAAACTGGGGCATCAACAGTTAAATGCTCTCTCACACAAACAAGCGCTGTTAAACGCACAAGCGTGCACAATAAGGCCAATAAGTATATTTAAATTAAATGATTGGCGTTGCAAGAACGTTTAGTAAAATGGTGCGGCTCCTTTAGGAAGAGCACGTACAGGGAGGGAGAATGGTGACGCATAGTTTGGATGTAGCGACAAAGATTTATGTGCTGTAACAGTGTTAACCAGTATGTGAGTAACGTGAGTTTTAATAAAGCATAGCGTGTGTAATTTGTAGCTATTTCATTCCGTTTGCTAAACTTTCCTGCTGTCTGTATTTACTAACCAGCAGCAGACATAACGGAAAGGGAATTAACCCCGAAGTTAAAAACATGTAATCTACTTCGGCCGTGGAGCATTTTACTCCCCTGCAATCTCCAACTACGACTCCAAGAGACAGACAGCAGGAAATGTTAACAAACGGAATGAAATAGCTACACATTACACACGCTATGTTTTAATACAACTCACGTTTTATGCTATACCAACGGAGGCACAACAGACATCACCATGCGCTGCCAACCTGTTGCAAAGTGGATGCAAGAAGCCATGTCACGTGATCACGTAGGCCCACTAGTCGTGTGAGTGCCATGCTGTAGGGAGCGCTGCTGCGCCGTAGGCTATATTAAGAACATGATGTGAACAGTTTCCCTGTGCGTGTCATTGTTTTTGGCGAAGTCATTTAAATACTCGATAATGTAATTTTGCACATCGTTTGAACAACAATGACGATATTATTGCAGACGATATATATCGCCCACCCCTAGTTGTTACGTGTTGTTTCTCTGTGTCTCCTTCGTGTTCTCTCCGTGTTCCTACGTGTTCACAGTGTTAAAGTAAGTTCCTTGTGTGGCCGACCCTGGACTGTTTTTGACTTCTCTTTTGCCTTGCCCTTTTGGATTTGTTTGCCTGCTCGTTTGACTGCCTTACCATGTACCGAACCCTGGATAGTAAAACGTTTATTCTTCATCCTACTCCTGTATGTCTGAGTCCTGCATTTGAGTTCAACACCCCACCTCCAATTCGTAACAGATTGTGGTAATCTTTTATCTACAGTCTAGCAGATTTCGCACTGTTTAAAAGGCTGCCGCTATCAACCAGCGGTTAGTCCATTTCATGTCAACAGTACACTATAGATAGTAGTTAATGTAGGGTTTAATCATTCACTGTTTCATGATTATTATTGTTAACATCATTTAGTTATTCCGCTATTTCGCATGGTTACCGTTGTTAACGCTCAAATGGAATGTTCACCGCAACGCAGCACAGAGTTAAAGGGACAGATCCACCTTCATGTTACAGCCGTAATATATTCAGATTCATATCTATATGTCTTGTTATTTATCATTTCTGTAGAAACCACGGTCATCAGTCATTCATATTCATCCTACCAATTCATGTCTTGCGAGTGTGTGTGTGTAAAATAAATACCGTTCTTCTTTTCATCATTGGAACTTTGACATTATTTGTTCTTACCGGACAATCTGTGACGATTGGCAATTAGCCTTTAGCTTTCATACGGATCCTTTTGGGATCCATTCAGTGCAACATCCCCCTATTTTATGTGCACAATTTGTAGAAATTAAACTTAAACAAATTCCAAATTTTGATCGGTGCTTTTCACCGATAACAGATCGGGCAATTTTTTACCAATATCTGCCGACCATGATCGGTTGCCGATTGATCGGAGCATCATTAGTTGTTAGTTACCAGCAACAAGTCCAAAAGCCAGGGTCTGTCATAGTATGGGGTTGTGTCAGTGCCCTTAGCAAAGCTAACTTACACTTCTGTGATAGCCCTGTTAATGCTGAAAACTACATAGAGATTTTAGAGCAACTTATGCTGCCTTCAAGACAACATCCTTTCCAGGGACACCCATGCATATTTCAACAAGACAATGCAAAACCACATTCTGCACACACTTCAAAGTATTGGCTGAGGAAGAAGAGTGTGCAGGTGATGGACTGGCCTGTCTCCAGCCCTGACTTGTCCCCTGGAAAATGTGAGGCACAGTTTTAATTTAAATTTAACATACCGTCCCAACTCTTTCTTATTTGGGGTTGTACTATAATAACAGCTTAGTTGATTGCTTAAGTTGAGTACTGACAAAACACCCTGTGCTTCAGTTGTGACTTCACATTTTTGGTTGTGACAGTATGGTTTTGGATATAACATTTTGTTTGCTGAATCAGATTGTCAAATTTTATAATAAAAAAATATTAATAACTCATAAATACAGCACATGTAGCCAGCACATATCAGACAGAATTCTGACAGTAAAGACCTGTAAAGAACACAGAAAAGTACTTTGTATTCAGATTACACCTCATTAAAGTGCTATTGGATAGTTGGGCTCTTGAGGAGAGTCCAAGTGAGAAAGGTCATGCACACCATTGATTTTCTACCTCATTGAGACAGAAAACTCATACAATTTAGACTGTTTTTATACCAAAATTATTTTTACAGAATGTCCACTATAATAGACAGCAGGATGATTTTTCACTAGAAGTACAAGGTGGTGTTGAAGCCCTGCCTTTTCTGTCTTTTCATCCTCCTGTTTTTGTTGTCTTGCTCCTCCATTCTTTTCTGACATGTCTGTTCCCTAGACAGATCATTTACTGCGATATTTCAACTTTCCTACTTCCCTTAGTTTTGTATTTATTTTGGTTTCCTTTCTTAAGGAACTTTTTGACTGCAGAAGTCTTTCAAGTGGTTTGGGCTTTTACAAGTTTGGTCCACTTCTTAATTATTTCAGTTTTAGCTATTACACTTTGGTGCAGGAACCACCAGAACTACAAGTTCACATAACAATTTTGCTCTTCAATTCAATTCAATTCAATTCCATTCCATTCCATTCCACATCAATTGATAGGGTAGCGCCCCCATGCCCCTACAATAGGCATGACACTTTAAATTAACTAACTTTTAATTTGGGGAGCTCCCTAAGTTATTTGAAACAATTTACTACACTATGGCCAAATCTCGATTCTTCTCCTTGCCCCTTTTGCTTAATCTTGTCTTAGTCTTAACCCTAGCACTTGCAAGTGTAAGGGCCAAGGGCTGATATCTTTCCCCTATGAAATGAGACGCCACTAGGTTTCGGGTACGTCATGCGTGACTGTATGAGCTATGAAACTAGCGATTTAAAAAAAAGTCTAATGAAGAACATGGTTGCAAATATATATGTATACAACTGTGTAGAGCACGAAACAAGACTGTAAGCCAAAAATACTTACATGTAGTGTATGTAGCATGATAGCTTGCAAGCTACCATATAAGCCAATGGAGTGGTGGTATACGCGCTAATTGTATCCTAAAACTACCGTTTGAAAGCTTCAGTTAAGACCGAAAATTCTATGCATCGCTCGTGCAGTACATTTCAGATCAAACCGATTCATTATAAACATATAAAAAGTTGTGTAGATAGCTTTATTCATGTAAAATATTCCTCGCTTCAAGCAGCCATTTTTTTTTGAAAATTCCCGAACTGGTTTTGCTGTGTGCTCTGGGATAGCCCTTGGAGGAGCAAGGTAGCTCTCCGATCAGCTTAAAAACGAGGGCCATACACCACTTAAGCTTACCCCTTAATCTTGATCAAGTTGGGTATTGAGACACCACTAGCTCTCACATGAACGCGCAATTTCAAGGGTAAGGGGTAAGATACGGGGTAAGGGGAAGTATTGAGATTGGGCCTATATGTGTGTTAACCTATATGGTTTTGTAGTGTTAAGTGAATTTGCTCTTTTTAACTAAAGCAATCCTTAATGAAACTACTAGCATAGTATGAAATCAAGAATATCCCCTTGTAAAAAAAAGTAGAACATTGTGAGAAGGTGAATTCTCCCCCTCCTCACTGTGGCAAAAAGGGATGGTGCCCTTTAAGACTGATGGACTCCTCCCCCATAATGGTGGGTTCCTGGCTCACCTGATGCCAATGATGGCACTAATCAAGACACTGTGGCTGTGCCCTATTTAAAGGGTGCCTAATTTCATGTGAGGGAGATGGGCTGAGAGAGACAGACATGAGAGGCTGTGAAAGGTTTGAACAAAGAAACCACTTCCTTGATGTTAGGTGAAGTTGGTTTTGTATCTAGATGTGTGGATACTGTTTTTGTACCTTGTCTTTATGTCTAGTTTCTGTGCCTTGTTAAATGTGCCTAGTCAATGTGTTTAGTTTGTGTGTTTTATTTTGAGTGGCTAGCAATGTACCTAGCTTCGAGCTAAGTGCCTGGGCCTAGTTTGGGGCCTGGCTTTGGGCCTTGAGAAGGTGCCATTATTTGGGCCTAATCGGCCAAGCAGGTGCCCAGGGTGCCACGCACTTGAGTTCCGAGGGGTACGGCCTGAATGTTTTTGTTTGTTTTTTGTGGGCACTGTGTAAATAAATATATATATATATATATATAAAGCCACAATCTCCTGTGCAGTGTTTTTCCCCTCAACTTCACCCAGTCCAGTCGCCACATCCCTAAACAACGTGGGGTGACCGTCCGGTCCCTCACAAACATGTTAACCATTAAATTACCACAAGGTTTTTATAATGAAATGTCTTTCTACCCTTACATTTGTATTACTTTTGCTCACTCAAAACAATGAATTTCAAAGAAATAAGGCACCTATTTCACCTTTAAACTCAAATGCACACAACTGCACAAACCTAGAGTGGGTCACCTTCAAAGTTAGCCAAAAGCTAGGTAGCCTTTGGAGCTATCAACTCAGGCTACAATAACTCTAAAATGAGTGCCCTGGTGCATAAACCGAATCAAAACTACCACCAAAAATGGCAAATGTAGGCAAATAAAACATTCAAATGCAGTCAGAAACACAGTGATTAACTCTCTAACTGCACCCACTGTTCACAGTTCAAAAAAGTCAGTCAAACAATGAAATATAACACAGTCAAATGTCCTATGCTATGCCAGCCTAACCTAACATTACCCCCAACATTGCAGGCCAGTCGTGCAGTGTGATCATAAACTAAACGGCCGCTTCCCTCGCAAAAGCATACAAAAGGTTGAACCGTTTACCTTGAGGCGTTGGAAGATTGGAAGGGAAGAGAGTGGAGAGTCCTGTGTGTGAAAGTGTTCCTCGTGTCCACCTGTTCGCACTGGCGTCAATCCGCTCTGTCCATCCGTCTTGTCATAACGAACGGCAATTAAATCCTCCTCTGTCTTGGCATCTCAGCAAATTCCACAAAGTCCCGTGTGCACTGAGGACTATGGTAGCTGCTTCTGGCTCGAGCACTATGAGCTAAAATCAAATGGCACCCATGCTAGGCGTCAAGGAGCAGGCTACTAACGTTCTTCAAACTCAATAAACTTTCCAATACATTTTCCAATAACACATTCACTGATCTCTTAGTTATCTGTTCGACAACTTAAATCAGTTATAATCTCGTCCTATAGACTAGACATAGATAATGACAGTTAAATGTAATTGTAAACTCAGACTAGCCGTCCGCTGTCATCCCTCTTCTCACTTCTTCTCCTCTCCTCAACCCTCCTCAGCTCCCGTTACCACTGTTTGTGGTTCAAATGTCACATTACCATAACAGCCAATAAAGTTACAGAAACGAAGTATTCAAATACATTGAAAAATAAAATACATTTTGGCATAGAGCTATCTACTCAACATGCAGCCATGAAAGAGAGGGCCACAGCTATGATTCCTGATCAAAATGTAGGGTATGGCTAAAATCAGTCTCTGATGGGCGAAAACTTACCCGTTTGGGCAATGGCATGAAATAAATCATTCGTAATTCAATTCAATTAAAATAAATTAAAGGTCAAATTTGGCGTGTTTGTTCACACAGTATTGCCTCCGTGAATGGGAAATAAACATAGTGGCTTGGACAGAGCTTAGAATATCACCAGGTCTGGACCGAGCCAGAAGTATGAAAGAGATGGGTATAATTTGATTGGCTGTTGAGCTCACATATCAACAACCCTCACCAGAATCGCTTATTCTGCCTTTAAATTCGCAAAACTCACTATACATATCTACGAGTACAGGCTGAGGCCCGGTGGTCACTGTATCTTGGCTGCTGCATCAAAAATTGCTGTTCCATTTTTGTGAAGATTGTTAGAATACAAGCCTCAAGAGCAGCTTCACAAGTGCAAGAGATCACCCAAATTCTTTGCACTTTTTCATTGCTTTGTGTCAGAAAATAAATAATAATATGCACTGATCTCCCCATCAGCATTTGCACTCCTTTGGGATCACACCCTAAAGGACCATACCCAGAACCATCAGTCTTTATGTCAGAAACATGCTATGGCTAGCTTATTTGACATCCTCTTTTTAGTCATTGTTGTGGTTCATTTATTCACACATTACAATTGTTGTGTTACAAGCTAGTCAATACCAGACAGAGTGGTCATGACAGTTGTCAATATCAACAGAGTTGTCATGACATTTACCAACAATAGTGGTGTTGTTATATCACTGGACACCTGTTTCTCATGACAACTCTAAACAGGACATGGCATCTGTCATGACAAGTCTATGACATGTTTCAAGTTAACTCTTGCTGAAAGGAGTGGGGCAGAAGGCAAACACTAACCAAGTAATTGCAATTCGTCATGATTTTATTACTGATATCAGACAGGTGTATGAATAAGGTTCCCACATTCACTTCCATCCAACATCATTTTGTTAGAATCTCTCTCTCTCTCTCTCTCTCTCTCTCTCTCTCTCTCTCTTTTTAAAAAAAGAGAAAAGAAAAAACTGCTTTAAGAAACAATTGTGATTTGAGAACTGCAAAACATCTCTCTTTTATATCATTCAGTGGCCATGGGTAATTTAGTTTTCGTGTAAAAGTTTACTGAACAAAGTATTAATGTCTTTCATGCACTGGTGGCCTAGACATTAGGAGGAAGATAAAACGCTGTACTCTTTTCAAACCAGACATGGGACTCATAATGAGCTAGGGAGTTGTGATTATTTTATGTCCAAGAATGCTTCTGATGAATGAGGATTTTTGGAGGGTAAAGCTGGCCTTACCTATGGCCATGACTTCAGTATCTTCTGTTTAAGATATTTGGGAAAGTATTATTATCTAAATTGTTTTGACATTTTGTTTTTATGTGAAGGTTATCACCTTTAGCCTACCTCAGGTCATTGTCATTTACGCTGGTACGAGTGGATATACTGTATGTCTCCTTAGAGAAACACACCCTGTGCTCATGTAGAATCACATCTCTATCACATCCATTTGAGTTACACTTTTAAAGAAGTGGTCGTTCTCTACATTAAATACGTTTTTTAAAACTTCGTCTCAGTGCTTGCATGTGTCTTGTTTTGAATTCTGAGAGCTCTAGGAGGGATATTCATTTAGAATAGACTCAACACTGAGGTCCAGTTTAAAGTAATATGTATTGACCTCCCATAACTCATTTGGGAAGGTTTTATATAATCCAGTGTGAGGAGAGCATATATTGATTACCTTATTTCAAGATCATTAAATCACACTTGGAAGTACATGTTCTTTACCACTTGACATGTTGACATTAAAGCATTTTTATTAACAGATGCATAGATGAAAGAGATACTTTATGAATATACATATGACCAACCAGCATGTATCAGTTCACCAGTTGCCAAAGTCCTTTTATCTCACTGTGTGTAGAGTTATCTGGCACTAGTATGAGTGCATCTCTATGTTCACCACAGGAGATATCAGTACAACATGGTGAGAAACCATTCACCTCATTTCAAATTCTTTCAAAAGTGTGTTTTTATTTTTCTCAACACTCCGAATATAATATTATACAGGCCTTTGTGTTAAAGTAAGTAAATAATAAATAATTGAGGAGTGTACACTGTCCACAATACTAGATTCTGCATACATTGATATCATTACTCCACGATAATGGGAAATGGCAACCTTGTTGAAAGTTTGTATAAAACTTAATATTGCATAGTTGTTATTGCATTAAACACTGTCTGCCTACATAACCCTGATTTTTACGGTAACTCCAACACTAATATTTTTCTGTAATTAAATATACAGTATGCGGGTGATTTTGCTCCTTGGGACTCAATACATCATTCTGTGTTTAATTATACTAGTGCAGTGCCCGTAGGAATTATGCATTCTGTAGTGTTAGCAGACGTAGGTGTAGCTGTTGGGTAGTGTAATAGCAATTCATGACATGCGTAAGCTACATGCGAAATCTCATAACTAACGTAACTAACGTCAGGGAGATACGCCCTAGACAGACTGTCTGACAGACAGACTGACAGACAGACAGACACACAGAGATAGATAATTGCACTGTACTGAGGATGAGGTGATTCAACCTATGGAGAACAACTGCTTTAATCACACATCACCGTTTTTTAAATTGAGACAGCAGCAGGAACAATAAGACAATATATCATCTGTAATGTGTTATATGAAAGCAGAGCATTGCCACATACTCACTTACACACATACTGACTTACACACACAATCTTTCGTGATCTATTGCAGTGGTCCTGCACCTTTGTTCTAAACCAGATGATCAATGTGTACAACAGACAGTGTTTCTAATGGGGTGTCCATTTGGTGAAATGTATAAAAGCACACTTTACCCTTAAACAACAGCCTGTCACGCACATTAACACACACACACACACACACACACACAAACATACGCACACACACACAGACAGAGAGAGAGAGAGAGAGAGAGAGAGAGAGAGATAGAACAGCCGACACAAACCTACACACTCACACACACACAGCATCATTTGCATCATTGGTTCAAGTCATGAAGGGGTTAGCCATGGCAGCCAGCACCTCCGCTCCGTGCAGGGAGGCAGGCACTCAGCAAAGGACCAGCAGACAAGGCACACAGCCCCTCTCATGACAAACCCGAGCAGTGAGCCATTAGAAGGTGTGGAGAATGCTCCTCACATCTGTGTTCCATTTTCAAGCTGATGATTTTTATTTTTGCGGAACACATTGTTTATGTGAAATATTTTTTAATACTTTTTAACATTTAGTTTTTATTAAAACTTCTCTAGTTGTTACAAGTTGTTTGAAAAAGTCTAAAATTGTAATTTGACATTGGCAAACACTCCATAATTGTTAATGTAGTCAATAAGATAAGCTTTGTAAAACACTTCCATGATTACTCTGGTCTGAACATGGCTTGCATAGTGTTTTTTTTTTCTGCCCTCGCATATGAAAAATAGTTTATTTATTTTTCAAAACAGCATTTATTTATTTCCCCACCCACATAATCCTCTAAAATCCCATCAATTAAAGACCCAGGAATTGCCCTCTCTGCACCCCCATCCACCATTATTTTGAGATAGGCTGCAAAAGGGAATGTTGGGGAAATAGAAATCGAAAAATGAATTACAATGGTAGTCTTTGTGGATCAGTGGAAGATACAATCAGTCCTTGAGGAGTTTGTTGGTTGTTAATTGGATCCAGCGACTGCCAACCCATGCTCTGAGAACTGTAGATGCTGTGGTTAAGAGAACTATTCAATGATTTTGAAAACCCTATTAGAAAGCAAAGCAGAGAGAAACATTTTGGTGTCCCTCAAAATAATGTTTAAAGAACAGGTAAATGTGCACATGCATTTAGTGGAAAAGGCCAAGAAGGGCCCACTCTGTGCCTGTTTTTGTCCACACCTTTCGAATACTTAAATGTTGTAACCAGGTACATAGCAAGGCTGTTTTACCATGTTCAGTCTTGTCTTAATTATTCTGTTAATAAATGATTAAACAGGTGTGTTGTTGATCTAGTTGCTTTAGAGTCCTGTGTGTTGTTGATTCATTAATTCTGCTGTTTCGAGAGTCTGTTTGAGTGTGTCCATGGTGCGACATCATCGTGTGTGTGTCTTTCAACCGTCCTCTCATTGTGACGGGTGGATTGGATACCTGTCCATCCCAGATGTTCTCCATCGGGATTAGCAGAAATTTGGAAGTTGGGGGTATTTGAACACTGTTAAGTATCATGGCGTTGGACTCTTTCTCCCAACTACACTCCCACACAACACTGTTGAACTTATGGCTGTTGCTGCAATCGTAGTGTATCTCCACACTGTTGAACTCGTTGCTGCTGTTGGTAGTATTGTGGTATAGCTTGTTTTCCCTTTCCCTTAACTTTGTTGATGGCCTTGCTGTTGGCTATAAGCCTGTTAGTAAAGCAGCTTTAGCAGACTTGTAAATATTTCATCTTTATTCTTATTATAGTTTTTGGAGTTCATAAGAATGTTGGGTGCCATTTGGGTGCTTTTTTTCCCCTTTGCTCTTTTGTTTATTAATTTGGCCTTGCCCCCTCCCCGAAGTTACATTTTGCCTCCTTAATCTTTTGTATTATTACGTTTTCAAATACACTGACTTGTTATTGGAAACCATAGTTTTCTGTCAGTGCTGGGGTTGGGGGAAGGAACTCTCACTATTTTTAATCGCAAAGCTTTAACCCTAAACCGTAGCATAACACTATGTATTTCTCATATAGACAGCATATTGCAGAGTACGGTTAGTGCTTCAGCACATTAATGTATTTTTTTAATCTTCTCATGGGTAGATCTCACAGTCAAGGACATTTACAGACCACCCCCAGAGTAACAATTATTTCAGATAAAAAAAATATTACAGGTGAAGGTCCCCTCCCCCCTGTTCTTTTTTGTTCTTCCAAGAGTAGTGGAACTCTTTTTTATCCATTTGGGAAATTACCTTTAGATTTAATGGTATACACAGGTTCTTAAAAATCCCAAACTGCTTGAACTTTACAAACAACTATGTGTATAACCTTTAGCAGGCATTATAGGTAGATGTTTTGAGAATGGGGTTATAAATGCATTAGATTATCTCTAAATGCCAAAATCTTTGGCCTTTTCTCTATTCACATATAGCACACTACGTTCTGTGTATTGTTTTAAGAAAAATGCTCCAGAAAATGGCTCCTGAGTACAGGGCATACATACAAAAAGGAACAATGATGACTGTGATTCTGTCCAGTTTGTGTGAAGCCCCCCCACACACACACACACACACACACTTACGTCTCCTGCTGCCACACTCAATAAGGACTCTGCCACAGAAGAGGAGTTGTCATCTCCATCTTACTCTTGCTTGTCAAGTAAGAATTTTTCCAAAGCCTTTCTTCTTAGTCAGGCAGCCTGTTTCACACATTTCAAAGGGTGGCTTTCCTCTTTCTCTTCATCACAGAGGTCTTTTTATTTTCGAGCATTAATTTCTCCCAACGTCCACCTTTGATCTGCTTCTCATCGCTCGCTCTTCTTCTCGCGGATAAGCGTGGATCATTGCAACAAATGAACGAAGACGAGCATTTTAAATGGACGAGCGCCATAGCATTGTCACCCATGCAGGATGAATGACAAGTTCTTTATGAAAAAACAACTTAATTGCAGAGGCGTTTGTTTCCCCTCACGTCAGTGAACAGGAATAGACTTTTCAGTCAGGGAGTTGTTTTGCTTTGGAGTCAACTGGACAAACTCTAATTATATAATTGAGGAGTGAGCTGTATTTAATATTGTCTTAAACACATGGATGTTCTCTCTTTAATGTGGCTCGTTAGTTCTGCCTTGTTGCCATGTGTACTAGCACCACTGTTGCCCAGTGCGTAATTGACACTTATTGGAGATAATGAGGAAGCAGCCTTTCTATTCTCATGTAGTCGCGTGATAAATACAAGCCTGGTGCTTATGTGTTTGTGCTCTGTTAAAGCTTGTCTGTAAGGGCTGCAGATTAAAACACTGTCTCTCTATTTCTTAGATCCTCACTCTTGATTTGTTCATCCAGGTTCTCTTTAGAAACATGACATGGCCTAAATAATTCAGTGAACTAGTATTGCATCGTATATTTCTGGCCTCATCAAATCAATTCATTAACATGGTTGACAGTGTTCTCCATTTTGAATCCCAAGTTTCTTAATAATGCATTGAATGTGTTTTCAAATAATAATTTTCATCGTGTCATTGTGGTGGTGGTGATTGTTATTGTGCTCCTCTTATACCTTGATCTATCACAGACATTTAGATACAATAAGTTCTATTCATTGCGATTCAACTTTGATCTTTAAGCGTGCTTTAAGCAGTATTTTGTTTATAAACTTAGTTGTTTAAGGGGTTAAGTAGACATCACTGTGTGTTACAGTTGAAGCCGCCTCCTGCCGTGATGACCTCAGACTCAGACAGGAAATGACTAAAGGACGCGGCCGAGGTGAAGCGGCACTGGGCCGGAAGGTGAATCCATCTCGTCTCTACGCGAGGCCAACTGGATGCCCGACAGGCTCAAGCGCACATGCGTTCTGGGTTTGTGTGCAGGCAATGACTTGGGCACCCCTGCTGGGCTTGTCTCCCAGGGAGTTGCGTGACATCCAGCGATCCGTGAGTCTTGGTCGGACATGCCACACGCCACAGACTGCACTCATGCTCCACTTTCCCGCCAGTCAGACGCTTCTCTCAGACTAGACGATGACAAGGGAAACACGCAGTATGAAAAACATGGATGATAGAGTATTGCAATGGCCATGTGCCATACTTATGAATACACATTTGCCACATTTCCCTGTTTTACACACTGCTTAAGCATCAAACATTGCCTGATTGTTCTCTGAAATGTTACTATTCAAATAAGCTGGTTACCTCTCCATTTCATCCCCTTAGTTGGACTTGATATTATGTGGTAATGTGCACTGTTGCACAACCAATGATCAAGGAAGTAGACAAGCAAATGTGCATTCAGTTTTGCAAATAACATATTATTATGGAAACATATTATGATGAAAACATGCTATGGAGGAGTTGCAGGGATCCATGCCTGAGGTTTTGAGAGGTGTTGTGAAGTACACCAAGTAGTATAAGTAGAAGGCAAAGTGCCACCTCATATCATTTCACACCAGATGCTTAACTTTGTGATCAAACTAAAAATTCTCAGGCACAACAATTTCCATGTTTCTCAATGGACCATTTTGATTATATCGTAAATATCATGTCGCTTCCGGCAAAGGCATATTGGACTGGCTCACATAGCCACTGATAGACATCTCAGTGAAATACCCATGGGTGTGTGAAAGTGGCTGGTTATTGGGCAGGCCTGTATGGAACTGTGTATGGCATGGATCTCGGTATAGGAAACCCAAACAGGCCAGATGGCACTGAACACCCATCAAGGGCTCCAGGAGAGTGGGGTAGAGTCTTTTGGGAGTACTGAATGGGCCTGTTTATGGGATTGCCTTGTCTGCACGAGACCCACATGGAAGCAGTGGCCCTGAGCCCTTATCACCAGCATCAGTCACAGGGGAGTTGTGTGGTACAGCTAGTTTGTTTGATTGGCAGTAGATAGGCTGTATTTTCATGTTTAGCCCCGTAGGCATTAACACAAGAAACTGGACTGGTCTCTTCCTGTGCATATTTACAAATAAAAACATGATGCCATTTTACAGTATATTCAGACAATGTTTGGAGCATTTGGCCCTCCTTGTAGAGGCACTGAAACACAACAAGTCAAGATGCATTTTGAACACACATATGGTGCCTCTGAGTTATTCGTGATGAAGGCACTTTCCTCATAAGGCCTGTGGAGTTACTTTCTTATGCCTTAATGCCTTATGCCATTCAGAAGGCCGAACTACCCTAGGAGACTTCACTTCATCTTTCCCTCCTCTTTTCCTGCGCTCAGTAAACTCCCCTCTTCATCTCCTGTAACTTGTTTATCCTGCGCCACCCCTCTCATCTTCAAGCAGCACCTCCGCAGGCCTCCGTCCCCCTTTATTCACTCTCCTCGGCAGCAGATAAAAATATGAAACCACAAGGACGGAGCTGCAAACAAAAGCTCCTACCTGCTGGAGAGGACCAGAGGGGTTGCTGACAGAGCCCAGAGGGATGCCAGGTTGTGGCTGGTGTTAATCCCTTCGCTCCTGTCTGTGTTGCTCCTCACACCCGCCCGCACCACCCCCCCCAGCTGTTTCTCCCGGCAGGGGCATGGGTGCCCCTGAGAAGCAGGTAACCTCGGGCTGAACCCGCATCAGGCACGTTAAATATGACAGCTCTTCCTCACCCCCTCTCATCCTGGATCCTCCCTTTCATCCGCCAGCCGTTTGAATCCCGCAACCAGGCGAAAGGGGGGAAGGGAAAACACAGGGCTTCTGACAGGGGAAGAGAGACAGGAGGTAAAAGGCAAGTGGAGAGAAAAAGACAGATTCCCCCTTGAAACACTAAGTGGATGAACTGTCATGAGTGACCTTTTTATTTTGTGGATTTTATTTTGTGTGTCTTTCTTTCTCCGTTCTTGCAGATCCTGACACATCTCCTCCATTCTGTCGCTTCACTTCGTCTTGTCTTCTTCTGGCTATTTTAAGGCCTTCCTTATAACTAGCTGAATCCAGGAAGCAAGAGGGAGACTTTGATCGTGTTTTCTTTTTATGTGAAGATAAGATTGGGGAGAGTCTTTGTAAGAATGGTGACAAGAACATTTTAATGAGGAAACAGGCTTTTTTTAATTGTACATTGAGATTCGATGAGATTAAAGATTATACGTATATACTGAGAGTATGCATGGATGCCTAAGAACCCTTCCTCTAAATTAGTCATTCAGTAGTACTGTTGTGGCTGCTGACAGCGCTATCTTCATTTATACTTTGATTTTCTCAAATAACCTGAAGTAGCAGGAAATGCCAAACCTATCGTGTTTGTGTGAAATGCCATATACGCCTGATTAGAACTATACAATAAATACTGTTGTGGATATGACTCGCTCCTGGAGGATTAAAAGATCTTTTCTTCCCTTATTTTACTGAGGTGTGCTAATTTTGGAGGAACTGTTTAGCCCAGATGGTATTACTTCATATTAATGGTTCAGAATATTATACAAGATAATTCATGCTTTTAGCTGACTGACAGGTCACATTTTTAGAATTGTGTTACCAGCGCAGTGACAAAGCTCGAATGAAGGCAAAATTAATTTCATTGCCTAACAACATCTCCCTACCCATCCTCCCATACCTCTTTACATGAGAAGGACCATGTCTGAACATCGACACCTTCTCTCTCTCTCTCTCTCTCTCTCTCTCTTTCTCTCTCTCTCTCCTCTCCTGTGTTCTCTCCAGGCCCTCAGTGATGCTCTGAAAGGCCGTGCCCTTGGCTGACCTTTACATTTTTATCCTGTGCCGCAGGGCACCTGGCCCTTGTGTGTAGCTGCTGCCATTCTCCCCTTCTCGCCTATCAAGGGCCTGCCCTCTGTTCACAGCGGTGTTGGGTGACCGCGCTCCACGCTGGACTGAAAGTCCATCTATGAGGGCTTTGAAATGTGCCCCAGGGCCACGGGGAGGCAGGTATAGGGCTCATGAAGGGCTCCCTTGTGTCGGGCTGTTGGGTCTGGTAGCTTGAGAATCTACTAAGAGCTTGGGCTCCCACTGCTCACCAACACCCCCTTCCACCGCTACCACCTTCACCACAGTCTAAAACGCCCCCACCCCTGTCACCAAGCTGGGTCCCAGTGTCCTCGCCATGCAAGCTAATCCTGAAAGAATTCAGCAGGTTCCTTCTGAGGGGTGCCATTGTTTTATTATTTATTTCATGTCCTTTCATATAAGCCGTGAAATAGCAGCAGCAGCATCTTGCAATGGGAGTATTGGCTTGATCAGAAATCAAGGGAAAGAGTTTTTTTTTTTTTTTTCTCCAGGACATGTTCGCGCACACTTGATCATTGTGAGAGAGTTCTATAAGGGGGCTTCCACCGCCCTGCACCTGACAGCCTCTCTACCGCCTGCAGCGGCCTGCCATGTCTGCAATTCTGTCTTCATATGCCAGCTGTGCCCAGCAAACAGGAAGAAGAGGTCAAAGTTCTGTTCGGCTAAAAAGGCTCAAACAGCCCGATGTCTGCGAAAATCCCACAGGGATTAGTATTATGAAAAAAAATTCCATGAATTCCCACCTGTTTATTAAGTTCCACATGGATGACCTGACATGGATGACATCCACATGATGTGACCCACTGTAGATACTGGATTTAACGTTGGAATTTAAGAAATGTCCACTTGTGTGATTCTGTGTAACATTCTAAAATATTTAGGTCTAAAGTGTACGATTTATTAGATTCTGACATCTACAAGTCTATCATTTAGCAAGCTTACTGATTTCATACTCCCCACTCCAAGCAGATTGGGGTCAGTTTATTAACAAAATCCTTACAGGCAAATCTCGCCACTCGGCAGCCATCTTGGCAACGACTATGGGCAACTATTTGGGGCCAACAAGCTCCTATCTAACAGAATGAGGAGGAATCCGTAACTCTCCATAGGATGGTGAAACAGACATTTAAAGTATATCACGTATATCTGCATTTAAACATGACATAAACAGTGATTCTCCAACCACTCCAATTCTACTAAACAAGACTTCTTCCCGTTGACATGCTCACTGCGCACGCACCACATTTTGCAGCTCTATTGTTCTGGTTATGGTGGAAATAAACAGAACGTTCAGGTGAGATGAAACATCAGTTATGCCGTTTCCAGCTATAATAATTTATAATACAGGGCAGGACTTCCAGTTACAAATCCGCCATGTTTAGCATCACGGATCCCGCACACACCCCCCATTCCACATTCATTTCTCAATCAGTGATTTGCCTTTTAATGTCTCTGCTTTGACTTTGTTTGTTCCCTTTGCAGAAGGGACAAAAACAATCAAAATCGGTCTAGCATTGTCTTTTTCTGAGGGCAAGCATCTTTTTTCAATTACTCCTAATGAGGAGAGACCATATGCAGCCGACTAGAGAAAAAGTTCTGCCTTCAGTAACAAAGGGGCGATGATATCTATCATAACTTTGTTGACGGCTGTGTTTGAATATACATGTATATACACCTTTTTTCTATTCCATTTTTTTTCAAGAAATAGATACAGTACAATCTATAAAACCTAGCTATTGTAACCAAAAAATACGTCTGAGGGGATTTGTGAGGTGTCTCCCAGCCAACTATGTAACGTCAACAAGCTAACTACCCTTGTGATATGTTGTCATATATATACATGTCAAGATATTACTGATTGATATTGCTCTTCTGCCAGAGCTATATAGACGTCAAAGCAGCTATACAGTGTTACTCTATGGGGCATTAAACAGAAACTGAAACTTAAACAACAGAAACAGGACATCTCTTACATTTCTAACATTGAGGTAAACTGACACAGGTCTATCTCTGTACGGATACTTTCCATGTTGTCAGAAAAAAAGTCAGTGGCGAAAACAAGTAGTTTACTTTGATGCAGATGCTTGACCCATGGGATTACATTGTGTAGTGTTCCTGAATCCTGACAGTACCTGACAGTGTGGGCTTATGCCAGTAACATCACCCATGGGGATAGTGGTATCACGAGAAAGGATGCTCAAGCATGCTAACTTGAGTGGATATCTGGGCAACACAGTGCATAGGCATTTTTGACATTACATCAAAACAGTTATTTCTTCACATTCTGTTGCTATTTGTAGTTCATTATTGGATGTTGAAGTATACGGGTGTTATTGCTGAATCAACCTAATGGTCTCTGGGGCTGAGCTAGTTTGTCTGTCGCTGAGGATATTCTTTCGTATTGACTCCTCCATGCAGGCCCTTTAAAGGCACTTTCCCACTGCAGGAACTGTCCCTGTAGGACCTCTTTCAGGGTAGTGAAATAAGGGTACTTCTGTGCTGCCCTGATACTGCTGAGTGTAAGTAATTATAGCTGCCATGAGGCCATTTAATCGAGTATTAGCAACTGTAGGCCTATAGCAAAATTCAACTGTCAACTCGAGGTAATCTTAACGTTATCTAGAAAATCTCTGGTTTCACGGTGTTGCCATTGGAGAAATATATAATTATTATTTTTGAGCTTGGAATTGATGTCATGAACGAAGAGCAAAACATTAGGCTACGTCGCTTGTAGGTTCATAGTTCCTGCACCGAAATGGAAACAGAAAAGCTGAAAGGGCCAATTAGGGGGTCATTCCTGTGAATGTTCGCTCCACCTGGGAAGTGCCCTGGGTCCCTACAGTGGAAAGTGCCTTTACAGTGAGGAAAAGACCATTGTCACTCCCAGTCCTGCTGCTTATAGTAAGTTTGGCCATTAAAGGCACAATATGCAACAATTATGCTTCAGGATTAGGGTTAGGATAAGCAGTTTAACCTTAAAATAACAGCTTAAAAAAAATTGGGGCGCTACAATGACTTTTAATATGGAAAATTGCGTCCGTGCCAATGGCATAGCAGGGTCGATAGGCATATAACTGCCTTCTGTAGTTTTGCCTGCCGATGCCCGCCGACCTGACTTTGATTACCTTCTGCCGATCTAGTAAGTAGCTTATTTGCCGTCTTGCTTAGTCTTGTGTTGCACATGATTGATGTTTGACTGTGTAAGGACAGTCGTTGAGTAATTAGTTTGTCATAATGTCAAAGTCAGCACATTTCAAGAGATTTCGTTAGTTTTAGCTGCTAGCATACCTTTAGCGAATACCTATTAATCCTTAATGCACCTTTAAAGACAGTAAAGCATTTTAGACTTATAATCAATTAAACTTGCCCGCCATTTTTCTTGCCATCATGACACACACGAAAACATTAAATGTCAATGTCTCCTTAGGGGACAAGCCTTCTTGGTTATTCTTTGGTGTTTCTTCAGGCTGTCCCATGTCCTGAGGGAAGATATCTCTCTCTGGGCCCATAATGACTACATTACATTCTTACACTACATTCTTAGACTTTCTGCAGGAACAGTATTCGGACTGTATGATAACATTTTTGTTGTGTGGATGACTTTACCCAGAGGCCCCTGTGTAATCTCTCTTGGCCTTCCACACATATGCTGGAACTGGACACAAGACATTGCCCAGAGCCTGACACCAGCCTCTGCCACGCCACAAACTAAATGTCACCTCTCACAAAAAATGGCCTCGGTTCCCTTTCCGAATTCTGTCAGGCGCATCGAGTCACAAAAAGTTCTTTGTTCTTTAGTGGGCTTTTTCAAAAACATGAAGTCAGTCCTCAGAACTTTAGAGCAAGTTGATCCTTAGTGAAAGTTTATAGAAAAGCCATGCTGACCCTCTCATTAGTGTCTGGATGAGGGACATAGTTAGCTCACCAGGTATCTGTCACTGTTCTAAATAACCCCAATCAATGACTCAGCTTGCTTTGTCAAGCTTGCTAATTACTTACAGGTAATGTGCTTAAAACGTTCTTGTGTCACAAGTGTCACAAGTGTCTTGTGTGTGTGTGCATGGTGTCCAGGGCTGGACTGGGACAAAAAATCGGCCCGGGCAATTTGAACCAGACCGGCCCACTTAATTCGATAACACACCCTTTGGTCTCTCGAATGTCTACACACCAACCAGGCTTTTAGCTAGCAGGGCGTCTGCCCTATCGTCTACAAAAAAATAAGAAGAAATGGGACGCCCTACTTTTAGGCAGGACGGCCTAAAGACGCCCTATTTTTCTCCCGTTTTACCTGTTAACTTTCGCTGAATGTGATCAAAATTCACCGTTTCAGTCGCTTCAGCGAAGTCTAGAATCATATGCCCTGCCAATTAGAAAATAGCATTGCTGTATTCCCGCTACAACAACGTTACATCATGATTCCAACGAAACATTGATTCATGGGCTCGCAGAAGCTACAGAAGACAGCTGTCTCACCGCACGTCACTGAACCTACTACTTTATGAGTTCAACAAGAGTTTGTGTGTTAAGGTGGTGGTCTTAATTAATCTAAATTCAATACAATACAATACAATATACATCATACACTTTAAAGCTTTGTTCAGAATACGGAGGTTTAAGATCGGTCGATATTTTCCGTCCTTTTTTGGAACCAGAAAATAGCGACTGAAGAACCCCCTGTTCTCGTCTACGAGAGGTACAGACTGTATTGCTCCCTTTCCTAGAAGGGAGTCTATTTCCTCCTGTAGGAAACGCGCTTGATGAGGTGGCACTAACGTTTGTACCACGCCCCTGAACTTCGGGGGGCAAACTGGAGCGTATAACGGGCTATCATAATTCGCTATCTGGACAAATTGGCATATTTTCATAGGGTTTGGGAATACTGGGCTTTCGGAACATTGACATGGCACCGCGCACCAATAGGCTAAGGGGCTTGCCCACCACTCAAACACACAACATAGAGTGTAGGCTAACGGCTGGCTGTTTCAGAGTAGAGTAGGCTGAGGGCTAGCAACAGCTACAGACTTGTCTTGTATTTACAATGCAAACGAACTTGGCCATAGAACATAGGTCCTAAGTCAAACATATTTTAGAGACGTTTGAATTCATGATCAGTAAGCTTACCGTAGGTCGTTGTATCGTATCTCCCTGGCTGTCGCCACCAGTAGGCCTATCACTTTCATCCACGGTACCTGATGATGGCCCTGCCGTGGCAAACATTTACGATATTTTGGCACATTTGGCAGTGTAGGCTTGAAAAGCAAGCCTCTTCTTATCTCGCAGTTTCTCCGCACCCTCTTTTCGCTTTCTCTCCATTTTGGACTGGAGGATTCTAACGAAACGTGCGTTTCTGTGCACCGCCCAAGCCAAAGGTAGAAGGTGTTTGGTGATATGATTGGACGAGCCCCTTGTCACTAAAGAAGACAGCCAATGGGCCGCAGACTAGCATGCGCTTGTCAAGCATGTCAAGGCCATGGGCCATGCTGAGTTTGTTTCCCGTCCTAATGCATTATGTAGGCAGGTCCAAACCGAAAGGGGTTGGTGTTGGGTCAGCCCAGGGGATGTGATTGGGCCAGCCCAGTTTCAATAGGGCCGCTCATGAACTACTTTCGTGGGCCAGCCGGTCAGACCATTATATGGAAAAAAAAAATTCTAAAAAAAAAAAAATTATTTTTTTTTTTTTTAAATAATAAATTCGGGACCCTCGGCCCATATTGCACCTCGGCCCACCGGGAAACCGCCCGGTATGCCAGATTGCCAGTCCAGCCCTGATGGTGTCCCTATATACCTGTGTGTGTGTGTGTGTGTGTGTGTGTGTGTGTGTGTGTGTGTGTGTGTGTGTGTGTGTGTGTGTGTGTGTGTGTGTGTGTGTGTGTGTGTGTGTGTGTGTGTGTGTGTGTGTGTGTGTGTGTGCGCGCGTGTGTGTGTGTGTGAGTGAACAGTGGCAGAGCTAGAGACATTTTCTTAGGGTGGCATGAGAGTGGCATAGTTCTCTACGCATGTGCACATCCATGTAGGAGCAGTCTAACTGCGCACTCGTATGCAATATATAAATACTTAGTGATAACCATTATCCCAACAGGAGTAGGCTTACTTACAGATGTTGATTCCAAGGTATACATGAAAGCCTATACCTTTTTTTATAACCACCAGCCCAAGTTATAAAACTTCATATGACATAGAAGTGGTAACCTAACCATCGTGTGTTATACAGCCTTCCACAAACTGTGCCTTAGCACCCACACAGACCAAAAAACAAACAGATATTTTTAAAAGGGAATGGCTGTGGCATTGTTGTTGGAGAACCCACAATTTCAGTTTAGCATGTTTCCTAAATCTCTGATGACATATCATGTTCACTTTATGATTTAGTACAGCAAATGTTTTACATATTGGTCCTTTAAGCTAATGAGCTAATAAGCTAACAGCCAACACATTTTGGTGATATATTTGATGACATCACGCTCTTTGTTGGGTTTCGTTGGGTTTATAACCCAGAACATCAAACTACAAAGTGAATAACCTAGGTAGCTATTAGGAACACCAGAACTAGAAGTGTTTATCTTTTCCCCAGATGTGTCATAAAAGTGAGTTTAAAGATAACTAGCTACCTACACATTTTTAACCAATGGGAGTGTTTCCATGTACCTCACTGACATTATGTGCCACACTAGTCAGCCAAGCGAAGCAACCTCTGTTTCCTGTTCTTTTCGTTACCCAAAATGTGTTGCTCAAGTAGCACTGAATTCACTCACATAACTGCTAGCATGTTTGTAAATGTAAATTCTATGATACATTCAAAACTATTTGTGAATACATCATGTGGCTCTATTCTTGATACAAAATCTTCACAATCACAAATACTGCCACTGTACTTTATGCCAATTGGTTTTAAAGGTTCCAGCCCATCAAAGGCACCACAGGGCCTACAGGACAATATAAAATCAACTTTATCGGTTTATGAAGGTGGGCAAAACACTTATAACCAGAGGGGGTGCTGTTCCATCCTGTTCTCTCTCCTCCCATGGTGCCTGTTCCATCCACCGGATTGGATGTAATGGGCAGCAGCTCTGATGTCGGGTATTATGCTTTATTTAAAAAAAATGTCAGGTAAAAGGAGAGTCTTATTGATTTAATTGTTGTGGCGGTGGCTCAGCTAGAGCTGGTGCGTCTGAGGAGCCTTTCATCTGGTAGAACCCCGTGGTGGTGTTAAGAGGGGTGGAGCGCTGAGACAACAACACATCAATAAAGACAACACACCAGCAACAACAACAAACGGCATTGGGGGAAATCTCCAGCAAACATGCATATGCCCTCCTGGCACATTGTGCCCTATAGAGATCCCACCTCTCTCTGCGTTTCCCCAGGAAGACAAGTGAGTGGGTTGTGCTGAGTTCATTCCATCCGGGTATGGCAGCGTGCTATTCAGAACAAGTGTATGCCTGTGAGTATGTGTGATTGTGATTGCTTATGTGTGTGTACATGAGTGTGTGTGTGCGTGCGCTCTTTTTCATCTCAGCATGGAAAGCTATAAATTCCTACCTCAATGTACAGGATTATTTGTCTCTCTTTCTCTCTCTCTCTCCCTCTCTCTCTCTCTCTTTCTTGCTCAGACATACCTCCTCCCACTTCCCCTTTCTCCCTACGGTTTCAGTTTTTTCTCCCTGTGTGTATAAATAGATGCCACCATACCTGCATGCAGGCCCCCTGAGAGCCAGGCAGAGGGGAGGGGAGGAGAGGCAACCACCAGTCCTGCAGCCCCGGCTGAGGGTGCGTGCCTGAGGGGCGGTGGGCGAGACGGCTCGGACTCACGGCCGCTTGGACGGTGCACATACCGCCACTCTGGAGACGTAGGAGTGGAGAAACGCTTACAGCCGCAGCCATCATTTCCAAGGCTGGGGGGCTGCTGACTGATCTACGTTGCAACACATATTTGAGACTTTGTTGTCGGCTTCAAAAGAGGAAGCAATCTGGTGTTGTGTGTGTGTCTCATTCCAGAAATAGTTCTCACCTCCTCCCTGTAACTCTATCAATTCATCCTTCCTGTCACTGTACTTGTTTAAGGGGTGCACTTTTCATGCTTCCATCCTAAACAAGTGAAACGATCTACAAATAAGTGACAAATGTAGCACAGTATGATAGTATGTATGTAAGCATGATAGATTCGGTCATGCTAACCATAGGACTAACCTTGCTTTCCACTATGATTTTTTTTTGTCAAATGATAATATCTCTCAAAAGTTTCCCCCCACAAGTTCTGTGCACTGAGGATGAAGAAGAGAATATCAGAGGGAGAGGGAGAAAGAGAGAGAGCGAAGAGAGGGCAAAACAATGCAATAAAAATGATGTACGACATGTCAGTCTGCGAGAGGTGTGATGCATCACTTTCCGGCCGATGCTCCTCAAAGCTCCCCCTTAATGAACTACATGCTTGTGTGGAAGTCTCATATTCTGCTTTAATAGATTTACAGAAAAAGGAATATGAGTTTGATGGGCCATTTTTCCAATCCTGCAGAGATTTTAAGATCACAGCAGTGTTTTTTATTTATTCATTCATGTATTCATTTTTAAATGCATAGCACTACAGTCTCTATAGAGAGAGAGAGAGAGAGAGAGAGATAGATCTATAGTCCACTATATTTCGCACCCCAGTCCTTGCTGGTAATGATATAGGTGATTCTGAAGGAAAAGGCGTATGCAATGGGCAGTACCCCATGGCTATCCCAGGACATTTTTCAGTAGGCTCAGGCCTGTGTTGTAACACACCATCAGTGAGCTCAGTGCAGGAACACGCATGTTGTCATCACACCCCAAATGACAGGAAGACAGATAGGCCCGGTGAAGAGACAGACAGGGCTGGTAAAGACTTTATAGATTTCTTTTGGCTGCACACCGGCCCTCTGATGTGGCAGCCCACTGGCATTTGGCCCGGTATGCCCGATGGCCAGCACACCAATGGTCAAAGATATCAAGGAAAAATCTAAAATGATAAGTAAAGTTCAATGATGTGTCAGAAGTGAGCAAATCACAAGGCAAAACGTAACACTGAACCCAAAAGAATGAAATAAAGACAATATAAATTCAAACATGGTGGAGTCTTCCTCAGAAGAGACAGTTTCTGAGTGAAGTTTTCTTTCAGATTCAGTTGCCATGTTCAAATGAATGAGATACCCATACTAATTGCAGAGAATTACTATGCGGACAGAGTGTGGTGGAAATCTGAGACGGCCAGCTGAGTGGCAGACACACAGATCCTGAAGTGTCGCTCCCTTTTTAAGTGACACTAGGAGACTGTCTGATGCAAATGAGAGAAACAGTGAGATAAGAAATGATATGTTTTTTGACATTCAAATGGCAGCTTCTCTGACAGAGGTTGACCCGCCAGACAGTGACATCTCTGGACACCCCCCACCTCCCCTTAACACCCAGCGGTGCCCTTTTTCAATATCAAAACACTCTGGCATGGAAGAATTTCATTCAATCATGTTTTTTTTTTTTTACTTAATCATCAACTAGATCAATAAGCTTTGCAACATTGAACTTTTTTACTAACGCCATCACATCAAAATATACAAGCAAGAGTTAGAATTCCAAATCAGTCGGTTAGCAAAAAGTGACGGTACATAGAATACGCAGAATTCTTAATTCACTTTAAGGCTTTCAGTCTAATCCAAAACACACAATAAATCATTCACTGGTAGCTTGTCGGCTTAGCAGGAGTAAAGGAATCATGCAGACAGCATGCCTTGACCAATATATGAGTCTGGAGGAAGGGTATGCGATGTCCTACAGCAGGAATGCCAGAAACTATAGCAGGGCATATGTGAGGGAAATATCCAATGATATTCTTTGATCACCATCTACTCCCCAAGGTAAGTACGTTCTTAGAGGTAGCAGTATGTAATATGAACTTGTCTCTGATTTTTTTTTTAGTGTTCCATGGTTATCATTGAGATTATGACCAGGCCTCTTAAGTAACTTTTGAGAGACGGTGATGAGAAAATAGGGTGTGTTAATGAACTAAATTGTAACACAGTAATGTTTGACTGTAATACAAATAAGATTACAAATAACAGTAAACTAGGTATGGAGTGAGTAAACAATTATGAGTGTGTCTACATGTTGTATACATTTGTACACAGCTCTTCTTAATGACTCCGCTTTGCGTCAGGGTGCTGTTCGCCCTGTCAGGGCTTATTTTCCTGATAATGACCGGCGTTCTATACATTATCCCTTACAAATCTATTTTTGATATAAACAATTGGATTGGAGACTTTCTAGTAATTTCCAACACATCAATAGGTAGGTAGGTAGGTAGGTAGGTAGGTAGGAAGATAGATAGATAGATAGATAGATAGATAGATAGATAGATAGATAGATAGATAGATAGATAGATAGATAGATAGATAAATAGATGTAATACATCTGACACACTGATCAGTCATTTAAACACACATTCAACACATCCATATGAATATTTTATTAAACTATGGCTCTACCATCAGAGATAAAAAAAAACAGTCAGTTAGGAAGCAGTGCAGTTTCTTAACTGGTCCTGCAAAATACAGTTTCTGCTTTTATGGCCACTAAATGGCCTTGTTTTATCTTGGGGAGAGAAAGAAATGGCCATTTAATTGCCTGGGTAAACATCAAGAGAGATGTGATGTGGAGTATGCCTCCCCGAGCGCTGGGGGTCCTTTTCAACTCGGCTGACTGACTGATTGCATTGCTGTCGTGTCGCCACATCGCCGGCTGAAAGAAAAATCCGACAATTAACAGAGGATCAGGGGTGACTCCTCGTGCTCAAATTGTTTATTAATCAGGCGACATGCCGTTGACAGCGAGCGGCATGTGAATGGAAAACCACAGCAGATTTGTCGTCCTGCTGGTACCCCATCCTCGATCCTCCACCCTCCTCCCCCCAACCCCCCACCCCTCCGCGTAGCTGCGCACCACACACCTCTCCCACACCCTGCCTGGCTTGCCTCACCTTCACCTGCCCAGTCTGGGAGCCCACAGGGGCCACTGGTGCAGAGATGATTAGATTTGTTGGTGGAAAACATTTATAATTAGAGCCGCCGTGGGTCACTGCTTTCAAGAGAGGGGTGACTGTGTTGGCGGGATTTGGCTCAAAGGTTTTTAATGATTGGCCCAACATTCAGAGAATGACCAGATGAAACATACTGCGTTAATAAACGCAGTGTGAAAGTGATGTCAACGTTCATACAAATATGTATTGCTTTCAGAAGGTCTGGTTTTGACACTGACTGATAGTAAAGCGTCTGTCTATGGTGCTGCTTTGTGGGGAAAAAAAATCAATTAAAAGGATATGCAAGTGATATTGGTGGCATCACTGTGGGTTATGTAAAAAGGCAGATTTGCACTAACATGTTGTCTTGAAAAATTGCAAATCACATTATATATACTATATCCATACATTTACAATCCTATATTGTAGTGTTTTTAACTACCTGGAAAATATGTTATTCACAGGGAGATCCTCAGAATATAACAGAAGAGTGTGCTGTGAATACAGAATTCTGCCTGGTCGAGTTAAATTGATTTAGTTAATCTGACGTATTGTCTGTTAAACTGGCATGATGACAGCTTTGTATTGGAACAATCAGGGGTGTGCAGAAACTAACACAAGAAAACAGTTGTGACAGCAATCTTATGCTGAAATTCTAGATCAGCACTCACCTGCAGTCGAATACAAAGATACCACCCTGAAGGTCAAAATACAACAGTGAGAAACAAACCAATTTTGCATCATTATTTGCAATTCAAACTAAAACACAACCAAAAGCTGCATGCAGACTAGTCTGAATATGTTACATATTCTATAGTCGCGACAGAAAACATACAACGGAAAATTAAATTTTTTACCATTGTCTTGATGGATAGAGAGTGAGAACAAGAGAGACGGAGAGAGAGAGAGAGAGAGAGATAGAGAGAGAGAGAGAGAGAGAGAGCAAGAGAGAGAAAGTCAATGAAATGGTAAGCCAAGAGGAAATTTGACTTGCTCAGGCAGAGAATCCTGATACAGTGTAGGCAACAACAAGTAACACAACATTTTTATGCAGATTACACTAGTTCTAGTTACACATTTGTGAAGGAGAGACAAAACCAAAATAATTGTTGCTTCACAACCAATATTTGTTCACTACTATATATAGCCTCAGAGTTATTCAGAGCCATTTGAAACTGTTTCTCAGAAATTTTCTTATTAGGGGGATTTCTCATGAAAAATCTTATCTTAAGTTCTGATATGGATGTCAGACTCTTGTCAAATGTCAGAGAAATCACCAGAAATGATAATAGCAAAGGATTCCATTGCAAATACAAAATGTTACGTAAAAATGGGAAGTAAAAAAAAACAAATTCCTAAAAATGTAGGAATATTTGAAAAGGCAGCATTCATTCCAGGTGGATCTGCATAATGCACTGACATTATTGGGATTATCAAGTCCTCGCCACCACACAACCAGATGTGTGATAGAATGTGCAAAGGCTCTCTCTGGTAGCTATCCAGAACAACCTCCCACCCATTTTGATTTGTGGCCAATTACCGCAGCGGAGAGGCCAAGAGTGACATCTAGTGTCTGGCTCAACCCCCACAACCTCTGAATAGCCACGATGATGTTATCGGTGTCTGTGACTTTCTGTCTGTGTCTGCAACGGTGCCATGTGATCTTGAGTTCAGGACAGACATAACTGAAAGTAACAGGGTTGTAGATGAGGCATGAGAGAGTCCACTGGCACCTGTCAAATAATTTTGATCGGCAAAATAAATCTAATCTTGCCATACTTCCACATGGTTGTATTCATAGCACTCCTTTGCATGCATCACGCTTGTGACACTGCCACACTAGTCAGACCATTTAGACGGTCTTACTCCTCTTATTGCTAAGGAGATATGCTGGCTAATTTATGCAACTAAGACTAACTGACATCTGCTATCCTAAAATGACCCGCTCTTTCCCTGACCAAAACAGAAATGGAGCCTACACTGCTGATATGTCTAAGACTCACAGCCCTTTACAGGTTTTCGTTATCTGCTCCGCACGTGTATGATGTATGATATAACAACTACAAATCAGTCATCATTACATGCATTATATACTGAAACATACATTACTGTTCGCATAGCTCAATGCTCAATTTAAACACTCAGTCCATAAGGAATCGGAGACAGGCACTAGAGTTTTTTTTTTCTTCTCGAGTCATGAGTATGTTAAAGTGCTTGTAGACTTATTAAAGTGCGTTGCTTTCAAGTATCACTTGTTCCAGTGAGAAAGGCATGGGAGCTGAGGACACACTCGGCGTCAAACTGAAACATAATGGGACTCTATGAAGCGTAGGGCTGCGTCAACAGAGACACACTGAGATGTATCAGGGAGGAGAGCATCCTGTCTTATCATGTGTGATTAGTTTATCAAAGGCAGCCATTCTAAAAAAGAAACACCCTGAGAGGAGTGTTTTATTCTGGGAAGCACAATTCAGCTCCAACACAAACACGCACCCACACACTCACACGCACGCACACACACACACACACACACACACACACACACACACACATACAGACACACACACACACACACACACACACACACACACACAAACAACCATATTGCAGTCTGCGCTCAAGGCTTGATGTTTTAATCGAGGGTGTTTACAGAGAGAGGCTCCCACACACCGTTCCCCTATTTGAGTGCGAGCGGTGGCAGCGGCGGCGTCCTCCCGTTCACCCTGAGCAGCTCTCTGCAGCCGCCCCCCCCCCCCCCCCCCCCCCAACACACACACACACTCCTCCCCTGCTTTGATGTTCCTCAGACCTGAGAGAAAAGATGACAGCTCCTCAACAAGAGCCTGGCACTGGGAGAGAGGCAAAGGGGCGAGACTTTTTGAAATTTTTATCAATGAGTGACACGCGCAGCATCAAAAAGTCTGTGAGATAATGATGAGAACACTGGCCGCCCTGCAAACGTCAACACACACACAGACAAGCACGCACAGCGTGTGTGTGTGTGTGATAGAGAGACAGACACAAGCAGACAGAGAGAGAGAGAGAGGGAGAAAGAAATTATTTCTGTTTTTGTGTAAGACTGAGCTATTTTCAAATCATTCCAACAAGTGGGTCATTACCATGGAAACAGACATGCAGACAGAGCAGAGCTCACACGTCTGGTTGACTGGAGCATATAGAAAGCATGCACTCCCATACTTTCCAGAGACTGCTCCATTCAAAGACTTCATTTTTGGTAAGCGATGGCCATATGTTATGTCTGAATTTCTTCTCAGCCACTATAAGTCACACGACCTGTCAAACCTGTCACGGCGGCAGCGTGACACATGTGCTTTGCCACTCGCTGCAATCTGTTGGCCGTGCAGGTGTTGCCCGCGCGGGGCGCGTCATCATCGCTGCCATTAGACAAACTGCAGGGAGGCCACACACTGCTGGAGGTTTCCACAGAGACACGTCCTGCAGAGTGTCAGCCTGGCGGAGCAGCCAGAGGAGGATTTTTCTTTTTTTAAATATATATAATGTTCTCTCCTCTCTTAGCACCATCTCTTGGCAAAATTCCATCAACTTTTCCCAGCCTCTTCCTCCCACTGTGTCTGTGTTTGATCCCGACTTGCCTGATAATGACAGAGGACAGGGGGCTATCAGAGAAAGAAAGAAAAAGAGAGAGAAAGAGGGAGAGATAGAGAGAGAGAGAGAGAGAGAAAAAGAGAGAGAAAGAGGGAGAGATAGAGAGAGAGAGAGAGAGAGAGAGAAAAAGAGAGAGAAAGAGGGAGAGAGAGAGAGAGAGAGAGAGAAAAAGAGAGAGAAAGAGGGAGAGAGAGAGAGAGGGAGAGAGAGAGAGAGAGAGAGAGAGAGAGAGAGAGAACGAGAGAGGAGCAGGTGGACATATTGGCTTGGCTAGTTGGTGCGGCAGACTGAGGCTGATAGTGAGTCAGGGAGGGGGTCAATGTCGTGTCAAGACCCTGACAAATACCCTCAAGAAGCTCCCGCACTTGTTCAACTGACCATCCCATGAGCACTCAAGATACCCCACATCCACCACACACACACAAACACACACACACACACACACACACACACACACACACACACACACACACACACACACACACACACACACACACACACACACTTGATGAAGCAATTTAAATGGGTAGGGACACAACTGCTTCTGGGACTCTGCTCGCTGTTGTGATGGTGTCCCACAGCTGAACCCATGGTACTGTGTTTCACATTTCCTCTTTTTCCAAACACACACACATAGAGAGAGAGAGAGAGAGAGAGAGAGAGAGAGAGAGAGAGAGAGAGAGAGAGAGAGAGAGAGAGAAAGGGAGAAGGACAGAAAGAGAGTGAATGCAGCAGAGAAATAGAAAGAGAGACAGAGACAGAGAGAACCAGAGGGTTAGAATATTGGGAGTGTTTACAATCCAAATCAAACTAACATCCAGCTGTGAGAATGCAAGAGGGTTCTGAATGCACTCCGAGGAGGCTACCAATTGGAACAGAAGCTAGTCCTGTGTGTAGCACTGCACACTGTTTTCTGACAGCATACCTTAGCACTTGAATCAATAGACCTACTGCCTTTTGCTCGGAAACCTTTAAAAATAGAGTTTATTGTATGTCTCATTTGAAGTTTAAAAAGATGATGAGTCATTTCTTAGTGGAATTGATGAATCTTGTTAAATCATGCTTTAGTGTATTTAAGTATTTAACTTAACATTGTCCATATCATTCCTTTTTTGTATTTATCCTTTATTTAACCAGGAAAGTCCCATTTAGATACTATATATCTTCTACCACGGAGTCCTGGTTAAAATGGGCAGCAAAATTTGATTAAGAAAATGTATTTTATTTTAACATAACAGCTTCAATATCATTTTGGTGGTACACTTACTTGTAATACATAGAATGGCATCTGTGCCGCTGCCACAGCACACCTGATGTGCCTGGTATTTCATGTAACTTTGGTGGACAGGGCGCGAAACCTCTCGTGAGAACTATCTAATGCTTTATGGTACCATGCAAAAACCTAAATTTCCCTCGGGATAAATAAAGTATCCACCTATCTATCTATCTATCTATCTATCTATCTATCTATCTATCTATCTATCTATCTATCTATCTATCTATCTATCTATCTATCTATCTAAAAACAACTAGACCCATATGCTAGCTATAAAGCTATAAAGCTAGCACAGAGTATTCTCTGTATGGACATCATAGCAGAGGTGACGAAGAAATTGAGGAAGAACTTGTCAGAGGAAGCCAGTGAGCTACACTTCGCAACTTTAGGGGGAGCTCAGTAGCAAAAAAAAAATGGTGGGGCTTAAAAAGCAATGACATTTATCTGAAAAGACTGACGATGCTACTGGGCCAATATGTCAGCAAACTAGTCATGTGCTGTGGTAATTTATCCAGTTAAGCTTTTGCAATAAAAATGACCATGTGCTCTACTCCTTAGAAACAATGAAGTCCATTTCAGATGCTGTGTGTGGACGCTAGAACCAGTTGCAAACTGCAAAGCAGCATGATAGACTACATCCAGTTTTTTGAAGATGAAGAACACAGAAACAGCTTCATGCCCCTCAGTTTTCTTTATGTGGTATTTGTTTTCATACGTACAAAAGTAATTCAATCTTTTGCCAAATCAATAGACAAAATACTGCTGTTTATGTTGCTCAGTCAGTTGAGATGCTTTTGATTAAAAAAACAAATATTGTTCTTTCTGTTAGCAGCAGGCGACATCTTCATCTCGATCACCTGTAGCTGATAGCTCATTTTACCTACCACAGATGATCCATGATGTTTCCAGTTAAAGACGTGCTGAACAAATAATTATGTATGGTGATTAACTGAGAACAAGTTAATTTCTTCTTTGTAACCTTGTGCCTCTCTAAACACTTCTCATTGGTACTAATCATCGTTATATGCAGATCAACGCTGAAACTAACTAAAGCCTTGATGGGTTTTGTTTTTTTACAGAGTCTTCTTCCAAGTTTCTTTGCATATTACACCAGTGTTTCATTTGATACTTTGAATTGCATTTGTTATGCTAATAGCCACTTATTGCCAACTCAAGCCTGCCTGTGCGTCTCAGTGCTTAGGCTGCGTGAGTGGGCAGGTGTGGGTTTGCAACTCCAGCTGGGGAGTAATGATCAGTGGGAGCAATCAGAGGCTTGATTTAGATGTTTGCCGGGTGAAAGAAGCGGAGGAAAAACTCCAGGACTCGCCTGTGACTCATTCAGCTCAATTCTAATAGCATCAGCACAAGGACATCAACCAAATGTGAAAGACTAAATAACTAATTCAATTAAAACCTACTAATTCAAATATTTTTTTGTCTGTGACCATGGCACCTGAATTGAGCCAGTTTCGACACTGGACCCTCTGCATGGACTCAAAACAACCTCATAATCGATATCCACAAGATAGGTGTAAATAGGAAATACAGCTACTGTATAATTGGAAAGGGAGTCTGTGTGAGAAGTCAGAATCTTCACAATAAGGGCAAGGTCAGGATTGATTGCTTGAAAAAAAAAAAAAAAAACGCTAACCTCTTCAGCAGCCCCAACATTCAAAATGTAAATAAAGTTTATTCTGGTCTTCTATGCACTGATTATGGTATCTTACAGTGAAGGAACTCTGTTACTAAACTACAACCAGGGCAAGCTGGTGGCCCAATTGTATGAGTTGATCATGGTAAAAGGTAATCGACTTAAAAGGAACACCCACACAAAACTGACCTTAAACTAAACCTACATGGACCGAAATATGTGCATTGATCTTCTTTAGTTTGCTTGGATTGCAGTTATCTCAAACAGCAGCATCTCTCTTCAGGGAGAAACATAAGACAGCTATCTATACACAGTAGAATCTCTTTGGGCCAAAATATAAGATTCTCGTCTGTTCATCAAAAGCCATCAGTGAGCAACAGTGGCTTTGCTTTACTCTGCACCAAGAAGGTGGCCAGATGGCTCGCAGCAGGACTCTGTCACAAACAAGCAGAGGAAAATGGCTGACAACTGCGAGTCTAGTCATCTTATGCAGCCTCACTCCCCCGAAGCAACTCATTTTAATGCGAATAGAAACACTGCTGGATGAAACATATCTGGTGCCGGGAGGTATTAGCGAGTTTTAAATAGATTTAAGGAAGTGGAAGTCTGCGGAGAATTCTCAGCTTTAGAATAGTCCTGTAGATTCACAAGCTATTGTATGACCAGGGGTTTGAAAACCTATAAGTAACCTCACCATTTGCATGAGACATTCTGTTGTCCAGATGTTCATCAGAATTAGGCAGTTGAAGAACTGTTTACAATTGTTTGATAGTATTTCAGGGTAAACACACAGAAGAATTAACATCTCAAATATAACTGATCTTCCTTTAACCATGTTTGTTCCACTGGATATTTCAAATTAAATTATATAGTAAAAACAAGTCAATGAAAAATAATTCAGATGTCACATATTACAGTATGGCATTAAAAGGTTCAGGCAGTTCTTTGCCCAGGAGTGAGGATGGTTTAAGTACACCCAAACTGTTTTAGGACATTTTAGGACAATATGGCTCTTAAGGACTGAGAGTAGCAAGACTGCAAAACCTTGTTTGGTGTCATGTAGAGTGCAAAAGGTTGAAAAGACTTAGGCTACAATTTGAAATCAATCTTGTTATTCAACAGTAAAGAGCTCATTAGGACACCATAACAAAATAAGATATGTTTAGGGAGGAAGAATGAACGACCTAGGATTTGTTTCAATATTTACATTTTTTTTTAATTAACCCCGCTGTTATAACTGCTATATTGCAATAATAGCCACACACTGATAATAACACAACATTAGACTCTTTCTGTCACTTACTGTTTGTCTTTCCATAATATTTGATAACTGTATCACTGACAACTTCTAAAGAGATGAATGACGACAAGGCATCAGAATAAGGTCATATACCTTTTTAGGAAAGAATGAAGCCCAGATGAACTGCTTCAGGGAGGAAAGAAAAGGAAATACAACGGTGGCCCTATTAACACCAATTGTGAATTGTAAGGCAGTTGTTTAAAGTCATTCCACAACATCTGTGTTATACTGGCATCTTGTGGTTAAACTGAGGTATAACTGTTTTACAAGATTAGCCTCATTACTTACCCCCTAATTCAATTAATTTCCAAAACTGACTTTGAGAGGGCTAAGAGCTTCGTTTATCAATAAGTGTAACTATCATTCATCCTTAGAGTCATACAAATACAAATGCACATGATTGGTGACAAAATCTGGCAGCTTAGTGACACAAATATGATACACTAGGCCAGTGGGGACAATGATTTCAGTTTGGATTTTCATGTTGGATTGTTGTGGAGAAAAGAAATACATAGATAGATAGATAGATAGATAGATAAAAACTCTATTGCCACACAACAAGTTGGTGGTATTCTTTTGTCATAGGTAGCTCAGTCCAGTAAGGTGGGTGGAGATGGGGATAGGAAAAAAATGTGAATAGAAAAAGTCCAGTTCAGCGTTTGGAGTTCAGGAGCAGCGGGGAAGAAGCTATTATTGAGGCTTATCATTCCAGCTCGCATAGATCTGTAGCGTCTTCCAGAAGGCAGAAGTTCAAAAAAGTCATGACTTGAATGGGAGGAGTCTCTGATTATGTTCTTTGCACGATTCAAGAGGGGGGCAGAGGGAAAGACTACCAGGGACTGATTGTCCTCAAGTCGGGCATAAAACTCATTAGGTTTTTCAGGAAGATCAGCGTCCTTGTCTGGTGGACAGGCAGGCCCTTTCTTGAAGTTGGTCATCTCTTTCAGACTCCTCCACACTGACCTAGTGTTGGTGGTAGTGAGTTGATCCTCCAGTTTCTTAGCATAATCAGACTTTGCTTTTCTGATTGCAGAACTTAGTTCATACTTGGCAATCTTGTACTCCTCCTTGTCACCTCTTTGAAATCATTATCATTATCATTGAAGGTTTTACAAACTTGTTTATGCTCATAAAACGGAGTTGGAATATAATACATTTAAAGCTAATTGAAGCAATGCCACCTTGTGAGAAGGTGACATTTTCTTCCCCTTCTCACTGTCTAATGAGGAGTTTGGCCCTGGTGTGGGGTGGACTTAATGGTTCAATCGGTGCTCCCCCACCATAGTGGCTGGAACCGGGAGGCCAAATTGCTTCAATTGAATTCAGCTGGCCCCTATTTAAAGGGCGCCTCATGTTCATGGAGAGAGACTTTACTGGAGATGGCCATGAGAGAACTTTACAGAGAGTTTTTGAACAGAAAGCATTGAGAAGGCATTTGTGAGAAACCCTTACCTGTTGTGAGGTGGAAGGGAAACTGTGTCTAGCTGTGTGAACACCTTGTGCCTTGTTTTGTTTGCTCTGCTGAACTGTGATGAGTTATAATTGTCCTTAGTGTGAATCTAGATTATAGTTAACCTATGCGTAGTGAATGTGCCTAGTGTGAGTCTGCGTAGTGAATTGTGCCTCATTTAAGTCTGTGTAGTGAATTGTACTTAATATTAGTCTGCGTAGTGAATTGTGCCTCATTTAAGTCTGTGTAGTGAATTGTACCTAATATTGGTCTGCGTAGTGAATTGTGCCTCATTTAAGTCTGTGTAGTGAATTGTACCTAATATTGGTCTGCATAGTGAATTGTGCCTAGTGTAGGTCTACATAGTGAATTGTGCCTTGTTAAGTCTGCGTGGTTAATTGTGCATAGTCTAATTCTGCTAAGTGAAATTTGCCTAGCTTGATTCTGCAAAGCAAGTTCTGCCTAGTTAAATGTAGCACTGTGAGTGCGTTGTGTCTGTGATTTTATGTTGGTTTATTTTGTGTGCAATGGTTTGCGGTTGATGTAGAGAATTCCCCCGGTAAATAAAAGCGAAATATATTTTTATATGAAAGCCACCATCTCCTACACCCTTCTTCCCAACTACACCACCCAGTCCAGTCACGACCTCCCAAAACAACGTGGGGTGACCGCCCGGTTCTTCACACACCTGTAACCCTTGTGAACAGTACAGATAACATCCAGACATCTACATAGTGACACATTACTTAAATCAACTCTTCAGTCAAGTCAATTTTAATCAGTGCCACTGAATGGTCTTGTTATTCCATGAGCTCTGCTCATTAAGTGACTACCTGTCCTTGACTGGTGGAAGGAGACGGAACTGTATTTATTGCATGTCAGACTCTTTGTGAATTGGAATTTCTGAGGGCTAGGTATTGGCAAGTTGAACCAAAAAAAACCCAGAGTGAACGTCCTTACCACGTTGCCATGGAAACTTTCACCTCACTCCAGTGCACACTGACTAAAATTCACTGCAAGAATGGGGAAACCTAAAATCATCTTATTTAAACTGTGCTGATAAATCATTCTGCACATGCAACCTCTTCCTTTCTTTTCCTTTTACAGTCTCAGATTTTATTGCCATAAAGATGTAAAACTCATTCTAATGTGATGCTGTTTTTACAGGTAGATGATAATACTACAAACTCAATCTTATATCCCCATTGAGGTGCAAAACATCTTGCAGAGTGATTACGGATAGTATTTCAGTGTCTGTCTCTTAAATACATAGGTAGTCAACTATTCCTCATTTCCCAAGTTACATGATCAAATAATATGCATTTGAAGTTTCAGATCGTAATTCAGCCATTGTCTCACTGAAGGAATCCTAAGCTCCTCACAAGCGTACTCTCATCCTCAGAATTCTCCTACTTCAAAGTCAAGCTTTAGGACGACACAATGTAATTAAGAAGAAATCATTTCATTTTCAAAAGCCTGCAATTTATATATCATAATCTTTTTAAACCAGCCTCTCATGTCAATGTTGAAGAAGGTTTTGGTCCCATTTGTCCCAGGCATTTGGGGGTCTGTAAGTTACTGCAACACTTAACTGCCCACAAAGAAAAGAACTATGTCATATTTGCAGGGTTCCACTCTTTTAATAGTGAGTCATTCAATAATGGTGTTTGCTGTTTACATGGAGCTATGCATTTTGGAGGGATTATCAAAGGCCCAGAAATGACACAAGATATTCTTGTAGTATTTTTTATAAAATGGTAATTAATTCAAAGTGGCAAACTTTTAAATGTCCCAATGGTTTAAGAGTCAGTCAGTGCATTAAAGATGTAAATTTGATTTACATCCTTTGAGAGCAGAAAATATTTGTCCTCCATATATCTGTGAGCACCCAGTGTTTTATTCCCAGTATGCTCAAGTGTACTGCAGTGGTCACCCCACCGGGATGTTAGATCAACCAAGCAACTTTTATACTCATAAGTTTGGACAGAGACCTTTTCAATGTTTAAGGAATGCCACAGTCTTCAAACCGTTTTCATTGTGGGCAACTGCTTCCTTGTTTTTACCGTTTTTGATGAACCATTATCAATAACCACAGCCATTGGAGCCATTTTACTTTACAAACCATCATGGTATATACTATGTTATATATTGTGATCCTGCATTACATCTGGTGATTACATAATGTATGTACATACAAACACAAACATTTATTAACAAAATGTGCCTCTCTTGCCTATATAGTAACAACACCATGAAAATTTCATTTTACTTTAACACAGCACAGACAGCTTCTCTTATGTGTCTCAGCCATGTGTAGCCATATGGTGCTTCTAGTTTGCACCTGATGACTGTAAGCCAATATTCCTTCCCTCTGAGAATAAAGCAAAGCAACATGGTGATGTGTCGCCAGCTGATCCTATTCCACTGATTGCATTGATAAAAGCATTAAGAGCATACCTGATGCATATCAACTAAAGTAATCAGAGTAATCAAACAGGGAAGAAACCAAGCTCAAATACCCTTATTAAACCCTAAAATGTGTCTCTAAAATCAACTATAGAATTATAGAATGTTATAGAATGAGGTGTCAAAAGAATATGATTATACTTTTTGAATGCTAAACTAAAGATATAGTATTCTAATACAGCTAATTAAACTATGCTCTGACAAACTGTAGTTGTGTGTCATTTACTAATCAGGACAATTAATAATTTGGTTAATTTTTCCATTTCGATGTTTCCCATTTATGGTATTGTTACCAGGATATCAAAGAAAAGGGATCATATAATTATGATTATGCAATACAGATCCACAAGTACAACACTGTAGTGGAATCAGTCTTGCACACTGGGGACTATACCCTTGATCCCCCAGCTATTAGACTACCACAGCTTCACCAATGTCTTCACTGCAAGACACAGTGGATAAAAGCTATGAATACAATCAAATAAAAACATGGCATTTTAAAAAGGAAATGAAAATATGTTACAAAACACCTTTAAGTTTTAAACAGAAAATGTAAATTGCACATGCATAATCATGTGGGAATCTAGTTTAAATCAGCCCCTCCCACTCTGCGAAGGCAACGGCATTTTGGACACAAAGACTCTTCCCAATCAGCACTACGCAAATGGGTAGAAAAATATTGAAAACATTTCTTAGTCCCATTTTGAACCTAAGCAAAAACAGATTGCAGGCCTATTCAATGAGCCTCTTTTTGTTTTCTTAATAGTATCTTCTCAACCAAGCCGCACAGAGGAGGAGGGTAAAATGAGTGGAGACCCTGGCATTTTGATGAGCATTTGAATTATCCAATAGAAATCACAATGATCTTTCGAACTAGCCAATAGTCGTTTTCGTCTTCAATTCGTCTGTATTCAGTAACTGGGTAATGGGCGGTCTTTCACCAGCTCAATACCCGCCTAGCAGCGTAGGGTTAGGTTGCGCATAGGTTGCAGTTTCAGTTTGTTTTATTCACCATTTTGAGTAGCAGAAGGTAAAATTAAACATATTTCTCCTGTAGGATACAATTGCAATTTAATATTTCTCTAGGAAGAACGGTTAGGATTTGGTGTTTATTTTTGCGATATTTCGTATTACCCCTCGTGTCGCAGGACTGGACGGTGTTTTTTTTTATCTTACTGATTTTCTTCTGTGCTCTTCTACATTTGTAACCTCTACAGTATTCCAGCAAAATGGCCAGACCAGTGAGGTATGTGCGTTTCAGATGTCCTCCATTCTCATTGCACTGCATGCATGCATACGGGGTCTCTATATACTGACGCATGCTCTAGACATGTCGAGCATTTAGATAGTATTTGCCTGTTTTAAAGAGAATGGATCACATAAGTGCTCCTCTCCACATAGCATTTGCTAGCCCCAGACCTTGCATTGCGGATAAAGGGTGATTGCTGGTCAGGTATCTTTTCTTTGCGCGCGCTTCAAATGTGCAGCGAGATGGTGTGCAGAATTGTGAGCCATCTCTAGCATCATATGCGCGCAGAACGCATGCTGTTTTTTTCTGTAAGACTGAAATGTTATTTAGCTTATGATGAATGTAGGCTGATGGCAAACTATACAGAAAACATGGCCACCCATTCATCCGTGCTAGGTCGGACAAGACTAATAACCTGCTCTGGACGTGGTCATTGGCATGTTGATGTTATGTCTCAACTCTTGCATGTTACTAACTTCGCCATGTTGGGTGCGTTAAGTCGGGGTAAGCATTCCTATTTGTTGTCTCACAAAATAATATATATGATCAGTGGTCAACTGTAACCTGTAAGGTTTGGTTGAAATCGCATATGAAGAAAGGAGCCGCTGCTGCTCACTTCCACGCTGATAGTGGTGAATTAGCCCTGCTGGAATGATGTCAGAAGGGGCGGTTCGGAGCAGCAAGTCACCACACCTCCACCATTGGAGACTTTAGATCGAATCATTCTGTTGTATCTAGTCTTACATTTATTTCCAATTTGTTTTCCTCTTACAACAAAAACAGGATACATTGTTAAGTGCCTAACGTATGGTCAGATGAAACCTTGTGACTATAGCTTGCAACAATGTTTCAGGTCAGGCGAATTCCTTCTGCTTACGCTCGTTAGGAGAAAGAATATACCGTCACACTGTTACAAGTTTTGCGTTTCAGACGGGTGTACGTTAATCAATTTACAGACTGTATTCACCTAACGTGTAGCTCCACGCTGGCCTCAATATATTTGACTTCTGAGTTCAGTAGAAAAGCAATGTGGGATGTTAAGCGTAACCTTTTTAATTGAGGAAAAAAAAATCCGCGTCGTTGTCCCTCTGCCCCTCCCCCTTTAGTTGAATAGATTCAAATAACTTTTGACCAGAGAAACCCCATGGCCTGTTCCTCCACCGTCAATAAACTGGTCTTTCAAGTCGTTTGAACTTTGATCATTCTAGATATTCTACACGCTTAGCAGATAGGGTTTTGCTCTCATTTTAGGATGTAAGCACCATGGATGTCTGAGCATTAGTGACCACATCTTCCTTTAACTTCAAAGAACGTAAGGGCATCTGAAATTAACTGGTGATGTGTTTAGCATCTGTTGTTGTAGACTGCTTTCCTATTTGCTTTAAGACATACTTTTAATATCTTGACTTACTGAGGGGAAAATTATTTTAGGTTCTTTACCTCTTGAGGCACACTCTCCTTATCAAGTACCCTATTTTGTAAGACAAGCTCAGAAAACAGTGAGGTTGACATCAAATGCTAGATGTACATCTTTTTGTCAATAGAAACCAGAGGTGTTTGGTATCATGTGAGGCTTTTCTGATAATGTAATTAAATGTATAAATGTTTTCATAAAAGCATTAATGCCCTTAAAGCAAATATATGCAACAATCATCTAGGTATGTCCTCTTTAATATAATTTTGATTGTATACGATCATTTGAAGGACATATAAACACACATTTTGTTCCCATCAGGCTATTAACTATGTAGGCTAGTTTTGTTGTTTGGGTCGGAACTGGTGCGAAAATGTAATTAAAAAAAATGTGCGAAAAAAAGCCTTCTCAATATGTCACTGCCAATATTTTCACCCAAAGGCACCAGTTAGCATGTTAGCAAGCTTTTATCAGTGCCAACTGGGCTGTCGGTGGTTTTTGCATGCTTTTTAGGTAGGTAGCTCACTAGTTTTAGACTTTAATATAGTCTGCAGTATAGCGTTGAAAAATTGTCTACACAGAATGCATTTATCAATAGTCAGCGATGATGACCCAACAAACCCGTAGTAGCCCATTGACAATAGGCTAAAGACCTAAGCAGATGCAGTACAATTGGCTAGTTATTTTTTGTCACCCCTTGCTTGTCTTTGTACCAATATGGCCATTAACTATCCACTAGAGATGCCTGTTATTTTCTGTTGTGAATTTACTAATCAAAATTTAATTTAGCTAAATTAGTTTGTCCACAGTGCTGCTGGGTGGAATGAATGTTGTTATCGTAAAGAGCAGGTCCCTGTCGAGAGGAAGGGTACCTGTAGCAGAAAAACCCTCTCTTGTATGTCCTATCATTGTCAGTACCTGCAGGGGTCTGTGAATACATGCTCCAAATATCCAAGAATATTTGTTTTCCATTGGAAATAAACCACAAAAGTTGAATGAAAAAGAAAATTGGTTGTCAGAGTAACTGGTTGGACATTTAGCATGGAGGCCGAAATACTCTGTTACTGTAACTTGCATAGAATTCATAATAGTCCATGGGTAAGGAGCTGCTTGTGGGCTCCACTTATAAAGAGGAACCCCTAATTTTACATAAAGGTGATCTTGGTTTTCAAAATGTGGCACGTTGTTGATTTACTCCTCTAGCACAGTTTGGTTATCCATAGGCTGAAGCAAATTCAGAAAGACCCGATATTTTTTTTCAATTATGATAGTGATGGGTGCTTGGTCAGTTCTTACGGTGTGATGCTCATTTAATCTGATGACTCATTTGCTATGTCATCTCATCAAACTGTCAACTTTAAAGTGTTCTTACTGTGCTGGTACTTTTGATTCTTCCCAACAGGAACCGGAAGGTGGTGAATTACTCGCAGTTCAATGAATCGGATGATGCAGGTGAGACTCAACCTCCAAACTTCAGTTGTCAAGAAAAACTCGCAAATGTTCTGTATCATGTAGTTTGAGGATGTTTTATATAGGGTTGGGAATTGCCACAGGGGCGACAATATGATACAATCTCAATATATTAGCCCCGATATGATATTATTGGGTTTCTTTAAATATTACGATACAGCAATTATTGTGATTCATTTCTGCCAAGTAGGCTATTGAGTTTTGTATACTGGGAGTCTATGCAGCCATCTTGGCGCAGTAAATGTGTTCTTGACCCCAACTTCGTTGGCAATTTCCACTGTGACGTATGAGAAGAACACGGTTTTGTGTGCATTCTTGTGGACCTCGGAGGCAGTGTTATCAGAGGAGACGTATACCAAAATCCAATTTAAATCATAATCTTTATGAATAAAGTGATACTTGTATACTGTATTGATATAATATCATGCCGGAAATATTGTGATACTACTCTGTATCTTTTATTTTTTCTGCCACTTTAATTATACAAGATGCAAAGGAAGAATCCATTTTGTGATGTTGTTCAGTTCACTATAGCAAGCACCTGGTGTGCTCATGGATGTAACTGCTGGTGGAGGTGTTTAGGGGTGGGTTGCTGTAGGGTGCATTCAGGCTATGGCCTGTGTGGATCTGATTACCTCAGTACAGTGACGGGACACTACAATCTATTTGGGAGTGCCAAAAAATGTTTTTGGTCATCGTAAATCTCAAGGAGCTTATAGTAAGGAGGTAACCTTGATTTTTTTTAGTAACCATTAAGGCTTTTTCCAAAGTGCAAATCCAGTCCGCTCATCCATTTAGTTGGTAAGTGGTGAGCATGCTGGCCACATACCTGTTGAGTGCTACACATGATACATATGTAGTGCGTTGGGGTACTATCTAGTGCCATTATTTGTTTATTCATTTTTCCATCCTCTTAATACCAGTGGTTAGTGCCTTCAATTATAGCACAAGCCTGTATTCTAGCAAAAGAAAGCACATTTTTCATTGGAAAGTAATTGAGTTACTTCCAATCTTTTGATGGGCTCCGGAGAAGACTTTGAATTGGTGTTCCTTGATCTCAGTGCTGTGCACAACTTGTATGATGTTATCATCCTGTAATCTTCATGGATTCTTTTTAACCAGACCATGATTGCTGAGTTATTTCATGAAGTGAAATGAACTGCAATTGCAGCTATTCCAGTCTACAATAAATAAAACCGATGGAGGGTTGACATGGTTAAAAACAGGCAAACTGAAGATTACTGAGCTGCAATGCACATTGTGAGATTAAGAGATCAAATAACATAAGCTCATACAGTATGTTCACTGATGTATCAGTGTTGCAGCCAAGTGTGCTTAGTCCAACAATGACAGACGGTTTCATGCAAACTGCCAGAGTGCAAACATCTTGTATTTGAACCTAGTGAGGTACATGGGACAGCTCAACGTGGATACAGCAGTTTAACACTGCTTGAGAAATGTGGCAGAAAAAGATTGGTAAAAGAACAGTACATTTGTAGCATAGCAATATAACAGTAAAATACGTCACAGCAGCATTGTTTTAGCTTCAGGATAGTTCTGTATTCTGACCATTTCCAAAATGTTTGTTGAACTTGTTTAGGCTGCATATGTTGCTTATGTAAGTAAGCCTTAGTTATGTTTACACAAAGATAAGAGCTAGGAAAGCAATTTTATGTCATTATTGTCCTAGCTATATTAAAGCAACAGAAAGCTAACTACCTCAAGCGCATGCAGACACCACCAACAGCCTGTTTGGCACTGATATAAGCTTGCCAACATGTTAACGGCTGTCTTTTCGTGATTTGCATTAATGTTGATCTCAAAATACATTGAGTCTGTCCGTTGCATTTAAGAGTCTGTCTAATTGGTAACATTTTATATTTTGCCAAGACCTGGAGTCCAATACCACTAAGCACATACACACAATCACATACATTGTCAAAAAGTAGAACCTGGATACTGCTGGCATAATGGTGTCAACAAAGGTACTCTAATTCTCATGAGTGTAGGGAGATCCCACCATTGCCTTTCATTCATAAAGAATAGTTCATTGATCCTTTGAAATTACTGGGTGGAAGTATTTTAAAGTAGCATAACAGAAGAATTGCTCATCGCTAACGAGATGCTAGCTGCTAAAAACTAGCGGAACCTCTTGAAATGTGCTTACTTTGACACTATGACAAACTAGTTAGTCAACAATTGTCCTAACAGTCAAACATCAAGCAAGTGCAACACAAGACAAAGAAAGATGGCAAATAAGCTACTTACTAGTTCGGCAGACAGTAGAAACCGGACGGCTTCAGGCAAACCTACACAACGCAGTAATATGCCTATGGAACGTGGAAAGGCAATGGCAGGGAAGCGATTCTCCATATTAAAAGTCATTGTAGCGTCTCAATTTTTTTAAGGCTGTTATTTTAAGGTAAAACTGCTTATCCTAACCCTAACCCTGAAGTACAATTACTGCATAATGCCACTTTAAAGGAAACTATCCTGGTGTTTTGTTTGGCAATTGAGAATTAATGATGTGTATCGTTTCACCCAGAAGAGGAGTACGGGAGAGGTGCTGGAAAGCCCGCCAGAAAGGTTCGGGAGGTGAAACAAAAGGCATCCAAGAACTCCCAGGATGACAGGTATGACATTATCTATTTGGCATGGATGACTCACCCTTTCTGTGCTTCAACTATCTAGAACCAGTCACTCACTGGACACTGTAATGTACTCTCTCCTTCCTGTATACATGGTTGAGTATTAGCTTTGTGTCAGACAGACAGACGTTTCTTTTAAGCAAACTAATGCAGTTTTGATTGCAAAGAGAAGACATTTCAGTCTTGTTTCCTCCCAAGAACTGAAACACCTTCTTAGTGTGGGTTGACATGCAAGCTAGCACAAAGAGTCAGAAAACAAACAAATATGGGATTATTCCTGCAGTTATGGTCTGAAGAACTGCTGTATAAAGTATGGATGTTATAAATTATAATTTAGAGATTTATAGGGTCAGTAGAGCTATGGAGTGAAGAAAAACTCCTGTGCCATGCTAACATTCCCTGAATAGAGGTTATGTATGGTCTGTGCTTAATTGATTTGCTTACATTTTGCTTACTGAATCAATCAAGACTGTAATTTCTCAAGCTACGTTTAGCTTAGATTTGAGCAAAACTGTGAAACAGAAATGAACTAAAATGAAATGTGTATTAAAGGCACAGTCTGTGTTTCGAATCCAATACACGTTTTTGTGGAATTCATCAAATTGCTCCTCACAGTCCTTTATCTGTCCATTCAGTGTGTGCACTCAAAAACTCCTGTGTTTGTGTACATGCCCTCTGTAAATGAAGGGAAGATGTAATTTGATTGACTGTGGAGAGCTTTTGACAGAATTGTGGACTGTATTTTTTTATTTCCCTGATGTTCATTAAAATCTACATCACTGTCAGTTAATTGTAACTCACCCATATATTCCCCACAAGAACAGTCAGGAAATCCCAGCACATAAACAGTTACAACGTTTTTTTTTTTCTGGTTAACTAAGTTGGTCTGCATTTCTTTATTTTTTTCTATTTATTGTTTTTTTTTACAGTGAGGACTCGGATGATAAACGCTCCAAATCAAAAAGTGACTCTCCAGGTGAGCCATTCTTGGGCCAGATTAGTATGTATATTTGCTGAATGGCCAAATTAGTATGTATATTTGCTCCATGCTCCATTGTCCTCCAAGTTGTGTACAGCATTTTGAGTGCACTATTGGTTGGTCTGGTAAGTTCCATGCATTGCTCAGCAGAGTGCAGCAAATCCTTGTAGGTAACACTGCCTGCCACAGACACAGACTGCCTCTGAGCACAATGCACTCTGCTGAGCAAAGCAATGTACATGCAGAGTTCCTGTCTACATGCCCTAACAATGAAAACTTTAACAGATCTTCAGTCTAGTATTGTTGTCGTTAACCATTAAATGGCCGACTAGTTAAATAAGGTTTGAACCTGCATAACATTTTCTAATAAGTGTGTTTTTTTAGCATTGTGTAGGAATTGAGATTTTAAGTACAGTGTGGTTTTCATATTGACCTGTTGTAACAGGTCAGAATGAATGCACACTAGGACCACTGGGGTTTGACCTGATCTGCTCTCAGTCTCGTGATGAGATTCTTCCTTGTGATTTGCATCCAATTAATTAGATACAAAAATCTCAAAAACGTCTGTCGTAGATGACTTTGGCAGCGATGAAGATAACAACTTTGGAGAAGAGGATGATGAAGAGGGCGGCAGTGATTATGAGACGAAAAAAGCCAAACCGGCGCCAAAGAGAGGAAAAGTGGAGAAACCCAGCAAACGGTCGGTGAAGAGGAAACGAGGTGGAGGTATGAAATCTTAAAGCAGTAGACTTGCCTTCGATAACGTTTGATATGACTCTTTGCACTTCATTTTCAATTCATCTCATCAAGCTGTACAGGCAACAAAACAACATAAACATGTAGTAAAACGGCATAAGTGAAAAAGAAATGGAGTTACAACATTCCATGAGCTACATTGCTGATATTGTTCATTCTAAGATGGTCAGACTGAAATGAAACTTTCGAATGACCACTACCATCTCACCATCATTAATAACACTGGGTCTGCTTGGAATATTGTGGAACATATATATGGTACTTGGGAAATCAGGTTTGTAGTGCAAAGTAATGTAGGCTTGGAAGCCAGTCATTTGATAATTTACATAAACTATGGTATTGGTACTCATTTCATATTATGGCTAGTAGCCACAAACTCTGAATGAAAGCAGCCTGTTTACTCAGATGCAAAATAACCAATTACTATTTCTGTTGCATGTATATAGGTGGCCTCTAATTGTGCAGTGTAATTGTTGTGTTTCTGCCCAATACTCTCAGGGCTTTTGTGGCAGAACTACAAACTGTAGGCCTCAGGGAGCAATATACAAACACATTACCTCTTATTTTTGCCCATATCCACAATTTCTTCTTATTTTGTTAGTACCCATTGATTTCTTAGATTTACCAATGTGTTCTTATTTTTGCTGTGGTCGAGAGCACTCTTGCCAGAATAAGACAAAAATATTCAGTTTTCACAGTCCACAAATCGTTTGTCCAGTGCAGGGAAACATACATTTTAAATTTCAATAGTTTCTCCCTTTGGCGTGTACCTTTGCCTTTGTTAGTTTGCAGACCTTTTACATAAAGAACAAGAGCAATCCGAGATTTCTGACCTCCAGCAAGGAGGTACACAAATCCGGATCCAGAATCCGGATCATCCTGAAATTTTAATGGGGATGTCCCAAGATCCACCTCTTGTGAAAATTTCAGAAAGATCCGCCCAGTAGTTTCTGAGAAATCTTGTCCACAGACAGACAAACGGACAAATAAATGAACGGACCCGATCGCATAACCTCCTTGCTGGAGGTAAAAAGCTATATAACACACAGAAGGAAAGGGGGAAACTGGAAATGCATTATGGGTCCCTTTTTACAGAAAATGAACAGTGGAAGTTGCTGCGTGAAGCCCAATAACAGTCAATGACACACATACAATAATGACACAAAAGGTTATTCCTGTGCATTTACCATAAATGTGCGAACACATTCCTGTAAGTGACACATTGATATCCAGAGTGTAACCTCTGGAAGTTGTTATGGCCCTCTTAGATGTACAGCAGTAAACATGGCTATGACTTGGACATTAAACTGTAGTTGCAGCTAGGAATTTTCGCTGATCCCTGGTGTGCTTATTTTCAGATGACAGCGATGATGACCGGGCGGTCAGCCGAAAGGTACGTACGGTGAGGCAGGCGGCGACTAAAGCCGTGTCGAAACAGAGAGAGATGATCCTGGCTCCTGGCGGCAGTGAGGATGAGGAGCGTGACGAAGAGGAACAGCCCTATATAGAGAGTAAGTGCACTTCTTGGAATTCTCCCAAGAACACACACTTGCCAAAATGGTCTCTTTTCGATTTTTCTCAGACTGTGAACTTCAACCCCACGTAGTATGAATGTTCCTTTTAGGGGGCTGAGTCCACCGTTAAGCTTCCTGAAGTCATGAAAACCTATAGAAAAGCCTTGTTTTGTGATCCATAAATCCAACACCATTTTCTCTTTTAGAAGAGTCAGGCAGTGATGAAGACTTCATGATGGACGATGATGATGACAGCGACTACGGACGTTCTAAGAAGAAGGGGAAGAAGGTGATAACCAAGAGGAGCAAGCCTGAGAGGAAGGAGAAGAAATCCCCCAAACCTAGGCTAAAGGCCACAGGTATGAGTACAGGCATGACTCACGCACAGTGTTAAGGTCACCAGCCATCCGTAATCCCAAATTGACTTCTCCGAATAGACGGCAATATGCTGCAAAAAGGGAACTCGAGGACTAAAAGACAAAATCTGTCAATCCCATTTCCAGTTTGTTTTAGGAAATTAGTTCAGAGAAGTTTTGCCACAATTGTGGATTGATTTTCGGATCTATGGAAAGATCTTTATAAAGAAACCATTCACACTATGTTCATATCATTTAAATACATCTTGGAGGTTTTGGAAAGAGTTAGAGATGGACCATCCTGTAAATGTGTTATCTGTTACCCCGTAGTAACCCCTAGCCCCATGAAGGCCAAAGGCAAGGGCCGACCCAGTGCAGCCAAATCCCAGGAGAAATCCTCTCCCAAGGATGAGGATGAGGATGACATCGAGAGCCCACAGGAGGATGACGAGCAGGAGGAGAAGAAGGCTACCCCTCCCGCCTCCAAGAAGCAGAAGAAGCCGAGCACCGCTGACGACGACGAAGACGATGATGACGAAGAGGAGAATGGCTCAGATGAAGATGGAGCGTCCGGGGATGACTAGGCAGGCAGCCACTCGCAAGCCCCCCCTTCACCTTTTTCATTTTCTCCATCTTGCTTTTCATTCTCTCTGTCTTTTTCTCTCTTTTTTTTCTTCCTGAAGGTTTGTGTGGTTGCCTGGCTCAGTGGGTTCTGCCCAGCTCTGGTTCTGATATTTCTTCACTTTATTTTTTTTTTTTATTGTGTTTTTGCTTTTTTAAGCTTTTTATTTTCACGTTTGCAGTATGTGTGTATGTGACTGCATGAATGGTGATCTTTTGCCGTTTTATTTATCAATAGAAATTCATGGGGCTGACCCCTGTAGCTGAAGCTAATTTGTCCTCTATTGCACAACGGATTTTGTTTTTGTTTGCTTTTGTTTTAGTTTAATGCTTTTTGTTTTATGTTCAAAAAACCGAAAGCTGTAAGATTTTTCTGAAGCTCAGTTTCCTAGTCTATCTCCGTCCTCTCTGTCATCTCTAAGTAACCATAGCTGGGTTATATGGAGGGGGAATGTTATGCTGCTCTGCTGGCCACAGTATATTTTATTGTCTTAGTATTTTATTCAATCTAATTCTCAGCTCAAATGTCATTGGTCATAGGCACAATTCAATTTCCTTGTCCTCTCATTTGTGTAGCTGCCTACCTGATGGTTCTAAAGACATAGGTTCATTGTAACAGGATGGGTTATGGGTAGGTTATTTGAGGAGAGTGTGGATTGAGGGTAGTCCTCACTGGAGATTTAGTATTGAATCTGTATCTCTGGGAAACCATGCATGACTTACACACACACACACACACACACTCTCTCTCTCTCTTTCCCCTTGCTCTGAACTAACAGCTCTTGGACCCACTTACATAGGTCCCCAACATTGTTTCTCCAGAGAAACTCTGAGGTGGAAGTGTGTGCATGTTTTCCCAGACCTACAGATTCTGTCTCAATCGCATTGCTTCTGTGGATTTCACCATTTAAAAAAATGTTTTTATACAGAAACACATTTCCCAATTCTTAAGACTGTCCAAATAAAAGCTCTGGCTCATGTTCGGACATGATGGTTTTAGGTCTTGACCTCTGACCATCCCGAGGTCACAGAGCTCCAAAGGAATATGAACTGGGTTGAGAGGGAGGGTGTAGTTAGTCTGACTATGAAATGACTAGTGGTTGAGGCCCTTCCTTCAGGATGAGATCTGAGCTCTATTAGAATAGCATGAGCAATGAGTCCCAATAACTGTGACCCAGCTAGCAGGATCGGTTCTGATTGGTTAGTCCTATACCCTTTGTACTGCTCATTAATCGGCGGTGGTTGCGAGATCTCAATCGCCTGCCTTGGTTGGAGTGCTGACTTCAGGAAATCCGCTGTCGGTGTCTTCAAAAGGGTCCAGCTCTGTTGTGCTTGAAAGAGTTCCCGCTCTAGTAACGGTTCTTGGTTATGCATGTATTCCATTCTTGGCAAGAAAAAAAGAAGAGCCTTTTCTCATGTTGTTCGATTCACTGGGCCAGGCCAGGCAAGTCCTCAGCATTTTAGTACCTACATTTAGCTTTTGTTGGTTTGGGAAAATACAAAAAAGTCCAAAAAATCGTTTTCTTTGTTTGGAATGTGTTTTGTTTGTTTTTATAATTCCTCTTCTGAATTTTTGTAATGTTTGTTTTTTAAGAAAAGAAATAAAAATGTATCTTGATTTTAAAGAGAAAGCATACCCTATATCTATCTCTTTTACTGAAGCCTTGTGGACACCTTTTTTCTGTCAATACACTCTTGCGCTACTTCCTTTGACCTCCTTTTCTCTCTGTCCATTTTTGACCGTTATGTATTTTGCTGTGTGTACAAACATAACTTCAGCAACCATCTCCTCGGCTTAAAGCACTCACTCACAAACATTCCATGCCCTTTCTGTGAATACTCGTTTGCGATGTGTGTTTCTTTGCCCAGAATTTATTTTCAAAACATTAGAAGGCTACCTTTTCTAATATTTAGTTTTACTGTGATCCTGTCATTATGAGGAAGGATGAATGAAATGTTTACTTATGTTCCTCATCTGTTGCGTTACTTGCATCAGACCAGCAGCTCAGCTTGAAGGCTGTCCTCGAGGACAACTGTGAATGCTGGCATTGATGTGGCATTGAACCATGAATGTAGATATTTAAATGACATTTCCTCACCGTGGCAGTTAAGTGCCATCTCATCTGAAAGCCCCATGTGTGGTTGCCACCTAAACGTTTTCACCCATCCCAGAGAAAAAACACTGTGGTTTGGGTACAGAACAGGGCTTTGTAAATGTGATATGCTGGCATGCTTTACTTTTGAGAATACCTAAGATGTTAATGCTATTATATTTTGTCCAGTGTTCATCCATGCAAATAACCAACTGAACAATAGACTGGATCCATCCAATAGTGTTTGCACAAGAGCCTACAAACAAGCGGAATCTAAATGGTCATATTTAGATGTTTTGTTTTGTTACTATCCGTACTTTTTAGGACTGGCATCAGTCCAGGTTCTGAGGCAACATTCCCAGCCTGTTAATTAAGGCCAAAGTTTCTTGTGAAGTTAAATGAAATATTGAAACAATCAGCTTGCGTTCTGCTGTGTGTGGTCTGAGCTGGAATATGGTGGCATTTGAGTTTGGCAAGTGGTAGAAGGCAAGAGCATTTCTCTTTCCCTTTGATTTCTGTGAATGTGTAATTTTAGATGTTTCTATTAAAATCATCTGACAAATTGTAAAACTCATTTTTTGCAGATTGCTGAGTGTTGGTCTCATGAGGCCACTTCATGACAAAAGGACATGTCTAGGAACATCTTGATTTTATTATTGTGAATTACAGCAAAATCTTCTACAAAAAGATTTCTCCTTAAACCTACCCCTCAACTTTACATTCAGAATTGCACTGTTCTGGTTGTCTAAGCTCTTTCCTAAGAAAATATGGGTTTGGATTATTTTCACCCACTTTACAACCAAATTCTCCCAGATATATTGTAGTATATATATATCTGGCCCCATAAGACTGGGACAGTACACCAGTTCTACCTTTCAAAATGTCTCAATGTCAAAAATGGTTATGAATGGAAGATTATGCTTCAAATAGAATATATCTGAAGCAGGCCTGAGGTGGTCATATACAAGGAGACCCTTGCTCGTGTGCCTGATGGGCCTTCCTGTGAAAGCCGTTGGCTATAGTTTTAATGGCTATTCAGTGACTTAGGGTTCTGGTTGTATTAAGTTTTTGTCCTAACCCTTTTTGAAGTGAATGTACTCGTCAGTGCCACAAAGCCATATTGCTGCACCCTGTAGTTGTACCCTGATTTTGGTAGTTGTTCGGGTCCTTCCCATGCAGGTGAGGCTGTGCTTTAGGTGTGTGTGTGTGTGTGGGGGGGGGGGGGCTGCCTCAAAGGACAGAGTGAGCAATTCACCTTTTTCCAGTCTTTCTATATAAAAACAAAACAAAACAAAAAAAGAATGGCTTCTTTTGTTAGTGTTTGTGGCGTTTCCTCTTCAATCTTCAACTGTCCTCATGATGTATGTGTGAAGAAGCTGACATTCTCCTGTTAAGGGAGCTGACAGCATTTGGAGAGGTGTTTTTTTTTTGTGCATGTTTATGAGGATGGGAGTCATAAGGCAATACTGTGGGCTTTAGGGTCAAATGACAACTTCAATGTTGATGATTAATGGTTATCCTGCCTCCAATAAAGTCAACCTAATTTTGTACTGATTTAACTGGTTTGTAATCCTGTTGTTGGTTCCAGCATTCACGGAATGATCTGAGGATTTTACAGCCTTCATTTGGTGCCATCAAAATGTACTTGTAGGCCTTAGAAATTGATAATGTAGTCGTGAATGCTAATCTAAGGATTAGTCCATGGGCCCAAACCTCAAATGTAACATATCGGTACCATCTGGGTGGGCAAATTCTAGTTGCTATTTTTTAATTATTATAAATCCCTAGATTATGTTTTGATGTGATAACTCTTCCAGAGGGGCAGCTTATTAGTGGTTTTCACCTCTTGAACAGAGAGACCCCTACCAGGCAAATGCGGAAAGATGAATTCTCCAGTCATCATATACTATTATCTCGTCTCCATTGAATTTATACCACCAATACATTATTTGAATGGCCTCCTATGTACTGGAACAGTTCACACTATCAAAGGATATAAAGCCTACTTTTGCGAAATTTGCAGTTTCAAATAATAATTTTTAGTGGTTCTTTCTTCAAATACAATAATAGGTTAAATTTAACTAAACAGTAGTCCCTCAGTAGTCCCTCAGTTTGTATATAATCACAATAATTATGGCATGTAAAATAGTTATTCTTTATTTTTTTTTATTATTACCAGTACTTAAAAACACACATAACATGTACAACTGTTTAATTAGTGGTCTGAAAGTGTCTGGATGATGCTACACTTGTAAACTATGCTCACTTACAACAATTGGCATGTTCTATGCAACAATAATACTGATGGCTTGATTAGTAGTGCTATTTAACATTGTCTGTTAGAGAAATTAGAACTACCACTGTACATATCGGGAAATATAAGGCCCACAACCTCAACCTGGGACTCCGTCACCGTCACCGTCACCATCACCTGAGTCCGTTAACTCGACAGTGGGTTCTTCCTCAATGGGTTGATTAGAACAGGTTTGCAGTTTGAACATATCTGCGCACTTCAGGCCATTGGTGAGACATGTGCACTATAGCAGTTTGCATGACCTTATGCACTTGCAGGTGAGCAACTGCAACACTGCATCGGGTGCCCCGGAGCCACTCATCCACTCAATCGCCAGCTTCCCATAATTGTCTGTGGTCCACCCATTCTCCTTGGGATCCAGCACGGAGGGTTGGGTCTTCAGAGACCGCCTCAAGATTGCAGCCTGATAATTGGCACACATGGCATGCATGAAGAGGCAATCCTCACACGGTGGGAGTTGACTGGACGTCTAGCACAGAAGAGTTGGTGACAAAGGGTGTTCACATCTGTTTTGCGGGTAGAATGCACATACATATGGCATGTGATCTATTGCAGCTTCTTAAAAAGCTCATCAGACACATCCCAAGAACGTCCAAGCTCACTGAAGGCCTCTTGTTAGGCCTTGTCAGATTTGTCAGTAGATTCATGGCACCTATCTTCCAACGGCCTGCTAAGGCACTGACGGCATGGCATGTTGCAGCTCCATTTTCAAGGAGTATGTGGCTTTGGCAAGCTCACTCATAGTTAGGGAGTACAGAAGTAACCTTCCCTTGTAGTCAGATAGCCTAAGATGTGGATGGACCCTGCCAGCTCAGTCTCCAACTTGCAACGAAGATGTTTCTTGGTCGAGTTTTTGACCTGGCTGAATCCAAGATAGTCCATTGAGGACACTAGTCTTGACGTCAGATTTTTCACGGGTATTATCTCTGGATTGGAAAAAAGATAATTCCTGATATATGCAAGCAGTTTCTCATGGGCATGTTTCTCTGCTGCCTCATACTGTGTTTCTGCATTTTTTCCTTGTTCCATTTCATCAGAACTTGCAACAGACTCTCCACACGTCTATCCACAGTATGGTCAATAAACACCTGACTGTGCAACTGTGGAGGGCATACCACTTTTGATGATGCTTGCAGATGTTGTTCCCCATCTGAGTTGACAGTAGAAGTCAGTTCCCTTTTTTGTTTGTGGGCTTGCAGCATCAGCCCTACATATAAAGGAACTGGTATCTCCTGTGTAGTACTGTGTCTTGACGTCAGATCTGTCACAGGTATTATCTCTGGATTGGAAAAGAGATAATTCCTGATATACGCAAGCAGTTCCTCATGGGCATGTTTCTCTGCTGCCTCATACTGTGTTTCTGCATTTTTTTCCTTGTTACATTCCATCAGAACTTGCAACAGACTCTCCACGCTACACGCAGTAGCACCTATTGTAATGTAACAGCAACAAGTTCTCTACTCGTGATAGCAAGTATCCTCTGGTCAAGTTTGCTGGTTGCAGCTTTTCTGATACGATCCTCAGCGCCAACTCTGAATATCGTATGAGTGGTTCCCTGGTGTTGACTCCTCTGGTATTTACTTTTTTTCTGACAGAATATTCAATGTTCTTCAAGTACCCTTGAAGTTCTCGGTGCATCTCTGGATGATCTTTTTGCAAGATGTTCCGCAGGCTCAACAGAGGCAGCTTTTTTGGTGATTGAGTCTGGGAGCTTCTTCATGGTGAAAATGCTACCGCATTTCCAATGGTATTGAACTGGGGGGATCTCTCCCTCACTCAGGCCTTTGGCAAGGTCCAAAATTGGGGCATGGTGCCGGATTTGTGCTGCCACGATTCTAGATTCTGTGGTGACACTAGGTTGGAGTCATCACTGGAATCCTCACTGGAGCAATGGATGATGCACATCGTCCGTGCCCGCTTTATAGGCACGCTGCTGGTTTCTTCCATCATTCCTTCAGGACATCAAAAACTTCAACATAAATGTTCAATCAATGTCTTGATCAACAACTTCACAAAGCTTTCAAAAAATCATGCTTATATCTGATTTCATCAGCTCAAATGCCTGAAATTATTCTTAAATAAATTATTACAAGCAACGTACATTTTCATTACATATCTCACCAATTCCAATGTTTTTTCTTCTGTTAAAAGCTGAAAGTAAAGATGGAAGAAGTAAGATGATATTATAGTGGGGCGGCTTAGCTTGATAGTTCACAAGAATTGTGCACTTTGTGATAAAAGCGTGTTATTTGGCCAAAGACAGTCCAAAAGAAATTAGATATCGAGCCATCATGAATTTTAAATATGGCGGCTGTGGGAGCCAATGGTCATGATTGTCGTGATTTAACGCTTGTCTCTGGGACCTGCAACACCTTGAGATTGCTGGCTACATGCGGAACCTCTGTGTTATACTCTGGCAAGCGGTCAATGGTCTTGGAATGTTCTCCCTCTGACAGACTACAAGATGTCTTCAGTCAGCCACTTCCGCAACATAGGAGGGATGCTGGAGTAGAGAAATTGCAGTGCCATGGAAAAGGTCCCTAGCTGTGGTCAAACTCGGAATATGGTCAATGAACACAATAAAGTAACTGGTATCTCCTGTGCAGTGCTGTGTCTGACAAATCCTGTGTCTGGTCCCCGTCTGTGCTTGACACTGTTTGTGCAGCACGTGCAATGAGCATAACATCTTTGGTGTTGTCCTGTTCACAGGCTTTGGCAAGAGCAATTCCAACATCTTCTTTATAGGCCATCAGAATTTATCCTCCCTTTGTATGAGCTCGCATATCAGGGAACTCAGCAAGAAGCCTTTCCTTCAGCCGGGTAGAGTGATTTCTGTTAGCAATTTCCACTCCTAGCTGTTCCATTTGTGAAGTTCAGCTAACTTTAAGACTGGTGCTGTTTCCTCATATTGCCTGGTCTCTTCGATGTTAAGGACCAGCTCAGCAAACACAATTGCAGAGGCCGTTGCTACCTGTCTCTGGCAGTCATCATGTATGTCATGGCTGGCCTTTCTGGCTCGATTGTAAAGACCTACAAGCCATCAGGTGTGATATGAACTTCTAAGGAAACTTGAAGCTAAATAAGTATGTATGCACTTCCAAAAACTATGTATGATGACTACATTTAACTAACAAGATCATCAACATCATATTATATCTAATACAAATAAGAGAATTGATCTGAAAACTCTTGCACCAGCAGCCATCTTGAAAAATGTCTGCTATGGCCGCCATGTTGAAAATTCTTCATGGCCCGATATCTAAGCGCTGTGAAAATGGTAATTTAGCCCAAAAATATGAAAAGCTGCTTTTGTGCAAGGGTTATCATATATTAATAGACTTATATCAGTCCTACAAACAACTTAGTATAGGTAAAGTTTTGCCCACCCAGATGGTACCAATATGTGGTCTGGCCCATGGACTAGATTAACAAATGTACGTACACACATGCATGCTGCATAGTCATGTCTTCTTTTTAATGGAGAAACCAAAATAGCCAAAGCAATATCTTAATCAAACATTTTCCACAGCCATTATTGTTATTTTGCTAATTATTTTAAAAAGGACATTTCTACTGATTGCAAAAAGACATAACTAAAAACACAATAACTGATCTTTATTTTGCAATCTAATCAAAACAACGATGGGCAAACTCAAAGTTTGTTTGGTTACTTCACTTGAGTGCACGTTAATGGACTGTGCCAGACAAAAACATCTGAGAAAGAGAAAAAACACGCTTTAGAAATATATCCTCTAATTAACAGAACAGCCTTACACAAGACCTGTATTAAAGTCTTTACAAATATTTTCATGGAAGTCTATTTATCGACTCAATGCATTAAACAACCTACAAAGACCGAAAACATTAGCTGTCCTTCAGTTCTTGCTTGCCGAAAAAGAAAAAGCAACCACAACTGTAACAAGTTGCATCTGCCGAGAGACACTGACAGCCTTCACTGCTAACTGGCCCTCACTCAGCGAGGTTAGGTGTGAAAATGTGTTGTCATTGTGTGTGGCTATTTTGTATAAAGACGCCTATTTTGTTTTCGTTTTTATTTTGCTTGAAAATGTTACCCCTATGTCTTTTGATCATGACCCATTTAAAAAATATATATTGTAGTCATGTAATGGCACTGGAAACGTATTATACCTGCATATCACGCTTTGATGATGATGATGTGATTTTTGAAACCTGACTGATTTAGGCTACACGTAATCAGTATCTTCCCAACATTATCTGTAGATTATTTGTATTTCAGTTACTATTTCAGGAAGACTGTAAAACACATTTTCTTGTGAAAATGTGCAAGTCAGGAAAGTAAAGCACAACTGTTGAAGCCACAGAAAAATAGGAACAGCTAGCAAAAAGTCTGCGAAAACTGTTTTTGACAGTTTCGTTGAATTGTGTGGTCAACACACATAAGTTAACTTGAGAGGAAGTTCAGTGTTTCGCTACAGCAATTAAACCAGTTTCATTTTCAAAGCACAGTTGGAGGCAACAATCCCAAGGTAATGTCAGATTGGTTTTAACAAGTCATTACATCTTACATACAATTTGGCTGAAGTTTCTCATTTGTTTGGTGTTACTTCTTTTTTATTACTGTAGTCCTCCAAACCATGTTTCATCTGGATACTATTTCTTTAAAAACTGAATTTTTCAGGGACTATACTGCAACAGATTTGTTCTAATAGTGTGTGTGTGTGTGTGTGTGTGTGTGTGTGTGTGTGTGTGTGTGTGTGTGTGTGTGTGTGTGTGTGTGTGTCTGGTGAACGGACAGAGCATTCACCTCTCCTGGGCTCGATGGGGGTCTGCACTCTGACCCTGACATGAAAAAGCCATGTTTGCTTGAGTGGCAGTAAGAGCTCACACTCAGCCATAGTGCTGCTTTTCTATCACAGTGTGTGCTGTGACCAGTGTAAGTAGCCAGACGATCTCAGAACTCTAACGTAACAGGGATTGTTGATACATGTTTTTGTAATGATTAATCACAGTACACTTACAAGCCCACGTTGAGCAATCAGCTGGGAGCGGAAGACAAGCAACACATTTCCGAGCTGTAATTTCCTGAAGACAGCAGCTCCTTGGTATTCTAACTGCCTTATCTGTTCTGGAGTCTGAGGGTGCTCTTGTGACACGGTGGTACTACAAAGAAAATTCAGATGTGATTTACTGTATTTTAAAACCATATCAAGGTGAAAGGGTAACCAACATAGTCATTGCATTGTAGGTCCATTTTAAAGGAAGTATAGAAGTACAGGGTTGCTGTTAACTTCAGTTATTAGTTATTAGGAGGTTTTTATGGATTTGTCAGTTTTGATGGCTAATGATTGACACTAGCTGATGGATTTTTTAACAGACTATGGATTGCAGTGTCCTTATTTGTGAACCCAGATCAGATTATAGCACATCTGAGTACTTGATTGTGATTTCAATTGATCAGGTTAAGAAACTAAAAAAAAAACGGACTTAAATCATGTCATGTCAGCATCATGCTTAGTCAAAGTTAATAAACAGAGGTACGGGTTGGGACGCAGACGTCATCAGGTTCACCCAAAGGAGCTCCACCTCTCTCGCACTGACAGGTGAGGCAACACGCACCTGGCCCTGCCTGCTTCTTTAGCTCTCCTCCCGGAAAGTGCAGAAAATCCTGTTTGAAAGCCTCAAGGCATAGATCCACAGAGGCGTTTTTGTCCTGAGTCTTCAGTTTCAGAGTCGTTCCCCTTCCAAGATGTTGACTTCCTTCTCTCTGTGAGTCGTAGTGATGCTGCCAGTCATCACACACATGCTGAACTTGGACCTGGCTTCATGGGACGAAGACACTCTGAAGACACTCCAGACACTCTGTAGACTTCACTCCTGCTGGACCAGCGGAGCTGCGGAAAAGTATGTATTTCCCATTTGTTGCTGGTGTGTTCCTTGGTCAACATTTCCTGTTGTTCAGGTGTGTTGTTGTAAATATCTACCAGGCACAGTTAAAGTTCCTTTTCCTACTGAGTACTTCCATCACTTCATAAATGGTTTAGTGAATTTATCAGGATGTCATTGAAGTGCATCCAGTATGCTTCTCTTAGTAAATTGGAGTTTATATGTGATTCATGGATGTAAATAAAACAATTATTTAGAACTTAACAAACTTTTTGTTTTCAGTACCTGTAGTATAGCCTGAATATCGCCTTTGGATGTGTGTGCGAGTACGCAAGTGTGTGTGTGTGTGTGTGTGTGTGTGTGTGTGTGTGTGTGTGTGTGTGTGTGTGTGTGTGTGTGTGTGTGAATGTGGTAGATGTTTTACACTTTCTATAGTTGTTATGGATTGGTTAATAGAAATTTAATTATCTACTTATTTTAGTAAATTAATTATGACCTCAAGCCAAGTCTGTGTGACCAACAGCTCTTCTCCAGTAGAGCCAGTCACTGTACAAACAATAAACCCTTTTCCTCATACAGTGTGCGGAAATTCGAATGAAGCCACACATGGTCGAGCAAATAGCTTCTCATTGGCCAGTGAGAGATATGAGCTGCACTATAAAAACACTATAATCATTGGACCAGATCACTTCTTCCGTGTGCCCATGTTTTTTATTTCTTCATTACAATGAACCTTCTAAACATTCTGTGAGAAGTGGCTTATGGATGACCTGCTCTAATCTGAAGCTGGTTCGTATAACTTTTCTTCTGTACGTGTTTGCCTTGGACCATCCCTTACTGTAGCTTTAAGGGTAGAAGTTGCCTTAGCACATACCTTTTTGTTGCTCTCCATAGTGCCAGCTCTTTTGTATGCTCACCTGGTACCTTTGTGCCTGGAATTACAAAAACTTTACTAACTTTTGGGTGGTGAACAGGTTTGTCAAGAAAGATAAACAGCTGGCGGCGACAGTAGGACAATAGGTAGAGAAGTCGTTTAGTAATCAGAAGGTTGCTAGTTCGATACCCTGTCGAAGCGTTGAGCAAGACACTGAACCCCTAATTGCTCCTGATGTGCAGTGTGCCATCAGTGTAAATGTAAAAATAATGTGTATACACCCTTGTAAGTTGCTTTGGATTAAAGTGTCTGCTAAATGACTAAATGTGAATGTAAAGAAAATCAGAAAGTAGTAATACTGGATTTCAATGTGTCAGTTGTCATCCACATGAGTTATGCCTATTCAGCAGTTAAATGTCATCAATATAGTTCAAAGAGCAGAAGAAATAAATAAAACATTTAACAACATATCTTGCTTCATTTTTCCACAGGATTAGTTTGTAGATACAGGGCATTTTCAAAGATTCTTGAAGACACGAGGTACAACCCGACTATGTGTGGATAGCACCCCAGCTCTCCTTCACATGTGCATGGTTTGGCTAGGGCATCATGGGAAATCACCATCTATGTTACTGTCAAGGAAATCGCAAGCTCTCCTCTCAGTTCTTAAAATCATCAGCAGCAGCAGCAGCAGCAGCAGCAGCGCACAGACAGACTTCTCCCTGGGTCTCGCCCCTGTGAGGAGCAAACAGGAAGTTTGGCCGGGGCCCAAAGAGGGAGAGGCCCAGAGGAGATGAGAGCTGTGGCCATGCGTAGTCACTTCTCCCTGCTGCTCCTGGTCAACGTGATGACATGCGGCCTGGAGGTGTGTCTGGCAGTGGGCACCATCTACATCCCCCCCCTCCTGCTGGAGGCAGGCCTGGAAGAGCGCTACATGACCATGGTGCTGGGTGAGTAGCTGACAGAAGACAGAGCGAGTAAGAGAGCGAAAGAAACAAACAAACAAACAAACAAAGAGAAAAACAGCTTTATGTCAAAACATATAATTTAATTTACCAGATGGAGTTCTCATTGAGTACAAAAGTAGATGTTAGAAGTGACAGGGTGACTCCAGGCTTCCTCGGAAAACAAGCTGACACTGTGAAGGGGGAAAAGGAACTCTTGTAGTCGCTATAGTGACAGATAGGGTTTTATTGGTCATTCTGGAGCAAAACAAATATTAGATGCTATTGACATTAAACCTTAGGGATATGGATCTTATGTTTGGCAAAAAATTACATTTATCAATTTCATGTCTGGGTTTGTGATTCCTGTTGAAAGGGAGATGGTCTATTTTTTCCACAAAATGTTCCATATATAGATTCACAGTCTCACTTACTTGTATGAGTCAGGCTAACGTGAAGAGGCAGCTTAGTGGTAAACAGAAAAAACAGAAACAAATGTTGCTTTTATAATCATGGTCAAAGTCTAGCAGTTATAATCAGCATCTCATATGCTTCATCCTACACATTTCATATTATTTGTTGTGTTTATCACATTTTCATGATTGGGACTTGGTCGTAAAATAAAAGTCTGACACGTTGTCTCAAGTTTGCAGATCATTTCAAATTACAGGTTTGTGGTTCTGACAGGTCAAAACATAGAAAAAGCTAGACCTATACTTGAACTCATTCTAACTTCTATATTTATATTTACTTATTTGGCAGCAGCTGGTATCCACGGCAACTTTCAATTGAGGTAGCAAAACAATTGACCAAATGGCCCAGTGTTGTCATAAGTGCTGTATAAACTGATTTCATTTTAGCTCGACATTAGTAGCTTTTTTCACCCTGACTTTGTGCATGTAAGATAATCTCTTTTGGCCGTAATAGCTAAATACTCATCACATCTGTTCCCATAGGTGTGGGGCCTGTGCTGGGTCTCATCTTCGTACCTCTGATCGGCTCAGCCAGCGACAGCTGGAGGGGCCGCTTTGGTCGGCGGCGTCCCTTCATCTGGGCCCTGAGTGTGGGCGTGCTGCTGGCCCTGGTGCTCATCCCTCACGCCACCACGCTGGCTGCCCTGCTGGCCTTCCAGCGCCCCCGTTGGCTGGAGGTCTCCCTGCTTGTGCTGGGCATCATCCTGCTCCAGTTCTGTGGCCAGGCCTGCTTCACGCCAATGGAGGCGCTGGTCAGCGACCTGTTCCCTGGCGAGCAGGAGAGTCGCTGGGCCTTCACAGTATTCTCCCTCATGCTCAGCCTGGGCGGCTGCCTGGGCTTCCTGCTGCCAGCCGTCAACTGGAACTCCGGAGCAACAGCCAACTACATAGGGAGCCAGGAGACCTTCATCTACGCCCTGCTCACTCTCATCTTCCTGGGGTGTATGCTGAGCACAGTGATGATCCCAGAGGATTTGGCAGTCAGTGTGAATGCCAGTGGGAAGGGGAATGGAGGCAAAAAAAGCAGGAAGGCCTGCCACCGCTGTGCCCCACTGATGCCCTTGCTGGCTCCCCATCGTCTGTGCAGCACCGTGGGCAGCCTGTTGTCTGTTCTGCCACACTTGTGCAAGATGTATCGGGACATGCCCAAGGTTCTCCGCCGGCTGTTCCTGGCTGATCTCTGCAGTTGGATGGGGATGGAGTGCTTTCTGCTCTTCTACACCGACTTTCTGGGAGAGAGGTTGTACAACGGCCAGCCCAGTGCAAAGCCAGGGTCTAAAGGGAGGCTGCTTTATGAGGAGGGTAGGTTGGCGAAGATGGACATAGTAATCGCCCTTTGTTACTTTATACACTGCAGTTGCAAACATACATTTCATATTCCAGACTTGATTTGACTTTAGTAATAAAACCTCATCATTCAGAGGTTATTTATAGTGTAGCCTATAAAAGTCTATTAAGCAATAGTCAATTCCTAGTCAAAATGTAGATTTAATGGGTGTGGTGTCAGTTTTCACTGATAGAGGGTCAGTATGTGTACATGTCATGTGGGGCCAATGACTAATATAGGTGTGTGTGTGGTTGCTGCAGGTGTGCGCATGGCTAGCTTTGGGTTGTTCCTGCAGTGTTTGATGGCGGTTTGCTGCTCCCTGCTGATGGAACGGCTACTGGCATGTGTGGGGCCCAAGGCGTTGCTCCTCAGCAGCGCGGCCCTGCTGGCCTTTAGCACGGCAGTCATGACCCTCTCCCACAACACTGTCCTGGTCACGCTCATGGCTGCTGCCACTGGCTTCACGTTCTGCACTCTGCAGGTGCTGCCTTATACCCTCACCTGTCTGTATCACTCAAACAAACCGGTAAGCTCTCTCCTGCACTCTTAAATGCATCTTCTGATTTGCAATGTCAAGCATTGGAATGGTAGCACTTTACTTTACTCCTCCATCTTAAGACAAACATAAACATGTCATTAACACGTCATGACAGATGCAGTAGATATGACAGACAATGTCAATAACCATACATATTGGCAACTGCTGTCCTTAATAATGTATGATGTTATGACAGCTTAATAGCATGTGATATAAGCTATGTATGGCTTTGTACATCAACATCAAGTATAGGGAAGGTCATGTTTGAAATGGTTATGTTGACATGATGTTATGAGAGTGACAAGTGTTACCCATGACCCTTCCAAGACAATAAACAATACAATAGAGCTTACCCATGAAGTCAGCAATACAACAAGAGAATATTATGAATGTTCTCTTTCACAAACCTGAAGGTAAACTATATAGGATATTGCAGGTGTTCTTCCCTAGCACTGTGAGAAAACCTGCAAAGACCTGCAAGGACACCTCTTCCAACAGTGAACGACATCCAGCAGGCATGCCAGGCTTAGTGCCTACTGATCTGGTGGAGCCCTCTCCTTCCGCTTGTATCCTCCATTTACCCCTCCCAGAGATGGACCTGCCCCCTCCCAGCACCTCCAGAGGGATGTGTCTGGACCTGGCATTGCTGGACAGTGCCTACCTGCTCTCCCAGGTGGTGCCCTCCCTGCTCATGGGCTCACTGGTGCAGCTCACCCACAACGTGGGTGCCTACATGGCCAGCTCCTGCGTCCTCAGTCTGCTGGCGGTGGTGCTTTCATCACGTATTATATTCGACCATAAAGACATGGAGCTGCTTCAGAAATGCAGCAGTTGACATAAAAGTATGTCAGAGCAAAGATGTGAGGGGGAGACATTGCAGCATCACACCTGCATAGTCAGTCTACCTCAACAACAAACTGAAAGCTCTCAAGCCATCAAAGGCTTAAAATAAAAGTCTGGCATATGTATTGTCGGTAAATGTTCAGGATTCTGAGATTTTTGTAATATAGGGGGAGCCCATACCTCTTTTCTGAAAACCAAAATATACACACCCTTTATACCAGCTTTAAAACAAAACTACCAAATTATTGCTCTAAACCAAAGTGAATGTTTAAGTGTATTGTTTACAATTTCAATTGTCTGGCATTTGAATGGAGTTCAAAGGTTAGGTCATAGGTTTAAACTATATTAATGCAAAGTGCTAATATAAATAAACCCCTGTATTTATTTTATACTTATTGTATAACCTTTTCAGGTGTTGGATTATTCTATGAGATAACCTTGTTGTAATGCTGTTTCCATAATGATAGCAAAGGTGAACAAGAGCAATCCGAGATTTCTGACCTCCAGCAAGGAGGTACACAAATCCAGATCCGGATCATCCTGAAATTTGAATGGGGATGTCCCAGGACCAAGATCCACCTCTGGTGAAAATTTCAGACAGATCCGTCCAGTAGTTTCTGAGAAATCTTGTCCACAGACAGACAAACGGACAAATAAATAAATAAATAAATAAATAAATTAACGGACCCGATCGCATAACCTCCTTGCTGGAGGTAATGAAGGTAACGGTAATATACCTCCCTGTGTGGTTAACCTCACTCCAGTTATATTACCTGGAGTATAGTATTGTGAGACAAGATGTACATGTCTTGTTCATCACATGAGGTATGGTGAGATGTGGACAAAATGTTGGTGGGAATGACTACAGCATTTGGAATTTTTAAACCTCTCCAAATGCCTCCTGAAGGTGGGGCTGGATCTTCAACATGCTTTTTGTCCACAATTTCATTGTATTGTCTCCGGACAGCGATGTCCCATCTTGAAGCGCTGAAGTCACATCGCACCTCACAAGACTAAATGGAGGCCACACCGGTCCCCAGTCCTCTGTCATGCAGCCTAGCTGTGGAAACAAAATGAAGGATTCCTCCTCTTTTTTTTAATCCCTTTATCGATCAGGTGTTTTAATTCCAGGATAGTCTGACAATCTGATATCAGATATATATATGACATTGAAAATATATTCACAATGTATTTATTAACTAATTTCTAATGAGTCACCTCAGGAGAAGTTGAAATGTTGCCAGTGGTAGTTAACTCAGGAGAATATTTAAGACCATTTGTACAGCCTAGCACTTCTGAACTTAAGTGTGACTTTTTAAATACAGTTTGTATTGTTATTTTTTTCAGAGTTTGCTATGAAGAGATAAAACAGTTGTTTAAGAAACCAAGGAGTTAAGCAAGAGTTCAATGATTACATTTTAGTTCCCTGATCATTTACATTTCCTCTAATAGGCCCTAAATGTCTTACTATGCTGCTCAACTCTTTACCACCTCACCACTAGATATCAATACCTGACTGGCTGTTTATTCGGAATTTCTTTCCGGGTTTTTCTCTCTAAGGTATTTTCTGTTGTAGCTCACTCTAACTCACAGTGGTTTTGGAAAACGCATCTAGCGAATAAATGAGTTACAAATAATGTGTCATGACTCTAGGAGTAAAGGTGCATGGTATAGTTTTTTTTATATAGTTGTTTATAGTTGGTTTGCACTTTATTCACTGCTATGGACAATTTTGAACTAAATACTCTCTACACTGTAAACCCAGACAGTTCTACTAACTCATTAACATTATGAATTCAGTACTTAAAACCTGGTATTTAGTTGACCCAACCTAAAATGTATTCGTTTTCTGAGCAAGTGCAGACGTTTTAATTGTATTGGAATGTATTTGTTTGAGTTAACATTGCCTGATAACTCAAGAAATTTTAGTATCTGACGTCATCAACGTCGTTCAGAACACCATTGCAAAGCTCTTCTGATGAGAGACGGAGACAGCAGACTTAAGGTAGAGGAGTCGTTTAGTAATCCAGAGGTTGGAAGGTTGCTAGTTCGATTCCCCACTCCTCCTCTCCAAGTTTATAAGTGTGAACGCCTAAACTGCTCCTGATCTATAAATGCAAAATTCCTCGTAAATCGCTTTGGATAAAAGCGCCTGCTAAATCACAGATGTAGATGTAAATGCAGTGGCAACACTGGGAAGGCGGTCGACCAATGACACTTCTCTCTACAGTAAGAGCTTGCGCAAAAAGTTGGGACGTAAGGAAGATACCCTTTAAAAAACTTGTAAGGGGGTAATAACTACTTTGCGAAAGACCCAGAGAAACACAAATATCTGACAAGGCTAAATCCTTTACAATTTTGGAATAATATGAGTTCAGAGAACTCAAAAATTATGAAAATGATTTAAAAAAAAAAAATCAGTATAGCCGATGTATAATTTTTGAGTTAAGTTTAGTTAAAAAAATATATATATATGTACTCAAATTTTCTTATGTAATCGGTTACATCAAAAGTTTTGAGTTCTCTGAACTTGTTCAGGTTTACAGTGTATGTCTTGCACTGACAACCAATGCATTCTTGTGCACCTGGTCCATTTAGACACTGCAATTTACAAAGAGTACCAAGGTCACGGTGAATTTATTTTCTGCTTTTTACCATTCTGGATCGTCCTTCCTCAAGGACCCCCCAGGAGCAGTGGGCAGCTTGTAGCACTAGGGGACCAGGTCAAGTGAACTGTTTATCTTTGGTCAGTTTGTTATTTTGCATGTGTTTTCTGTTGGGGTTCTTAGTGAAGGAAACCCCTTGTGAACATGGGGAGAACATGCAAACTCCACACAGAAAGGCCCAGGAGATGGCCCACCTGAGCACTGAACTACCAACCACAATGTGCATAATCAGTCACTGGGTAAAATGGAATGTGGGGGAACTAAATTAAGATAGGTTAATCATGGTTTTGGCTTAACCTAGAACCTCAGTAGTAGACCAAGATATCAATAATAACAGTATTATTTTCCTAGACACATACATATGTATGATGTCAATCATCATGATTAAAACACTGTGATATTGGCTATAGGCTATATTATTAGTACATGTTGCAAGTGAATATGACATGGCACTGGTTTGTCATGTCAATGTTAGGATAAAGTAATTGTTGATTCTTGATCTTGAATGTGTTTATTACAATGAATCCGTACTAGTTACTGAATGCTAAAAGGTAGACATACAATCCGTGAGCATTCAGTAATTAGTACGGATTCATTGTAATAAACACATTTAAATGACAGCTGTAGGTCAAATGATCCACACAAGAAGTCAACCACTTACAGTTACCCTTTCAAGCTAACTGTTGTCTGCTGTCAATTACTGTTGGTGGACGTACTGCATGCGTAATTAACACAGAAAGGATGCCAGTAGGGCTGACCAACCCTTCATCGCCACACCCACCCATACCAAAGCAATGCTATGACAAACACGTTGCAAGAACTCTCATCTTAACGCTGAGACAATCTAGATATACACCCTGAACTTGAATACGAAGTGAATTGTCAACATTGTACGGATTACAAACGTAAGTAAAATATGTGGATTTGTGAAAAAAAGTTACAAACGATAGTGTCAATCGTGGCGGTGTTGTCAAAATGTTTAAACTCATCTATATTTCCTGAGAGCAAACATTGAGTCGAGGGTTGAACCAATTATATGTCTTGTTTTAGGGCGAGCCTCCGCCCGTCTAGCCAATAGGAGGGGCGGAATAGGATCCGTGCCTACAAGTGTATTGCAATGCGTGTCATGTGATGGGCCTGTGAAGAATGCCAACATGGAACCGTGGCAAGGACGATGTTTTTACCAGGCATAACACGAGGGAAACCTTCGAGACCGTGGATCATAATTTATCCCTTGAAGAGAAACACCTACATTTTGAGTAGAGGTAAAAAAAAAAAAAGAAGATCTGTTTTTGGTGTATGCGCATATTTCTTTCGTGGTGGTTGTTGATGGGGATCGGTCAGAACGTGGAATAGAATTTCGATGACCCTGTTGAAGGAACTTGAGACCAGTTAATATCTAAAGGAGTCGAAAACGTGGTCATGCACATGGCCTACGACACATGCATATGTAGTATGTTTCGCTTGGGCTTTAACATTAATTGCGAGTTAGCTGGTTTCTTCGCCCCTAGTGAGTTGAGTTCCTTGACATGCATTGACGTGAAACCGCCAGTAGTTTAGGTTTAACGCTGTCCGTTGTTGACCGTGTGCTATAATTTTGCATGGATATAGAAGCCAGATAAAATACGCTTTTAAATCAGCACGCCTACAAGATATAATGTGGCTTTGAATCCTCTGTTACAAATGTAACGTTAACGCCACCAGTATAGACTTTATGTGCCATTAGCCTATAGGTAACTAATTGACACCCAAATCACAAAGGTTCAATTTGTCTGTCTTTAAACAAATTAGGCAACGTATAGTTGCTTGTATGTTCTATGAAAACTACAAACAACAGTCCCATATGGCTTTGCAAGCCGATGAGGTCATGTAGGCCTTAAATTCAGTGGTAGCATTGTTATAATTTGATGTGCTTTTTTTGTCCTAAATTCCTAAAGTATAAACATGGTAATACGGAAGCCATTTAAGAGTGTACTTATGGCTTTTAATGATACACGAATGCCCAACAGATAATTCATCTCGTATGTGATTTTTTTTTTTTAGAGCCGACAAGGATTATTTCCTTCCTGGTGTGCTTTACCATCTTTTCCCCTTGGTTGGGACTTTGACAAATGGTCTCAGTAAGTGATAAAGTGGTGACCAGTGACAATGACTCACAAAGGGATGGTTCCCTCGCCACCGTTCCATTGAACAGTGTGGAAGGGAGCAAGAGCAGCAATGCCAGCAGTGTGGCCCTCTGCTCCAGTCCCAAGACCCCTGGGGAGAATGGGGTCCTTCTCGGCTGCAGCCCAGGGGAGCAGCAGGAATACAGAGGGGCCCACACCTCTACGCTCCATCTCTACCTAAGCTCCTCTAGTGCGGGCCGAGAGGACAAGCCGCCAGACTTTGGCCTGCGCCTGACAGATGGTTTTGCGCCCACACTGGAGGACATCGAGGAGTTCCTGCGTGAGAAGATGGAGCAGGTGAAGGAGGGGCGTCTGGGAGCAGCCGACAGCCAGAGCAAGGAGGACGAGGAGGAGGAGGAGGAGGAGGAAATGGAGGATCCCGAGGCGAGCCCCGTTCCTCCCTCCGCCTCTGCTGATTCACTGTCTCCGAGCCCACCTGCAGATCAGACGGTGCCCCCAGTCCCTTCCTCCCCCTCAGCTCCTGTGCTGGTTGGCTCCCCTGTGCTCCTCCAGCTGCAGCCGCTGGCCCCCAGCCCCCCCGGCCTGCGTGTGGCCCACCTGCTGGTGGGGGTCCAGAATGCCCAGAACTTTATGGTGCTGTCAACCCAACAAGGGCCAACATCCACCCTGTTCCCTTTCCCGGGCGGGCCAGACCAGAAGTATGTGAAGATCGCCCCCTTGCCCCTGACTGTGCGGGCAGTGGGAGTGGCAGGGGCCAACCTGGTGAAAGCCATTCCTCCCCGACCCCCCAGGCCCCCCTCCGAAATGTTACGCGTGCACAAGTGCTCGCACCCTGGCTGTGAGAAGATGTACACAAAGAGCAGCCACTTGAAGGCCCACTTTCGCAGGCACACGGGAGAGAAGCCATATCAGTGCAGCTGGCCTGACTGTGGTTGGAGGTACCCATGCCATGCTTACATTATACATTATTAATAGGCCTGTTCTGAATTAAATTTTGTGGCATGTGTGTATAGGGGAAGTTACAAAATACACAAAAGGCCTCAAGCCTGAAAACAATTATTTAAATCTGAATGCACAATTAAATGTATAGCCAACATCTGGTTTTGGGTTTATGTCTAAACCTTTTTCAGGCCGTAGCATACTATTATTACTACTAAATAGCATACTACTATTACGACTAAAGCCTATTACTACAACTAACAGTAATACCACTAATAATAAACATGTCATAATATGCACTAATAAGTGGATCTCCCTGTCATCTCTCTTCACCTCCCCTGCCCATAGGTTCTCTCGTTCTGACGAGCTGTCACGCCATCGACGCTCCCATTCCGGGGTCAAGCCATATGGCTGCACCTTCTGCGACAAGAAGTTTGCCCGCAGTGACCACCTGTCCAAACACACCAAGGTGCATCGCAGCCCTCGGCCCGGGCGTCTGGTGCGGGCCAGCTTCTGAGTGGTCTCTCGGGTCTGGACTGAGATTCAGGCCACTCTGCAGGCCTTGCCTTGGTGCTCCTCTGAATGGAAGCCCAGCAAAATGACAACAACAATAACGAAATGACAGTAACAATATATCTCCAAGGTGCTCTTGTATTTAAAAAAAAAGTCTGCATCCCCCTTCCTCTTATTTGTAAAGGGTAAACCAGATGTTTTAGCTTGTTTTGTTTTGCAGTGCTACAGCCAGCTAACTTGAACCCGCTTAGGGATGTGATGTTTCTTTTTTTAAGCTCGGAGCAGGTTTGTGAGTTACTCTTGGCAGAGGCATTTGCATTTGCATCAGCGGCCTGTCTCTCAGTCTGTCTTCATCTGCTAAAACTCAGCAATGGCAACATCTGTGAGTCTGAAACAAACCATCAACATCTATAACGGCCCTTAAAAACTACATTGGCTCTTTCATTTCTGGGACATGCTTTAAGCACAATCAGTAGGAAAGAGTAGAATTTTACTAAACACTTTACCGAACACTAATCAGTCCGCAATTATTTTAAACTGTTTTAGTGAATTAGCGCTGAAGGCACTAACCTTAAAATGATGGACTGATGGTATAGCTGGTTTTATGGTGCTCTGTTGAAGGCTGGCTTTGCAGAGACTCAAATCTGTTTGCCAATTCCAAGCTCCATGCACTACGAGATGGCAGAAACTTAATCGATAGTGAAAAAACAAGGCAACATGCCATGTCGATGCTTGTCTACCAGATTTTAGCTTAAGACCACCAGAATTAGTTAGGAGGTGGGTGAAGAACACATTAAATTGTATCATTGATTGCACTAAAAGAGAAATGCATTAGAGTACCTTGTTTTTTAAGGTAAAGCAACAAAGGTTGCTTTTACAAAAATGATCATCTCAACATTGCTCCAGTCTTCAAAACCATGTGACCTCTACTACTCATAAATAAGTAAAAATGGGTTTAGTTTCACAAATAAGCTCTTGTGTGACCGTCGGGTACGGTTGTTCAAATAAAAACTTGGACTAATGCACTAGTACACTCACCTTCTTAACATGCAATCCCAAGAAGTGTATTCTCCTCCGCAAGAACGTTTCCTCTATAGAGCCCATTCATAGTGAAAAAGTGCTCTTCAGCAGCTGTTGCCCGAGTGTCCTTAACCTCTTTATTGTCTTTGTTTTCTGAGGTTTCCATGTCCAAACAAACCCCCAGGTCCACCCTAAAGGTATTTCTTGTACTGTAAACTTTCTGTCCTGTCCGTATGCCTTCTGACCCTTGAAATCAGCACCCTGGAAAAGGCCATAATACTCTCTCTTTCTCATGTGGGATGGTTTTGGTAATGATGATGAACTTCATCATCTAAGAGTCCCAATCAAGTACTGTATGAATTATAAGCTATTTTTCTTTATTGTTAGATAATATCAGTGTATGCTTGTTGCATATGCGCCATTATGTTCTTTTATTGTATTTGTACTTTTAGTTTAGTCAATGTTAACGTCCATAGTTTCTGGTAGGCTGATAAAGACAGCTTCATTATGTACACTGACTCATGGTCTGGCAGCTGATCGTTTCATGTCGATATGAAGCTATTTGGCAACTTGTATCTGATTAAGCTATGTAACGGAAAGCTAGAAAATGTCAAGGCTTTTTTCTTTGCCTTGATGAATCATGGTTTTGTTCCCGGAGTAGTAGATGTCCTTGCCTTGCTGGGACTCCTTGAGGGAAACTGTTGTTAATCACTGCAACCTGAAAAGTGCACTTAGCTGATGGCAGGAAGGTTTTTTAAGTGTTGTATCTTCATAATCTCCACTTGGTCTATGAACAAGGTCTGTGTGATGGAGATGGAACCATGTATGGGGGCTCCTGGTGTCAAAGTGTACAACTGGACTGATATAGGAATAGCACTTTTAACCTATCTTAAAAGGTTCTGGATCGTTCATCACCATATGTTTGGGAAGAAATGACAAGAAGTATTCATGCGTTTACTCTACGATACTAATCAAAATGCTGAATGCAATCCCTCAGAACCTTTTTTTTTTCTTTGCCTTACCAGGATTGTGATGCTGCCCAGTTTAACTGTACTCATTAACAAAGCCATCAGATGTAGCCACTCTACTGTAGAGATGGTGAAGAACAGTATAGGTTCTATTTTTGAACATGTCAAATGCTATTTTCCTATGTATGATAAATAAAAAATGAAAAACACTTGCATTGGAAGGTTACAATTTTTTTTATTTTCGGGTTGAAACTGGTATGTGGTGGAGTTTTGACACACCGATACAATGAAGCTAGAATTTCACCAATGAATGCAACAGTCCCTAGCTTGTTGTACCTGTTGCATAACATAGAGAAAACGCAACTCGTTGGCCTGCTTCCTCAGTTGCCTTTCTGACACTTTGAGAACCAGCTCTTAACACGTAATGAAAATGTCGTCCAAGGACTGAGGCCGACAGACCTGCCTTGGTTCTTTTGTTGGTGAAGGAGGGGAAGAGCTGTATAGGTGTGCAAGGAGTTGAAGGCTCAGTGTTACAAAAAGAAACCATTATAATTGTGTTGTTACAGACTCCCTCTTTTGGGCGTGAATTATTCATACGATCACAGCTCAAGTGTCCTAAGAGTGCCAGAAAATAGAATAGAATGCAGTGGGTTTGAGAGAAGAGAATGCCAGTTTGTGTCGGACTGAATAAGTTGCTGCCGAGCAGAAATATGTGGGAGTGTTCTGTGTGATGTTGGCTGCAGGGAGCAAATGCACTGTAGAAGCCTAGCATGCTTGTTGGACTGGAATGTCTGGCTTTTTTGTGCCAAACTGCTCTCTGTATGTTTCATTTCACAGTGAGCTGGAAAAGGTGTGGCCACCGCTCCCTACACTGACCTAACATCAACCCCCACCGCAGCACTAAAAATACGTGTGCAGAGCCGTCTGAAACAGGTTCAAATGCATCCAGTCATCCCAGGGCAGAGGTACGACTAGATCTAGATCTGGAGAGCAGAGACAGGGGGTCTCTTCTTCCTCTTTTCCCAACAGCACTCAGGACGCTCCCTATGGAACCTCGGGTCCACCCTCCTCCCAATAGTTTACAGCTGGGAAAATGGGTCACAGAAAAGCCTTCAGGACTGAGTCGACATTTGCTTTTTTTATCGCTCTTCTTTGTCTTTTTTATCACCAGAGAGCCTCGACAGCTCCCTGGTCTGTCTGAACTCAGTAATTTATCGGTGCTAGAGAACAACTTCAGGGCAGCAAACCAGAGTCTATCTGAAGCCAGGGACAAGGCTATGTGTTCAGATGGCCCTCATGTAGTCTGATTACTGGTTTTAAATGTAGAGGTTTCCTTCTATGTATACACACTCACTCGTTACATCACTAGAATCAGTATTATTTACTCAAGACACTGCATCATACAAGGCAAAACACATCCACCAAGGATATGAATTTACTTTGAATGGACAGCAACATGATGTTGAACCTCCTTATTTAGTTATTTGTTCTCTATCCTGTCTTGTCTGACAAGAACATCTGACATTTTCTGGAGATTAACTGTCCACATTAACCACATTAACTGTCAGCAGGTGAGCTGCAGACATAAGTATTGTGTTGTTCTCCAGAACAGTGAATGACAAACAGAGTTGTGCATGCATAACTAGCTTTATAGTTTATACAATCTAAACAGTCACAAGTTAACAGTGTAGGCCTATGCATAACATGAAGAAAGTGAATATGAATTCCAAATTCGTCCAAAGAAAGTGAAATGACAGGGTCTTTCACAGGTTAATTACTGTATGAAGTCAGGGTTGGTCAGAGCAGGTGAACCGTTTACACACAATGAACCATACATTCCGATGTAATCAATGGGTTGTGTGTTAACCATGTCTATGCAGCGACTCGCCCCCTGGTGGTGCTGAGGTTAGGGATCTATTTACATTAGGGTGCATCATTTGCCCCACTTTTTTCAAATATTTTGAAAATCAATCTGTACCTAGACTCATTTTTTTACACTTTTTTCAAATATTTTGAAAATCAATCTGTACCTAGACTCATTTTTTTACACTTACTAAAATAACTCTTTGGTGACTGCCCCAAAATTGACAATTTTTAGTGACTTTTTGTAAATCTTGGATATCTCTGCAAATATTGAACATAACACCATATATTATGATTCATTTTAAAGGGTGATGAATGTAGAATCAATGTAGAATAGATTTTGAAAAATAATTCTCTCAATTTAAATTATTAATAAAGAATTTATGCTAATTTATGCGGCGATATTTCTGAAATAAAACACAAAATGTAGGTGTAATCTGCTGTGGTTGCCATCATGTTTGGTGACGGTCCATTCAAATTTCGGTCACTCATGACTGGTCACGTATCTGGTTACATTCTTGTTCTATTTCACTCAATCTTCGTTCCCATGGTACTGAAAATGTTGTTTACAGTTGTCCAATCACAAGGATGTATTTTATTTGAGTACCCAATCTCAAATACCATTGGTTTAGAGACGTTTTACCGGAAAAAATAATGTATAGATGTATAAACTATAAAGCTAGTTATGCATGCACAACTCTGTTTGTCATTCACTGTTCTATTTGACAGCTTCCTCAATCCCATAACTATGCGAAAGTGGATGTTTGGAAATTAAGAAAAATATAACTAGCCTACACTACATGTGTAGGCTAAACAACGGGTTATAATTTGATCACAGCCCCTAATGTCAACATATAGCCTACAGAATGTGTCTATAATAATATAATCTATTGTCAAAATGTTCAAAATAAAAGGATAAGGATGAGACAACATCCTAGAGATAAAATAATGACCAAAATGTATATCGCGATCACACAAACCAAACTGTTAATCAACTATAATCCCACACATGAGTTAGTTTCTATTAGTTTCTATTTCATAAATGTTTATTGTTTAGTGTTCACAACCAATGTTGGAAATTGAACTTGTACCCAAATTTAAAATGTGACAATACTAATGAAAAGAAAATCTGTGAAATATTTGCTGGATTGAATAATGTCTAAGGGGTCCACCAAGCCTCTAAAGTTGTTACCTATACGGACAAAGGGAAAAATCAGTTATTCTCAAGTAACTTAAAAAATAATGCATTTAGCCCTATGGTGTCAATGAAAGTTGAATATAAATGTGGCTATTATGCATCTTTTGATACCGGTTTTATATCACTTGCTTCATTGGTTTTTGTGATATTGCATTTTTGTCTAAATTTTCTGCATTTTGTCATCGCAATATCCATAAAAACCAGAGGTGAAGGTAGTCTCGGTGTCATAAAAATAGAACAGAACAGTTTACTTGTCCGTCAGGTCGCCAGGTGTTCAAGTGTTCTCAAAGGATTTCAGTTTATACAACAACAGTCAACAGGTCAGGTCAGACTCAGGTCAGATCGGGTCAGGTCGCCAGGTGTACAACAACAGTCAACAGACTTGAGTTTCATTAACTGGCTTTCACTGGTTGCAGTCTTTTCAGCTTGAAGTATCTTTACGTCTTACATCTTGTCACACAATTATCTTACATAGTCCAGATATTGTATCCTGTGGTACTTGTCAGTACTTTGTCACTATGGCAGATAAGCCATTGCAAGAAGAAAGATGGCAAAGCAAATTGTCACATTTTAAATTTGGGTACAAGTTCAATTTCCAACATTGGGGCAAATGATGCACCCTAATTTACATACTTCAAATGTTCATTTAGGAAGGTCAGAGGTAATGTAATTTCTGCAGCAAAAGGCCAATAGCACATAGATGAGGCCACTGAAGTTGGATGAAGATCTTCCATATTTCATGTATTCCCCCCTGCTTTCTCTCAAGTGACCTCAGCCCAGGACTTCAGAGCCAGTCACCCCTGACGGCATTGGGTGACTACTGGACTAGTGAAAGTGGCCTACTTAAAGCACAACGGCCTATATTTACCAGATAGTTAGAATAAAAAAAAGATAGAAGAAATGAATCATTTACAATATAGGAGTTATTTGACAGCTTCCTCAATCCCATAACTATGCGAAAGTGGATGTTTGGAAATTAAGAAAAATATAACTACACTACATGTGTAGGCTAAACAACGGGTTATAATTTGATCACAGCCCCTAATGTCAACATATAGCCTACAGAATGTGTCTATAATAATAATTATCTATTGTCAAAATGTTCAAAATAAAAGGATAAGGATGAGACAACATCCTAGAGATAAAATAAAGACCAAAATGTATATCGCGATCACACAAACCAAACTGTTAATCAACTATAATCCCACACGTGCAATGACCAAGCAAGCCGCAGATTTAATCCCCCACGCAGCACAGTAGTCTATCGCAGTTTTCCACTAGCAACGAAGACATCTCGGTGACAACGAGGTGTAATTTGTTAAATTAGCCGAGGAATCAGAAAAAATATTCATAACCACACGTAAATCGCAACTCTGGCTCGCGTTGCGCGGCTCATGCCCAGCCCCCCGTCTCCAACCTGCAGACGAAACGCGCCTTCAAATGACCACGGAGGGAGCTAAAAGCATATTTATGAAAGTACTAGCAAACAAAAAAGGAAGTGATCTCAGCAGTCTCATAATTTCCTGTTCTGAGAGATTTGTTCCTGTTAACAATTGCTACGGATTTCAAACATTTTTTTGTAGATTTGTTTACTCAAAAACTTGACCGCTGTCTTCACGGCGAACGCTAATGCAAATCTGCAGATCAGGAAATAAAAATGTAGCCATCTTAGTAAAACATACTTTTGAATCAACACGTTGGAATCAACAACATCGGCTAGTACGGTAAGTCAGGCTCCGCGAAGACGGGCAACTGAATTTCACGAGTCTGCCCACCGGGGCGATTATGTTGTCAAATTGCACCGCAGCTAGCTAGCAAGCAGTGTTTCTACAAGATGCAACTAGCCAGGGCTAGCTGTTTAGCCATATAATTTGCCTTGCAGTGCTATATATTCTGTTAATTTAGCCGGCTATCTAGTTCTATTAACAACTTTCGCACAGTTAAATAGATGGTTAGCCATATAGCCCATTGTTGTTATATTGAATTTTACAGATTGTTAGTTAAAAAGCTAGCTAGCTAGCAAAGTTAAGTTAGAACGGCAAAGGTATCTTAAGCTAGCGCTACCTTAATGGTAACGCGCATATAATTTGCATACTTTTTTGACGTGTTAATTTGCCGCACGAAAGTTATTAGAAATTAACTACTAATGTATGACGGCCTGACGGGTAATACTCCCATTGCCCGTTTGACTGCATGAGGAACAGTTGTAGATCACTGTAAGTAACCACCTCTTCGGTTACAGATGTAACAGTACATTATCAGACGACAAATCGTTATCCCCAGACTAGTCTAAGATTATGGGGTCTTCATCTGCAAATCTCTTGAAAACTATTCTGCTAATGCAATGACACATTTCGTTTTAGCAGCAGATAGTCCACCTTACATGAATGTTATGTTTTGTCAGTGTGTGGGAGGCGTGTTGCTTTGGTGTTCTGCTCTCGCTTGGGCAAAGATGAGTCAGAGGCAGAGCAGATTTTGCGTTAATTTAAGGTGTTTGTACACACAGCTGCAAGCATCCATTCCCCGCAGCCTGAACAAGCTCACATGCTTTCTTAATTAGATAAAAAGTATGAACCCCCATAAGACAAAAGATAGCTTCACAAAGGTTTGACGATTCAGAAGTCGTTTGCCCTATATGGTGCACCTCTCCATATTTGCCCTACAGTCAGGAACATTGTGATCAACGAGTCTGCTATGTAACTGCCATGCAGCTTACAATGGGTACACTTTAATAAAAGTGTCCAGAACCTCAAAGGTATCTGTCCTTACAGCATGGAAATGCCAGAGCTTATCCAAAAAGACCCAGTATGGCTGTAGGTCCCCATTCCAATAAAGCAGGACTGTAGCCTATTTTATGTTTCTTATTAATCATGTAATCGCTGTCCTGAGTGTCCTCATATAACTAGCCATATTACATCCCTGTCGCAGAACAGCCACATCAGGCTTTACTTGAGCCCGCTAATGAGGAGTTTTTTGTCTGCCAGGTTTGTAATTGGTTGTGGAGAACCATATCCAACCATATGTCTAAACCGATTATTTGTCAGGAAAAGGTTTTTTTAGTCAGTAAATAAAATAATTTAAGTGTTACCCATGATTAACTATTTTTCATCAAGATTATGTATGAAGACATGGAGCAGCCAGAGCGGTTCTGTGTCAGAGTGAGTCAGCCTGTAGATAGACCTAGTCCTTTCAGAAACATGGAGCCACACATTTAGGCACGAGCTTCAATAGGGTCTACTGCTAACCAGGCAACCTTTGTTTTTAGACAGATGTGAAGGTACAGTGGCTTGTGTATGTTTGTACACAGGAAACAAGACTGAATATAGATCAGGTTTCAGAGGACCCCCATCGCCCGTTTCTGATGTTCTCAGAAGGAAGCTCTTTGTGAGATTGTGGTCTAACGCTTTGTTATGTCAACTGCTTTGACCCGTGTTCTTGTTATGCAGGTTCAGCTCATAGCCTTTGTAGTTTGGAACTTAAAGACAGAATACCCACAAACTTCTGTGATTGGTGTTTAAAGTCGCATGTGGGCTACATCATTAATCTTTCTCATGCATGGATATTGAGTGGAAAACCCCATGTTGAACATACTGCTGTGTGTTTTAAAGGATTATAGACGTTTACTGAGCATTAAGCATCATGTGTCAGTTTCTCCCTGTACATTCTACAATGCGTGGCTGTACCTTGAAGTATGAGTAGCTACTAGCCTGTTATGCGTCACAAGGATGAAAAGTTCTGTGTTTGATTCTTTCTTGACATGATTGCTGTGGAGCAGAGAGGGCAACTCTCATGACATACCTCCAATGTTTAGGCTACTTTGTTACAGTGCACCTTTCTGCCTTGAACCAATCTAAAGTTAAGCATGTGTGTGTGTGTGTGTGTGTGTGTGTGTGTGTGTGTGTGTGTACACAGCTGGATGCCATGGACAGCTCGGTCACTCTGTGGCAGTTCCTGCTGCAGCTTCTCCTGGATCGGAGTCAGGAGCAGCTCATCTGCTGGACCAACCAGGAGGGCGAGTTCAAGCTGCTGCAGGCCGAAGAGGTGGCCAAGCTGTGGGGTGCTCGCAAGAACAAGCCCAACATGAACTATGACAAACTGAGCCGGGCCCTGCGCTACTACTATGAGAAGGTACCATACACTCTACCCATGGACGGATTAAGAAACCACGCAAAACAGGCACACACATATATACAGTATATTTTACCAACAATGTGTTGCATTTAACGGTCTAATTAGATACTTTGGCTATCGTATTGGGAAAGTAAAGAGGTTAAAGTTTACTCCGTAACATCCACCTCCGTTGCACTGCCCTGCTATGATTTCTGACATTACATGTGACAGGACAACAGTGGAGTGATTATTTTCCGAACTGAAACTGATTAAGACCTACCTGAGCAGTATGGGTTGGTCCAGCAGATGAGCTGCTCCTGACTCCGGTCCAGGAGAAGGAGAGGCTGAATGGGCTGGCTATCATGTCCATTGAAAGAGCAAATCTTGCATCACCACTTTTATGTTTAAAAGGCGACGTTCGGCAAGTGTACTGTGCCTCTGGCTATGCTCAGTCAGTTTGTACTCGAAGTTCAGATTCTACACCTAAACTAGCTATATCGTATCGTCTCGTCACATGATCAAATATAGACTTCAAATTGGCGAACAAGATACATATAACCCAGCAATCATCATTGCATATCAGTATATGACAAAAATAACAAATTAAATAAGAAAGATAGTTTCTATAGTGTATGTACGATAAGCATATAATTGTGTTATAGATTGCTACTGACGATTTCCCGCTAAAAAATATGAAAACTAGGACAGAGACAGGTTTGCCATTTTGAGGGAATATACTGTATAGCATAAGGGATCTTAGATAATCCCAATAAAATCATCCTTGATTACTGTTGCATTAAACTAGTGACACTTTGACATCCAAATGGTAGACATTTTTTACAAAGCAGAGCCTGCTTTGTCTCAGAACATTCGGCCCCTGGTGCACATGCACATTTTTCGAACACAGCACAGATACCCTCAATTAAAGCCATTAGCAAATGAACAAAATACACCTTTTTTAACCACAAATAAGAGATACATAACAGGGACTTCACACAGAGGCGCTGGCTTAGGGGCCCCCTGAGTTCATGGGCCCCTGGGCCTGGGCCTGGTAGGCCCGTTCGTTAATCCATCCCTGACTCTACCAAACATGGCTAGGAGAAAAACACTTAACACAACGGCTTTGACAATGGTGTGTCAAGCTGCCATTGCTTAGTGTATTGGAAGGACAGGGGAAAACGATTTCATATCATTATTGTGATATTTTGACAAGTATTTAAATGGGCATTATGGAGTTTTTGTCAAAAACTATCAATAAACGACTAACATTTGGATGGGTTTTCCTCCTTTTCACATTACCATGAAGAATACAAAATGAGGAGGTTATTTACTATCTAACTGCAAAATACCTTACCTTATAGGTGCAATATGTTATTTATGTTGTCAAGACAAAAGTCTTTCTACACCATACATAATAGTGTCAGACTGAAGAAGCCACAGACAGATCATGTACCAGTTTACCCGAGCATCATTGCATAAAATGAATTGCATCACTATGCATCATTATTCTTGGATTCAGATTTTTTTTTATGAACTTGTTTAGATATTTCAAGGCAGTGTGTGGATTTGTGAGGTGATCCCCATCTCTGTTATATAATTCCATCCATCGCTGTCGCTTTGGCTTGCACCAAAGATACTTACGTGGAGTAGAGTCCCTTGGATTCAGATTTTTTTTTAAGAACTTGTTTAGATATTTCAAGGCAGTGTGTGGATTTGTGAGGTGATCCCCATCTCTGTTATATAATTCCATCCATCGCTGTCGCTTTGGCTTGCACCAAAGATACTTACGTGGAGTAGAGTCCCTAAAGTTTAACATTAATTAACCTTAATCAGCAGCCGTTTGTAGAATTCATAGCTTTGATTAGGTTTGATTACCTCATCCAGACCAAAGTCAATAACCTGTTGCTGTGTTAAAATAAATAAGGTATAACATCAGTATAACATAGTCATGATAATGAAATGGCAATGGGGGTGAGTGGAGGAAAGCTAGTGGACACTAGTGGATGGAGTTTATGTCCTAATGTCATGAATCAAGTATCAAAATCATGACTACACAATGAGATTTTTGAGGATATGTCCTGTTTTCTTGTCACATCAGTAGCATTTATTTATACCATCCATCTTCCTACATTAACAAACACCATTTTTAATTTAGCATTTGTATGTTCAGCTTTTTAGGCAGCTAGGTTTTATAACATCCTCCCATTCATATTGATAGTGTATGATCAAGTGACAGTGAGATAATTAATGAAAAAATTAAAACAAAAGCTGCGATTATAGCCCACCATGCCCAGATGTCTCATCAGCTCCCTTTTCGTCATTGGAGGAGGAAAACTGTCAATGGCAAGCACTTTGGCCCACACAGGCCGTACCTGCCCATGACGGCATGACCAAACTCACATTTGGCTAAATTCATAGTGAGCTTGGTTTTGACCAGTAGCTTAAAGAGTGCAGATGTAAGAGATGCCCCACGTGCAATTGAACTGCAAACTGTGTGACCCCCCCCCCCCCCCCCCCCCCCCCCCCACACACACACACACACACACATCACACAAACACGTTCGATACGCCAAAAATATGAAACTAAAACATAAGAGACAACAAAACAAACATCATTAAGCACTCTTACTGCTACAGTGGTCCACGTAGCTCCAGCGGAATCTAGCCCATAATAATAATTCCCCCCCTTGCATAAGAGACACCACCTGCATCCTGCCAACTGTAGCATGTACAACAAGTTCGTCCAACATCAAACAACTTTGCTGCCAGATGAAATGGAACTTCCTACTCTCCTCAGCAAACCAAAAAAAACAAAAACAAAATCTTAACTCGCAAAACAATCAAACACAATCTACACGAGTCCCCCCACCAAGGTCCAATAACTTCGCTGAAACAGGTCATTTACAGTGCACTTATTTACAAATCTACTGTTCTCTTGGCATTTAGTAGAAAAGATAAGTCATGTACCAGCCTCCGGGCTAGATCCTGGATGAGTCCCCATATGTTACGCACGCTTGGCTAAGAGCATGGCAAGATGAAGGGGAGGCCACACGCAGATGGCAAATAATAAGTACATTTATTAAAGAATGAGTAAAAAATGTCAAGAATGTCAATATAGTGGAAGGAGAAGCACCAGTCAGTGTCTAGGGGTGTCATCAAAACAGAAAAATCTAAGACCAAATGATGTCAGACAGGAAGGGAGAGCCAGCCATGGTGGGATGCCTCTTATCCCTCCTGCCACTCAGGAAGAATTTCACCACACCTGTGCACCAATGCGCCTGCTGCAGAGAGAGGGAGTGAGGGCACAGGCACCCAAGGTGGGCGGGCCACGGAAGGTTTAAATTGTATATGCCATTAATATAGCTATATGTATAAAAAAAACATATATGGTATAAATATATAATAATATCACCGAATTAAATTGCAAAACCTGATGTGTCGTAAAATGCTAAGATGCTAAAATGCCAAATATCAGCATACCCACCCCTACTACACCCTTCCCTTCTGTGCTCCTGAAGCAACGTATCTGTCTGGAACAGTGTATGGCTCAGTTTGAGCAACTTTGTTCTGCTTTTTGGAACAGGAGGACTATGAACACCGGAGTTTATGTGAGCGCACAGACTGCTAGACTGGAAGGAGCAATTTGCTAAATTTAACAAATCATTGTTTATCATGGACAAATATGTTGTTGTTTACAGGGCAAGTCTATAAACTGCCTCTTTAAGATCAATGCCTCATTTATACACCGTTACTCTTGCCTCAGACACTGTGTTGTCTCTGCCTGTGCTGGTGGATCGCCCCTGTGTGAGAGGCTAGTGTGGTGGAGGCAGGGTGGGGCAGTGTCACCGTGGTTGACTCTCCCCCCCTCACATTCCTCAGAGCTGCTGGAAGCCGCCGCATGGCTGTAATTGCAGGTTGTTTAGCTGTAGAGGCAGCCTATGGTACAGGGAGGGATGTCTGAGCGCCTGGGTGGAGGCCAGGAACGGAGGACGCTTTTTGTCTCCCTAGAGAGCTGTGGGCTCTGTCTTTTCTGCCCTTTTTTAACACAGAATTCATTGGGGATGAATGCCAGTGTCGGATGTCAGGATGCACTGTCTATTCCAATTTTAGCTGTCATGTACTGTAGGACTGACTGTAACAGGTCAGTTAGACCCACAAGGAGTTGGAATTGGCAAAAGAAGGACTAGTTGGGAATGCTAGCTAGCAGAAAAGTGCTGCTTTGAAAAAAACAGTCTCCTACTCCTTCTGGTAATACAATTATACATTTCAGGTAAAGACCACATCTGAATTGTTTCGTTTTCATGATTATTTATTTGAAATGATTTTTGTAAACATGAGCCACTTTTTAAATTAATCCACAAAGATTGGGGGCAACAGTTCATTTTTAGACCTTTGCCCCAACAGTGCTATTGTGACACAGTTGCCAAATGCAGCTTCAGCTAAGCCAGCTTTTTTTCACCCACATTAGAAATATGTAGCAGTGAGGCCTCCAGATGTGGACGTGGAAATCAGGCGGGCTTTCATGCCATCTGTTGACGACAAAGAAACATGGCCAAAAAATGTGTCATGCACAGCATTCCTCCATCCCCACCGTACCCAAATGCTCACTGCAATGTTGACATGTCCTGTCACTAATCTGCAAAACCCACTTGCGAGTCAGTGTGCGGTTCACAATCTCTGAAGGAAATGTAGATAAGAGTTTTCTTATAGAGCTCTATATAGAATAATTATAGATTTCCATCTTCAGATCTAGACAGTAATCACTCGACTGAGGCATCACTTGTCTGCCCTTGGTGGTTTTGGCATCCTTGCAGTTGTCAGTGTGATTGGATGAGATGGGCAATTTGAAAGCAACAGTAAAACCTGCACTTGCAGCCGTATTTAGCTGATGTGTAAAGAAAGTCTGGAGAGACATGACATCTGGTAATGATGTTAGCTGTGTTATCCCACGTAATGACTGCTGCTAAATCCAGCCCTTCCTCTCGCTTCCTTCCTCCCACATTTGTCTTCCCCCTGATAGAACATCATCAAGAAAGTGAATGGGCAGAAGTTTGTGTACCGCTTCGTCTCCTACCCAGACATCCTGAAGGGGGAGCCGATGAGCCGAGCTGAGGGGGCAGGAGAAGGGGGCTTGGGCGGGGCTTTGCCCGTGACGGACAGGAGCTCTAGCTGCCAGCTGAAGGAGACGGAGAATAACAGCGTAGGTCTGGAGAGGTGCGGCGGGCTTGGAATAGGTGGCCAAGGTAAAACTACCGGCCGGAATGACTACATCCACTCAGGCCTGTACACCACCTTCACATTGACCTCTCTGCAGTCTGGCACACAGCTCTTTAAGTCAATTAAGATGGAGAACCCTGGCGAGAAGCTGGCTGAGAAAAACGGTACCCCGGAGCTTCATCCACAACAACAACCACAGCAGCAGCAGTCGTCCTCTCCGTCTGTCATTCGGTTTGGGACTATCCCAGCCAGTCGGTCATCTGCTCCCCACAAACCCATACCGTCCCCGTTGGCAGCTCCCCCTCAGCCTTCGGTTAATTGCCTTCAAGCCTCGCCAACGGCAGCTGGTGACACAGAAATGACCAGCAACCAGTTAGCTCTGTCTCAAATACCTAGCTCATTTGAGGAGACCATGAGCACCAACTCCCAAGTGTTCCACCTGGTAGGGCTTCACTCCCGCTCGCCCTCGCCCAACACCCTACAGGACTCCACCCAGGAACTGGTGATCGACAGTGACATTGAGTCCATCTCCTCTCAGGTAAGCTGAGCCCCGTCTCTGTCATAAAGTCCAGTACGGTGTGGATGTCCTGTTTTACAGTACAGGTAGTGTGATGATCTGATGATCAGCTAGATTTAATACTGTTGGAACATCAGTAATATTCTGCTTCAGAAACGGTAGTTAAATTATCATTATATAATATAAGATAAGACATACAGAGATAAGCTGTTTGGCAAGTTTGACAGTTTACATTTTACAGAGAAGTCTACTGTGAAATACATGGGTGTCCTATGGACACAGAGTAACATTTCAAACGTTATTTTCAAATTCACTAAATGTCAATGTATTCCAACCAAAGGCACAGTTCTTATTATGGCATTGAAAACAAGTGTAGGGGAGGTCATAATGTCATCACTTTCATATTTGTGACTGCTGAGCCTGTCAAAATGAACGATCTATGGACAACCACACATCAGCCCATCATATGAGGTTTCTACAAACCTGTTCAAACTAGCAAATAGTAATCCCAAACTGTAACCCTTAACAAGCAGTTTCAGCAAATGTGTAGGTAGATACTAATAACTGACTCCTCATCTCCTGCACAGGGGCACTCCATCGTGCAGCTCTCCCCAGCCGGCAGCCAGAGCGGTAAGGCCCGCAAGCCCAAAGGCCTGGAGCTCATGCCCACGCTGGTGGTGACCAGCTCGGACCTGAGCCCCATGGGTCTGTCCAGCCCCTCGCTGCCTACAGCCTCGCTCACGCCAGCCTTTCTTCAGGTGAGACCAGACACGCTTGCATCCTTACACAGGCACAAAACTCCTCTAGTGTGGTCTCTGTACGTGGAGAGGGGACGTGATGCAAGGAAGCTAACTGTGTATCTGTCTCTTTGTCTTCAACACTGACATCAGATCTATAGAGAGTTAGGCAGCTGTTTTAAGTTTTTCAGTCAGATAGACTCTCAAAAACGTGACAGAAATGTTGCATCCAGGACAGCAGGTGGCAGTGCTGCTCCACAAAGAGACATTTGCCATGAGAAAGTAATTCATAGTACGCAACTGTGTACTACAAAGTTTACAGATTACACAATCAAGCTCATGTAGTTGCTTATGTATATATACGTACATCTCACAAAATACAAAAATTTAGTACAAGAATAGTGTTATAAAGTCACACTCATCCTCATATTCACTAAACAGGTCTCAAAACTGCAGAACGTAATTCCCAGGCACTGCTTCTCACCATATCTGTGGGCAGTCGCCACATCCACAAACTATTTTCTTAAATTGTCCTTCAGAGCAACATGTTTTCAACAAACTGTTCAGTCTATTGTCACCAGAAATGTAATCATCCAAGATAACACACTTTTTTCTTGGAATGGAAAATATCTTGTTATTGCTCAATGTCTCTGCAGTGGTGATATTACCCACTGGTGTGCGGTATGCCTAGTTCTTAATGCGCTTAAAAGCAACACAACACTAAACAATAAATGGTGTACAGCTGTTATGTATAAAATATCTATATTGTCTACAAGGAAAAGTGTGGTGCTACGGCTATAAATGGAAGGGCATATAGTTATACAGAAACCTTTCTTTGCCCTGGAGGTGTCCTATCCAGCCTTGATCCAGCTAGATGTTTGCTTAGGCCGAGTTCCGTGAGTCACTGCGATGCGATTTAGCAGCAAGTCTTATTATTGCATTATACCATTAGTGCCACACAATGGACTCATTTCACCGAAATTATACAATCACCAGTGACACAGGATATGACCTCATCTGATTTGAGCATGGGATTGGCAATCCTTCTAGTTTGACCTCCAGCGGTTTTTTTGTTTTTCTTGTCTTCAAGTCACAGACTTCATTCAAATGTACTCATTCAACAGACTAAAATGCTTTCATGCAAAGTAAATGACAATATTGTAAGATGATCACAGTAATGTTATAAATTATCTCTAACTAGTCAGTGGAGTCAACCAGGACTCTTGCATTTTACTCTGACACATCGGCTATGGGATTTTCTTTCCTTGGACAATTACACAGCAGTATTGCCAAACACAATTTTAAGGTAGACCTGTTTTGTCAATGTCAATGTCAATGTCAATTTGAGTCTGTTGATCAGGGTTGGCAGGTCCCAGGTCAGCGGTGTTGAGTGACATTGAGTCTGTTGATCAGGGTTGGCAGGTCCCAGGTCAGCGGTGTTGAGTGACATTGAGGTTTTTCTTTTGTCAGACTCCCACACTGCTGCTGACCCCGAGTCCTCTGCTGTCCAACGTCCACTTCTGGAGCACGCTCAGTCCAGTCGCCCCTCTCAGCCCTGCCCGTAGGCATGGCGCTCACACGCTGTTTCAGGTCTGTTACACACACACACACACACACACACACACACACACACACACACACACACACACACACACACACACACACACACACACACACACACACACACACACACACACAGTACTGACAAGGTACACACAGGAGTTTGTTGCAGTCAACAACAATCATCGTTCACACACACACACACACACACACACACACACACACAGAGTCATTCATGTACCACAACATACATGGCACAGCACAATCAAAGTATGGAATCACCCGCTCACCAACAGCATTGTGTTTGTGTTGCAGTTCCCCTCCGTGATCGGCTCGCAGTTTACCATACCAGTACACAGCCTTGATGGAATCACCACACCTGGACCACTCTCCCCAGACCCCCCAAAGACATAAGCTCTGCTCTGACACTGCCCTGACCCCACCAATCCCCCCCCCCCCCCCCCCACGCCACTTTCCACCACCCTGGCCTCTTTACTCTTCTGCTTTTTTCAATGCCCAAAACTGTTGCAGTCTATCAACCAAAATCAGGGGCCTGCGTCTGCTAACAGCATTTGTTGTTTATTTGTTTTTAAGATGGAACTCCAAAACAGAATTTTTTTTCTATTGTTGGAATGTGCTTGCTGAAGATGGGGCGGAGAGGACGGCTGTCCTGTTTTGTTTTCCGTTCTCTTAGAAACGCTTGTCTCCATCACAAGCGAGCGCCAGGCTCTGCCCTCAGGAAAAGCTCAGACGCACGAGCAGAAAGGGAGCCTGGCCAGTGGTGAAGCTGCTGCATCACGTGACCACAGAAAAAAAAAAACACCAATCAGGCCTCTCTGTCATCCGACCAATGGCAATGCCTCATGTGGGTGACATAAGGATTGTCCTTTTAAACTTTTATTGGTGTTATGTTGAACTTTAAGTGTCCTTCATGGAACTTCTCCTTGTAATTAATAGTTTTTTTAAGGATATTTTATATCCTGTTTTTTATGTGTGTCCTAGGTATGTGCTCTGACTCAACCTGACCACTTTTGATGCCCTTTTAACCTTAAAAATGTTTTTAAAAGAGTTTGCCCAGTGGTGACCTCATAATCTAAACCCTGACCTTATTGTGACCTTCTTGTACTTGCACCTTTCCCCAAAATAACCTGAGCCACTCAATGTTGCGACAGTAATTTGAGTCTCGCCACTAATTTGCCTGTAGAAGATTGCGTTTCACATTGTTATACAGGAGCTCATGGAAAAGGCATCTTGGATAGACAATCTCCCGTGTGAAAAAGTCCAAGCAAATGGAACTGCCTTCAATGATCTCTGGGTTTCAGAACCCCACTAAGCCTCTATTACGGTTCTCATTTTGGAGGTTTAATATGGCTTAAACAAGAAGTGGAAGTCTGGAATCATTCGCATTCTGAAGCAGCTGGGCATTGACAGCACAGAATTGTATGAACGTAACATGTTACCCATCGTTTGGTATTCCTGTAAAAGTATTTCTAAGTGTAGGGGCAGGTCTCTGAGAAGGCTGACCATAGGCAGAAATGCACCTTTGCTGATTTCTGACATTTCTAGAAGCCAGTTTGGGTGCACACTTTCTCCGCACATTGTCTTCTCTGAAGGGGACTAGTTGGACAAAAAAAGCAATAATTATCCCCTTGATACCTCCATGACATTTTCAATTTATTCCAGTGCTAGTCTAGATTTAACCCCTAAAGTAAGAACAAATGTTGGCAGATGTTAAGATAGATGAGATGCATGCTTAAAGTCAGTGCAGCAACTGCAGTGCACTGCCTTTGGCCTAGAGTGAGCTTGCCTTCTTATCTGGCCCCTCCCATAGAGAAAATCAGCAGGTTATTCAAACCCTTCAACAACAACGTTGTTTCAGGTAAAAGCCGCTGAGGAGTAATGTAGAAAGAGTCTTGTTTCGTAAAACTGCAGCTTAGTAAACACTAGACGTGTGCTCTGCATCCTGGTCATTGTTGCCAACACATCTCATTGGTCCTCAGTGGACATCAGCAGCTTTCGTGTTTCGCAGTTTTGATGTAGATCGTAATCAGTTGTAGACTAAAGGATTTTATCCATAGGCCTGCTTTTCTTTCCTCTTGGCACTGCAGATTGTATTTACACTTTGTCTCGCAATCATGATCACCTCTGTAAACTTGCCACAAAAAGTGCAATCCCCTACCTCTATCTATAAGTTTTACCCTTGAGTCAGACTGAAGGAGAAAGCCATGCTTCGAAGACAAACTACACCAGCACTTAATACCCACTTGTAACTGGAAGTCGTGTTTTCGTGTTGCACTTATCTAATCTTTTTGGGAAACTTTTGATCTTGTATGTATCTGCGTAATTACGTATTTTCCGTGTCCAAATCTATCCCTAAGTGACTTAACCCCCTGACCCCTCTTCTGGCATAAGGACAGATGACTTCTCATAAACAGGCCACTAGTGTTTCATTTGTGAGTGAGCGGGAGCCAGTTGAGAGCCATCTAGATTAGCAATCTAGCTCCACAGTATCAGGATGTATCACAGTCATCTCTAGGATATCAAGATGGGTTTATGTGCAGTTTTCTTAAGTTTTTTTTCCTCACACCAGAATAATTAGATCTTACTCACACTCTCAGAACCTCAGAAAGAAATATCTCAGGTAATATGGTGCATTGTCATGTCCTCTGACCAGATCTATTATGTCAGGTTCAATGACCAGTTTTAGGATCGTTTCACCTCTCTTGAATACAAGTCAGGCTCTCAAGTGATTTTGTTTTTGTTTTGCTCAGTTGACCTCTGGACATATAAGTCAGCAATCCACAGTCTACTATACAGGTAATTCTGCTCTAAAGCATTTGAGACACAATGTTGGAATGGAAAGGCCATGTGCACATGGTGCCTTATTTTGTTGGATGGATGTATTTGCCAAATGAGATGGGACTGTTGGCCGCATACCCTCAGCTTGCAGGGTCTTCATCAGCAGGAATAGATTGCTAGGGACATGATTTAATTGCTTCTCTGGAACAACTCATTTTCTCTCACTCCTCTGTAGGCAGGATATCATTTTGAGTTGTCCAGCCAATGAATGATTAAAACATTTTCTTACACAGGGTTTCTTCGCTGGTCTATACCTTGCCTGGTACCAGGATAGCAGATCGTAGGTGGTGGCGTAGATTCATTTTTTTATTTGGAAAAAGCATGAGCAAAAATGGACATGGGTATCTACAATTACACATGCTTTGTTAGGTTTTCTAATGTTAAAACCTGCCACATTGCCCCCCTGTGACCTATAGCATTGTTTCCTCTCTATGGAGTCTAGGACTTCACACGTTTCATTCCGTTCTGTACTTGTCAAATAAACAACGGGTGACACTGTCGCGGGTGACACGCGAAAGGCTCTCATCAGCTTCCCGTGCCTACTGTGCCCACTGCCACTGATGTAAAGAATGCGGTGTGCCAATCGCTCACAACATAGCAAACATAGAGTATAAAAACTGTTTTTATTCCTTCTCATTCTGTGTATTTTTTGCAAGTTCTCCATTCCTCTGTCTCCTTGTGGGTGTTGTGCTATTGTTTTCCCAAGATAGATTGAAATGATAATTTCCATAGTTTGGTTTGTTTTTGAGGATAGTTTTGTTGTTTGTTTTTTTGTTTTGTTAAATCTGACCAGTCAGTGGACTTATTTTTCGTACCACTGAAGGTTTGAACGTAGCAGCCTAACTGAACCAATCTTATCTGTTGTACAGTATTTTAACCTTGTTGATGCTAATGTACTTGACAGTATTGGCACTTAAAAGGATTATGTGTTCTACTAAAAGGTGACCTAATACTCCTTATTTTAACCCCAGGGGATATTTTCAGTTAAATAGAACTTAAGTCTAGTCCTGAACCGCAGTGGTTTTAAATTGTAAGTCTTCATTCGAGGCCCAGTTCCATCCAGATAGAAATTAACTCTTCTCTGAGAATAGGAAGTTTTATCAGTTTATCATTATCTTTTGAAAAGATATTTTAGTACATCCCACTTTGATAAAACAGCAAGTCTATGCACAAAGTACTTTATACTGCACATCTTGAGAGGATTCCTAAAAAGTTAAAGAAACCCCTACAGACTTTTACAAATCAAGCTCACTGTCTATTTTCTCTCTTAACCTAGATTTCTATGCTAGTGACATAGTATGAGTGGGATATGCTATATTTTATGTACTACAGTTTTGATAAAATACAAATAGCTAACAGCCATCCAATTTTGCATTGTAATCCTTGAGAAAGGATAAAGTTGTGAACAGCAGCAAGCAGATGTGGTCCATAGGAATTAATAAATAATAATACATTGATGCCTTTTCCTCTTGTGTATATAAAAAAAGTCTATATGGTACAGATATATCCCATCGCTTTTGAAGTCATCACCCCTTGCAAATGTATTTTGTCAAAGAAAGAACTATTTTCCTGTTGTTGAACTCAAATGTTTAAATGCAAAATGTTTACAAGCTTAATGTTAATTGGAGTGTTCTTTGTACTGTACATAAAGCTGGAGTGGTAAATCTGTATGTTGGAATCAAACAGGAAATACATTAAATATGATCTTTGTCAACTGTGGCTGTCTGGCCTTTTGCAATAGTGTGAAGCAGGAGTCCTTGTGGGGGAAGTGCAATGGGTGAACATTTGACCTCTTGGATAACAAAAAGCCTAACATAAGATGCCTCATTTCTGATGACATACATTCATGTAAGTCTTATAGTTGAGCACCCTGCTCAGGAATCACGTACTGGGGATGATGGCCTTATTCCTGCAGCCACGACTGGAACAGTTGCTTAAAAGAGGTAATAAAACAGGCACCCAAGATGGCTTCCTCCGTATCCACAACAGATAGCTATGTGCAGACTCGTCAGACTAGAAGATTAAGGTAATTCTCTACTGTACTGTTACTTCTGTGCTGTAGTATTAGATGAGGTATGTCTGTATTGCACCAAGGTGCATTTGCAGTGTAAAATAGGAATGCCATCACGTTGTGAGATGGAATATTTCAGCAATGGATTTAATTTTGTTCCTATGACTATGGACAAGTTAGAAGCCTCATTCACATTGGTTAAAGTACTATGTAATTCTAAATTACATATGTGATCACAAGGTTTTCCCCAGTTTCTTACTCTGGTTACTAGTACTTGATTTAAAAAATCTGATTACATAATCTAGATTACATGTTCCCACAACACTGGCATTATTATAGTATATTTAGAGAGTTTGAATGAAAAACATCCTCCACGGTTTGCTGATTTCCATTCGATTTGCCCATGCACAGTAATTCAACTATTGACTATGGTTATCTCTAACTTTCCCTCACATTCTCTTGGTTCAGCTCTGGGCCAGCGCTGAATACACTTTTTTTTTCTACCCTGCTACAAATAATGAACTGACATAATGTTTTCTTATATCAGGGGTAGTGGAAATGTCTCGTGTCAATTATGTCAATGCTGGGTCATTGAAGGCAAAGAATATCTCTGACCCTCAAACAATCCACATCCAGTAAAAAGAAACAGTACAGGAACCAATTTGCTGAGTTGTATTTTTGTTATTTTTACAAAAATAAATGTCTTCATTTGTGTTGCATATGTAAAACAATTTTAAGTGTCAGTTCACTCTTTTCCTAGCTGGTGGAGGGGAAAAAAAGATTTGGTAATTATTTACATCCTTTATCGTTGAGGTGTGCAATTTTGATTTCGTAGCGAGTTGAAGGACGGCGCTGAAGGACGAGCCCCGCCGCCAGCAGCTTGCCGTTTCTCTCTTGTTCCCTTCTTTTCACCATCCCTCCCTTGTCTCTCCTTGTGCCATACCACTGTGCCACACCTCCACCTCAGTGTTTCACGCCAACGTCGCCCTTCTCTGCCATTGTGTTCTTCTCAGCGTCACCTGTGAAACACACACACACACACACACAATGAAGCAGGGACTGAGGTCTTAAACAGGACTAAGATCTAATCTGGCTCTTAAAATCTAAACACGCACCTAAAGTTACATAAACAGTGAACTCCTGCCACATAGTCAAGTTCCAGCTTCTGAAGACCGGCAGAGGCAAATCACAGGCCTTCTGTCCGTTCAACCATTTCACTTCAACATGAATGCGGGCAGACATGAAAATGCTAACAAAAACAGCTACAGTAATTTTTCTATTTCTATTTATTATTTTAATTTATTTCCAATAAATTGTTCCAAGCTAATGAAATCCTGAGCTCTCCCAGACTGTTTACACATTTATTTTTGTGTTGTCATTCATCCTCTTTTGCAGCTCTTCTTCGGTCCTATCATAAACACCGATAGCTCATGTCTCAATACGTCACTACACTCGTATAAAACATCAATTTTGCTTTGAAGGCCTGTGGAGGCTTCCCCTGGACATCATCTTATTTAGACTCCTAAAGAAGTGGTTATCCTAGAGAGTGGTGGGGTACCTGACGACTGGGACCTGTAAACCCGCCAGCAGAACTGGAGAGCGAGGAAGGAGCAGAGGCCCAGTAAGCCAGAGATGACTCCACACACCATGAAGCTGTAGCTGCCCTGACTGTGCATGACCTGGAGAGGAAGCAGCACGGAAATGAGTGGTGCAAGACATTTCTCAAAGTGCCTTTGTGAGGGGAAGCGATGGAGAATATGACCACAGGCACTGACTAATGATATAGGCTCTCTACACATCAGAAGGGCTCAATGATTACTTACAGATCCCACAAGCAGCTGGAGAAGCATCTCACCCATGCTGGCACTGGTCACAAGTACTGTGGTGGCACAACCTTTACAGCAGGATATTGTGACAAATGAGAGACCTTACATTAGTCAAGGAAGGCCCTCTAAAATAACCAGAAGAGTAATACAAATATTAACAGGACAGTACTGCTGCTGACAGATGCTGTTTTACAGTTGCACCACCACCACAGATTTATCAGAGAAACAAGGACATTTGTGACAACTATTGTCATTCCCCGTGGAGTGATCTGGCATGGCAGGGAAACATGGAGCTCCTGTTCTACAGGTACTTGTTCAACAGGTACAAGTATAACTACCATTTATATCAGAACAGAAGCCCTAAGCTAAATGTGTTGAATGCTTTTAGAGGCTATACCTTTGTAGTTCAGCATGTCCTCAGTGTAGGCCAGCATGCAAGGATAGATACCGCTGATACAGAGTCCCAGAGCGATAGTCCCCACAAACAGGAAGGCAGCACTGGAGTACAGCATGAGTAGCATCAACAAGGTGAATACCACTCCCACCTGTGAAGAAATTGAGAGGGTAGCAAAATTAACATACAGAGAAAACATGGGTAGAGAAAGAAGAAAGGAAGACCAAGTTGTCGTGGAGAACCTTGAGTTTGGATAATGGGACAAAGGGAATGGAAGGAAAAAGGGAATCCCATTCATCTTTTCATCATGTCTCCCTTGTACGTTGCTTTTGACAAAAGCGTCTGCTAAATGTAAATGGATTCTTGTAGGCATCTCGAGGAGGGATGGGCCCCTCTGGTATGTGAATAGACCTGTGCAGTACCATAACTATGATGCAACTGACTGCGTCAGAAGTGATTCTCTTCTATAGAAGATCCTTTTAAAGCGATGTGTCAGTGCTGTGAAATGCTGCTGGGCCTAAGGAGCCATGCCCCTGCAGCCGTGCCCACGCTACCGTGTGCCAGCTGTCAGCCACGAGACCTTGGCACAACAATGCATGTTAAGACTCAGACACACCCACATCAAACACACTGATCCACCATTTACCACAGCAGGATCTGGACAAGGGATGTTTGTTTTTAACAAGAAAACACTAAAAATAAATGTATAGGGACACCTTTAAGGGGGAACTGATCTGCTACTGGAAGGAAACTGTGTATTTAGTGTACTATCAGACTGATTGACTGAAAAAGATAAGAAGTGCTATGTTCCAGTCGAAGAAAAAAAATATAAAAATAATGAGAAGTGATCAAAGTGGCTTTAAATCCTACCGCACAAGCGTTCTTCAAATGTTCTTTCCCCCCCCCCCACAGTGTTAACTGCTGTTTGAAGGTGTCGATGGGACTGTGTGCAGTGTACAGTATGTGCAGTCTGTTTGTGTATGTACATCAAGGACCTACCTGGCTGGCAGTGAGCTGGCGGCTGGGTTTTAAGTAGTAGGTCATTGGTATGGATGCCAGTCGGCCCACTGTGATGGCTGCCCAGAAGACACTGGTCAGATAACCGGCCGTTTTATGGGGCAGAGACAGAGGCTCATCCACGGCGTACGAGTACACAAACCCTTCATAGGCACCCTGATGGAAACACAGTCACTGTCTTCAGTCACTTAGTCTCTGTAGCATATGTACAGTCAAACCCATCAGAATCTTCCATCCATCATCCATCTAGTCACATCCATCTAGTCATTCCTTCTTTAATTATTTTTATTAATAATAACAATAATAACTTTAAAAAACAATACACTGTATAATAATAATATCAGATAACAGATTGTTAGCAATAGTCACTTCATTACGTTTAAGGTCTTTTTTTATCTATGTGTGTGCATTTTAGGGGCAGCTTAAGGATTTTCCGTTGTGAAAATATAACAAAAATTATTGAAGCCTCAATAAGTAATACTCCATTACTCACCACAATGCCATCTGAGAAAAATAACACTAGTCCTCCCAGGACATGGATGCCAACAAATCCCAGTGGCTGTCCACTAAGGTCTCCATAACGACAACAGCTAAACAGACTCCGGTAATCTACATTAAAATTTGTATAATTACATTACTGAACTTGTTTTCAGACATTCTGTCTAAAATACATGTGGCAACCATTTTTCAGACTTATACACTCACACAAACACACAGACACACACAAACAAACAAGCCCCCAAACAGCAATAAATCTACATTGAAGTAGGACTTGTATGAATGTAAAACTGGATTACTAGACATGTGATACTGGAGACACACAAACCTAAACCAAACACCCAAAAGCGGACAGTAGTTCACAAGGTCAAATTTTATAATAAAGGCTAATTATTAAGCCTTATGTCTTAGGCGTAAGGCTAATTATAAGCTTAATATTTAAGCTTAATTATTAAGGATAATTATTATGTGATAATTTGTGCCTTATTTCCCCCAGCTCTATCCAATAGTGACCCGGTTGTTCTATCCTTATGTTTCAGGACTGTGAAATGACAGCAATCAATGCGATTTGAGCAATTACCCATGTTGCTTTGGGATGCAGAGGCTGTTGAGGTGGTCGACCCCCGGACCCTCATGGCAAGCTCGTCTTTCTCCAGCAGACGGGTCCTGGCGCTGGAATCACAGCCTATCATCCTCTCTTTGTACATGAGAACTAACACAGCCATCGGAACAGGTAGCTAGAGGAGAGAGGCATAGTTATGGATGTGAGTGCTCAGCTTTAGGACAGTGGATATACAGAGAAACACGAGAGGATTGTCAAGTTCAAGTCACTTATGCTTGCCTACAGAGTGATAGCTGGTTCTGCTCCCATCTACTTAAAAGCTATTGTAAGGGCAAATGTTACCCCCAGGATGCTGCGCTCGTCTCATGAGCGGCGTTTAGCACTGCCGCTTGTGCAAGTACAGCAATTTAGACTATTGTCATTCGTAGTTCCACATTGGTGGAACGAGCTGCCTAGCACTGCCAGAGCAGGGGCGTCCATATCTACCTTTAAGAAGCTCTTGAAGACCCAACTCTTCCTTGAGCACCTCCCTTCCTTAATTGTACTTCTACTAGTACTTAACTTGCACTTACATTCCTGCACTTTTTTTTTCTATTTCTTATGTAAAATATTATTTATTGTTACACTAGATCTCTATTGCTCTTAACTTGACTGTTCTCTCCCTTGTACGTCGCTTTGGACAAAAGAGTCTGCTAAATGCCAAAATGTAAATGTAATGTAAATGTCTGTGGGTTCAAGGTAATGCAAGGCCAGGTCTTGGATAAAGATAGGTGTGTATTCCTTGGACTCCAAAGCAAATAATGTTTAAGGGTTTTCTCCCTTGTACGTCGCTTTGGACAAAAAACCTGCTAAAGGCCAAAATGTAAATGTAATGTAAATGTCTGTGGGTTCAAGGTAATGCAAGGCCAGGTCTTGGATAAAGATAGGTGTGTATTCCTTGGAATCCAAAGCAAATAATGTTTAAGGGTTTTCAAGTTTGAAGGTCCTAGCTGTTCATGAGGGTTTGCAGTAGTCTTGCAAACATCTAGACCTTATATGTTACCAACACAGGAAAGTGTCAACAAATGGGTTTTCTGTTTCCAAACAGGGGGAAAAATGGTTAAGCAAAAATGATAGCCCATTAGGTGATTTGACACCATAGTGCTTTAATGGGCCACATCAGAGATACTTCTTATTGCAACCATCAAACTGTGCTGCTTTGGTTTCTAATCAGGTTTACAACCTAAAATAGTCACTGACTGTGACTTGAACCACTGGTGAGTCTAATAATTGAAGTTCTAGGCTGTTTTGACTAAAATAAATACTCCAGAGAATGGTATCGCAAGAAATATTAATCATAAATAATATATAAGTCATAAAAGAAAAGTAATTATAAAAGAATCATTCAAATACTGAACTAGGAAATAGGACTAACTAGCCATGCAATGCTGTCATAGGTTGAGTTGTAAGGTCTGAGCCTTGTAACTCAGCATGGAAAGAGATATGCACATTGTTTCACTATGCAAATAGAAACAGCATCATAATCCTTATCATTGGTCATACACAGCTGTTTGTAAGTCTTCCAGCCAGCACACAACTGCTGACCTGGGGCCGTATTCACAAAGAATCTTAGGGCTAAAAGTAGCTCATAAGTGGCGAATTTAGGAGAAACTCCTAAAAATAATGGGCGTGTCAGTCTTAAATGTAGGACCTAAGTCTAGGACAGCTTAAAACTCCTCATGAGGACTCCTAAGTCACTAAGACCTATTCACAAAAAATCGTAAGATGGCTGCAGCCGACTTGGAGTTGATAAAAGACATTGCTTAAACCGTGAAGGTATTAATATTGTCGTAGAATTAGCGCGGGATGTAATGACGCCTTTAAACAACGATGTGTCCTGAAGTGAAATGTTTGGAAACATAAAGCTAGCCTATTTGGCTTCGCGGAAAACGCAAATGACGACACTGGGAATCATCATTCAGCCGTTTAATTAATCAAACTATCAACGCACTGTAGACCCTACATCATCCAACAGTTGGATGTACCGATGACTTGTGCATTTCAACGGAGAGCGGTCTGCAGTAGGTTTTTGAGAACTTACCAGCTGGATGCCGCTGGGGTGACAGTGGCTATTGGTCCTGTGACCAGTAGGCTTTCGCTTAGGCTATACGTTTAACGTTCGTTTCGCTTTGATCAATTAAGATTGGAGGGCTTAAAGGGCCGCATGTGCTGATATTTGAAGTGGTCAAGGGCTGGAAATATAATAGCCTTACAGTTTGCTGGGTGCTTTAATTATCAGGCCTACTGCCTTGATTACATGCAATTGCCATATTTTATATTGATCGCTTTATATTTCTCTTAACGTGCAAAGTGTCATTCCCGTTGGATGCACAAACTTGTCATCATGCGTGTGCATTCTGCTAACTGCACTGTCCATAACTATTTAATATGACTTCATTTGAAGCCTAGGTTTTTCTCTTATTTTCAGTCGATATAGTGGGATTGTTAGAGAGACGTCACAAATGAGTTTTTAATGAGAGAGCCTGTCAACAACCAATCACCGTCCTCACCCCTTCTAAACTCGTGCATGAGAAGCGACGTCATCCATAGCAACGGAGTTTTTATCTTAAGCTTAGGAGTTGGTATTATCCTTAGTATGAGTAGGTCTCAGAGCCGTTGTGAATCACTTTTAAGAAATTACTCCTACGTAAAAGGTTTTAGCGCGAGTTAGGAGCACTCCTAGTGGTAAGATAAAAGGCTTTGTGAATACGGCCCCTGTTCTGTTATTCAAATAATTACATTGCCAAGATAGGTGTATTCAGGTTAAATAGTCAGACATGGACATTAACAGGTTCCATTATTGAATTGAAGAAAAAGACAAATTGAAAAATGTATCTCACATTGATCAGTGCCATTATCCAGAAAGCATAGGAGATGTTGGTAACCACCTCCCCCTCAGTGTGGAATGGGTAGTGGGACACGTTATGGGTATGGAGACCGCCTAGCGTGTTCCTGATGTGGCGCATTGTGGTGGATCTGTTGGTCGTGACATTGGCCAGCACACAGGGCGTCTCTGACAAGAATGGGTCAGCAATCAGGGGGCTCACCAATGCCCCTAGCCCAACAAAGAAGTGAAGTGCCTGCAGGAACAATTAGGGAAAAACTTACTATTGCAGCCTCTTTAGCAAGCTGGCTTTACATTATGATACAACTATTACACATGAAAACGAATCCTTTGACAACACAAATTCATTGCTGTGTCTCTCCAAGGGTCTGTAATCAGCTATTACATTGGGAACAACATCTAGTTAGAAGAAACACTCAGAGAATTTGAGGAGAAAGGCATCTGTTATTTTGCATATGTGACAAATTAAAGAGGAGTGGATTCCCATGTTGGCCAAGTCCGGCAGTTGTAAGCAAGACAATGCTACCGTCACTAACAGTATCTTCAAGGAATTTAAAGTCATTGACTTTTCATTTCAATTTGGTCAGTAAGCTCTAAAAAGTGTGATATACTCCAATTCAGGGTTTCTAACACTCCTAACTGGATAATCACCCTCACAAAAGAACAGAGGGGATCAGAGGAAGGCCTGCTGACCTGAAGAAATATGGTAGAGTCTTTCTGGTACAGTTTCACCAGCTGAAGGTTGGCTATTGTGTCGATTATTCCCATGGCCAGTCCAGCCACTGCCAGGGCTACGGCCAGTGCCATCACCCTGTGACAGAGCGGAATCATGGCGAAGACGACCGAGATGAGCAGGGTGGAGACGGCCAATGCTGACAACGAGCATTTTAGTCTGGAGACAAGGAATAAAGTCAGGTCCACTTTTCAAAAGACAAAATAGGTGCACTAGTAAACAAGGTGCTTGTGGTGTCAGTAAAACAGAACTGTAAAAGGCTTATCAGCACCAGGGAAAACAACAGGAACAATCAGGAAATACAGAGACATCATCATAGTATGTGACTGACTGTGACATCTATATTTGAAATGGTACATTTGTGTCAAATACGATTAGCAACTAGTCATAGCCTAGATATGAAGTAGCCAGCCCGTTTCCAGAATTATTCGTACTCATTTCTTTCGAGGAGAAAATTCTTCATAAAATAAAAGCCTAGCACCTAATACACTCCCTCACTACTTTTGTGAATGTTATTCTGCCCTTGTTGAGACCTCTGGAATTAACCACCTCATTCTTTATCAGAGGGGTTGTTGAATTGAGTCTCAAGTGAGCAGGTAGAGCAAACAGTGAGTGACAAATGTTTGGAAAGAAAATCCAAATATCAGCATGCTTACAGATAACAACAGGTCAGGGAAGGACAGAGTGAAATTGAGATAGGCAGAGTTTACTTTTAAAGTCACGGCCAGAAAGTATCTAACTAACTGTTGACAGAAAAGAAAAATCACATTAGCATTTTGTTTTTTAAAAGATAAAGAAAGTTAAGATTAAGTGAACGCACACTTAAATACAGAAAGAATGTGAGGAATTGGTGTTCCTCAGGAAGGTGTTTTACTTGTCCTTGCACAATATCTTCAGATATCCGAGTCTGGTATTCCAATCCAAATTAAACTTATGGGCTCCAAAAACACAAGGTGATACTAAGTCTGCTAAATATGAATGCCCCTCTGAGAGGCACAAAAACAGATAATCTGTCTAACGTGGGTGTGTTCATCAATGGGGGCCTTAATGAGCACATGACCACCTGATATTAAACAAAACACATTTGGATTTCAACTGTAAACATCCAGATCATTTCGGAAGCTGCAAAATGAAAACACATTAAAAAAAATAATTAAAAATGTGCACACTAAAACAATGACATTTTCTCCAGGGGAGCAAAATACGTGGAGAGAAGAAGTCGTGGCGTTTTTTTAATTTTTATATCCAGACCTCCTTTCCGTTTGATGCCACAGTATACCTCAGAGACGATTCAGATGAATTGAGGGAATAGTGCAGTCTGGAGGTAATGTTTGATGTCAGAGCGCATGGATGTAAATTCTTAATTGGCCACACACACAATACCTGCAGGCAAACTGACAGCCAACTCACCAATACACCAATTATCATTATAGCGCATGCGCTTCCAGCCTAATTTCCAGTAATTTCAGTGACATGTTTCAGTAAACTAACGAGAAAGTATAATTGATGCAGGAGTTGTCGCATTTAATAGCTGTACTCACGATTTACTGAAGAGGCCACCGATGGAGCTGCCAAGAAAAAGAAATAACTGCTGGGAAAAGAAAACCCAGGTAATCTCCTGCAGGCTTGATTGCGTTTGACATCGCAGGTCGAGAATGGTCGGACCTAGGAATGCCACGCACAACCCAAAACTGAAGAAGACACTCCAGTAAGTTAGAGTATGTTGCCAGTTGCTTTTGAATAGACCCCATTCCCTTGAGTCCATGAACTCCATTGTTGTAAAACTTTGTTTTGAAGTTCAAAATTGTGTCCCAAGTCATTCGATTTTCATCGTGGTTATTTTGGCGGTGGTGTCTCAGACTTTAGAGTCTGGGTAGTATTTGCGCTGTTACACCGATCCAGTTTGGCTTCTCGAGATAAGCGCCTGAAGTTTCCATAGGCTACTGTAGAGATGTGCGACTATTGGCAGTTTAGGTGATGGGGTGATAGGCCCTCCCTTTCTTTTCTCCCGGTGTTACAGCGTTTCCTGATGTCTGTTTTTCTCTGGGCGGAGAACCACCCGAATATTCATCCTCAACAGCCATGTCCACTCACACAAATTCAAGTGCTACAAACTGAAACGATTTCGTTCAGAGAGTCCTGAAACTACGAAATCAGTGATAAGCTTCTCTGAAAAGTTAGTAGACTACTGAGAGCTAATCAAATCAACTGGGTCAAGACCAAGTAGGCTACAACATTGGCTATGTCAGAGCCAAACCTTGTGGGAAATTAGCAGTTAGTACTTAGTAAGTGTGCAAAATATACTCTACATTTATTTGGTTAAATACTTATTTGAAGTAAACCTTCATGCATTTTTTAAAGGATTTTTAGTTTGACCAGTTGTTTCTGGATACGTTGTAAGTGATTTTAAGTTAGGCCTATATGTTTCTGTAGACTAAGGGAGTAGGCTAGGTCTCAACACCACCTACTGTTACCTACTAATTGTTTCTTAATATTCTTCTGAAAAGTAGCCTACAATACTGTGAAATAATATATAAACAGAATGAAGCGTACTTAATTGACTACGTTTAAAACAGCTTGCTCCATGCTATTTATTGGTCTGGTGTTGTTTTAATGTCCTTGCAGTTGTGACAGTGTGCTAATCACATTTCAGAGATTCCCATCAAAGGGCCAGTGTCGCCATGAACAGTTCCACCTGCATGTGTCTTTGGGCGTGAACATTGTAAGCACAGATGATTAAAATTCCTGTAAAGCTCCACCCTATGCCCCGTAGCACCAAACCCAGCTCCATGTCCACTGGGCCACGGTTTCTCCTGGAGAGGCTGGGTGTGTGTAGGGGTGTTTTGCTATTGCAATTTATTTAGGTTTTACAGTAATGTTAAATGCGGCAGAGACTCTGTCCTTAAATATTGAAATTTAAAAAATACTGGTATGTACGTTTGAGATCTCTCTTGAAATCTCTGAAAACTCTCTTATAGAGCAGGGGTGTCAAACTCAAATATACAGAGGGCCGAAATAAAAGAAATTGGTGTAAGTCGAGGGCCGGACAGTGGGGCAAGCGTTCCCTAAATTGACGTATGCTACCAACGCGGGGACAGTGCATTGTTGGACTTGCAGTATTTGTGGTGAGTTCGACATACCAGCGGCCATGGCAGACCAGCTCTGATAGATAAATAGATGGATACTTTATTAATCCTGAGGGAAAATTAGGCAAACCAAATACAATTTCACCGTTGCTCATTCAAATCAATGGTACTTTTTGCAACATTCTGAGGAGCTGGCGGGCCAGATTAAATGGCTTGTCGGGCCTGGTCAGGCCCCCGGACCTTGAGTTTGACACATGTGTTATAGAGTAACAAAGCTACACTGGTCAAAAGTACCGAAGCTACACTCATGTTCCGCATACGACACACAGTGTAACGTAATGGGAAAGAGGGGGTGGATGGGATGACATAGCCTCTATGCCATATAGAGCCATATGCCCAGTGTGATACAATCATACATACAGTTACCTTCAATTACTTATCTGGATCATCATCGTAATTACAGATTTCACACACACACAAAAACTACAACAACAATATCTACTACGTACCACTACCACTACTTCTACTAACAATAATAATAATAATATAGCAGACCGCATGAAATGAGTTACACAAAAGTTGTCTTACCCCTGCTTTACAAAAAAGAGATGTAAAAACAGGAGATGCAATAGAGACTTGTTTTTATTTAATTATTTGTTATTCAATCACTTTGGGCTTTTCAGCAGTCACAATACATTCATCTTCAGTATTGTCATGTAGACAAAACACACAAAATATTAAACATCACATTTCTATACAAAAAAATCTAAGCATAGGCCAATTATATATATTACACATCATCTAGTGTCATTTAATACAGTCTTCTCTTTTGTCTAGCATAATTTCACTGAGAATAAAGATAACATCTGTTAAAATACATATACATTTTTTTTCTGAGAAAGTATTTAAAATATCTTAATTTACCACAACAAAACACATACAGTAGTATCTCTGTGCCAGTGATGCTAAAATATAGTTGAATTATAGAATATATATATATAAATACATTTTACAGAAAATCTCTCTCACTCGCTTACAGTTATGCTTTTGCCCCCTAGCGGAGGTTTGCAGTAATTACATGTATAACTCACTTAAATTCTTGAATAAACTGTGAGATGATTTCTGTTTGGGTCTTAAAATTACTTAACATTATGGCCTACAAAGGAACTCTGGGACTGCAGCTAGAAGGAGGATGGGACTGAGGAATGCATGTCCCATAGTCCCTGGACATGCATGTCCCATAGTCCCTGTAATGTGCAAGTTAAGTCAGGAAGCTACTGAAATAATCACCTTGGGCATGTGCAAGTACCCTTGTCAGTTCAGAAAGGATTGCTCACCACCATGTTGTGACTAGGAACAATAAAACCTAAACTAACCTTTGGAGTGCAGTGTGTGAGATATAACAAATCTCCACCCTTAAATGATATCAGGGGTCTTGAAATACTGCTTCGTTGGCATAGGCAAATAATACTTTCACAAACAGAAGTTGACAAAATATACCCCACGTTATGAGCTCATATGAAAATATGGAAATAGAAACATGCTTCTTTAAGTGCTCACACCCAGATACTGGTGACTTACATCACCGAGAGTGTACAGAAAAGTCATTCATGTTGACCGAACTACCCATCAAAAATCTAACACTTATGACTTCACCGGTGTCACCATCAGGGCACAGGAAAGAGGAAAGAATGAAGTCAGTGTAGCCAGAGAGCAAAGGAATTACCTCAAATGGCATTAGGTGGAAAACCAGGTTTCAAGGATCCAAGGTAAAAAGCAAAAACATTAGTCATCATAAGTGTGGGACCTCACCTGTGATTTTTGAACTACTCTCCTGAACAATTATTTGTTTTAATTCCGACAGCACTTGTTTTACCCTTAGCTTTGAAGGAGGACAGAATGCTGTAAGAGCATTTGTTTTATCCCCAGTGCCCACTTCATTTATTTATTTCAAATGAATATCCATTTATTCAAGGTGCTTGTCCTCCAAGGCTTTAGAATATGCTCTGTCTTCGGTTCTTGCCTCGCCCTAAAAGTAAACAACATCAAACATAAAAATAGACTGTTAGGAGATTGAACTTAAGTTAAGATACACTCTGAGTAAAAAAAGGAGGATCCTTTACAGAACATTTCTGATGATTCTTTGGGGCCAAGTTACTTCTGAGAAGTAGTGATGACGGTTGGACCAAAAAACCGAAATGATTAAACTGGGTTTTTCACTGAGTTATTAGAATCCTAGTCTATCCTAGCACGGCGCAAAAGCAGAAGTTGTTCAGTGATGATGGTCCTGACCCATTGAATATTGTTACATCATTTACTAGTAATGCGACGCAGATGTTGTGAGCTGCACAGTGTGAACAAGGCAATCTCTCACTTGCACTGTGCAGCAGTCTATTGGACTTTTAATTGTTATTCTATTTTATGGAGTGTAAAAATCCGTGAGATTTAGTTTGATCCGTGAGATTCAGTGTCACGTAAGTGAGACATGAGAAATGTTGAAAATCCCTCTAACAGATAAAATGTAAGACTTGACAGGTATGATCATGACCCCTCCCCCCCAACGTGTCTCGGTGTCCGACTCTGTTGAGTTCTTAAGGATAAGACCACCCAGACTGCCTGGTTTGCCAAACCCAACCGGAAATCCCATTACTACTGAGAAAGAATCTTTTGTGGAGTGATATTTGTTTTGGTAACTGTTCTTTCGAAAGAACTTGTGGTGGTAAAGGGAGGGGGGAGACATCGCTGTACCTGTTTGCGGAAACACTGAGGTCCTGTGTCCAGGATCCCTTTGTAACTGCACCTCTTTAAGGGAGAACACAGAGGATGCTGGAGATAAAGAGAAAAGGAGAGGGAGGACATGGAATAACTGGTGGTTTCTCTCAAGGCACATTTCTCAAATTGATCCACAATTTGTTGTTTTTCTCTCTCTAAAAGAAAATAAGACATTTCCAAAACAAAATAAATAAACAAACAAGTAAGCCGATTCCCCTGTGTTAGACCATCTGCCTTGGCAGTAGTGATGGATTACACCAGCAGACTCACTGTCAGGTAGGGTCAGGATGTTCTCCCCCAGAGACTTGAAGTAGGGATGACTTAAGGAGGCCTCAGCAGACATGCGGCTCCGTGACTCATACTAGGGGGAAAGTACAGCACATTAATGGGCATAACAACATACGCATTTATTCCAGTACAGACATGCTGAACACACCTGCATGTTCTCAAAATGTAAGCTATAAGATATTCATGGCTGTGATTTAGATACATCTCTGCAGAGACCCAATTGATCAGAGAGTTAGAGAATGAATACCTTTTTCACAAATATTTCAATTCCTCAACATTATGATTTGGGCCAGCAAGTACATGTCACCTTTTGTGTCTTCATTTAGAAGTTTGTGGTCACTTCTTTTGGATGAATATGTGACATTAATATGTCAAAGTGGGTGTACCAATTAATGATTGCCTGAGTTGCAGGAATAAGGACTTTGCCAGTACACATATACATGCACCCACCCATGCACGCACACATACACACACATACACACATACACACACACACACACACACACACACACACACACACACACACACACACACACACACACACACACACACACACAAAGAGATGCACTCACAACAGGGTCAAATCCTTTTCTGCCAGCTTTTCCACTCATGTTCACCACACACAGAGATGGGAGGTATTGCCCTTTTGTATGACGGGGAGCTGGTCGGAAATCTAATTGTGTCCAGAGCTGAAAGAACTCAGCCAACGGCTACTGTACATCGGAGGCTAAGTCTTTCAGTAACCCTCGCTTCTAAAAACATGCAGTGCCACCTTTGTGTCCTTAGGAATCTATGAATGCCATTTTTCCTGAGACTTCCTGTTTTTTTACTGTCTAAGGATTTCATCATCATCATCATAATAACACAGAGTGGTGTGGGTTTTGTGGCTCATATGCTCTCAATGGTAATAATCCAACAGAATTATAGTGTTGTACATGAATCCATAAAATGTACAATTGGAAATAGTGTAAAAGTAATATACTGTACATTAAACATGATTGATGTTGCGTTAAAGTATTGAATTGTCATTAGGTGGCTTTGATGAGTAATAAGTAATGAAGTAATGGCTTCTCTGAAGACTCTCACCATAAGTAACGCTGAGAGCAGGTCAATCCCTTCAGTGTCCAATCTGAAAATAAGAGTAGAGGGACAATACAGGAGAAATAGGTTATCACAGACATGCTCCTCAGGCATGTGTTGGTGTTGGCTGTGCCTAAAAGTGTCTTTCAGAGCTGCCGAAACCTGCTCTGTTTGAGTGGTTTACCTGGGGACGTGATTAATTAGAGGCTGGAGCCTGTACTGAGGGAAGAGGTAGGACCGGAACTCCTCATCACATGTGATACCCGCCCAGGTATCCTCCGTTGGGGTACCTGAGAGTGATGAAATCGAGAATTTATCTGAGACATTTATCGTAGTCAGCCATGATAAATGGACCAGTGCACTAAGCCTCAATCCGTAGCACACAATTTGAATAAACCCAGTTCACTTTTTATCTCATTCCACCTGTGAGTTGAGATCTCATCTTGCAGATTATAATGAATAAAGCGTATCCACATGCAGTTATTGATGACAACGTTGACTAGGCACACACTGTGCTGCTCACCCAACATTCTGAAGACCAGATGCAGCTCCTCCTTGACGGTGGAACCTGGGAACATGGGCCGGCCGGTGGCCATCTCAAACTGGATGCAGCCAACGCCCCTGAGCACAGACCACTGGTCAAAACTAGCAACACCTGTGTGTATGTACTGCATTTGGCTGAAAATAATTTGTGTTGAGTGATTTCAATCTATATGCAGTTTCATTTTGCAAACATGTTGTTGTCAGGGGCAGTACTATAAGCAGCTGTTTAATTGTTTTCAGAGTTTAGTATTCAGTATTTCAGAGCGTCAACATCATTTTGGATCAATACCAAATGCAGTACATGCTCACCTTGATTTTTAAAACCTTGAAACAATTGGAACTTTAATTCATCTGAACAATAACAGAATTTAACTGAAGATTGATTCACTCAATCACAGAACAGACAAGACACACTCAGACAAGAGTCTCACCACATGTCTATGGGAGTGGAGTACTCTGTAGACCCCAGCAGAACATCAGGTGGTCGGTACCAAAGTGTCACTACTTCATTGGAGTATGTCTTGGTCGGGACTGATTGGGCCCTGGCCAAGCCTGAGAATGCCAGAGAGAGGGGGACAGAGAAAAAGGACTCAGACCCATCTGTTGCCTGGTGACCAAAGCCAGAACAAATGCCTGAGAAACATGCAGAATGAACCACAGCGCCAAAGGAGACTATTTTTTAGAGGAAAAAAATCTGCTTTTAGAAGGAATGACAACGTCTGTCTGTTAGAAGTAACATTAATACACCATGATCAGGTGTATCAATGTGTGACAACAGTAAATGTGTGGAAAAGATGCATGACTCAAGCATGAAGGATGAAATTCTGGCTTCTGAAATCTCAAATGCTTCTCACCAAAGTCAGCAAGTTTTAACTCTCCTTTCTCGTTGATGAGCAAGTTTTGAGGCTTCAGGTCTCTGTGCAGTATTTTCCTCTTATGGCAGTAAGCCAGGCCTCGGAGCAGTTGGTACATGAAGATCTGTAGGTTAACCCAGAAACACAGACATACACTGAGGTAAACACTGGATCAACGCTGTAGGCAATATCACAACAGCAATGATAAAAAAGAACTGGGTGATTGTTGACCCAAAGCGGCTCACCTTCACATTATGCATACTCATGAGGTTTCCACAGCTATCAAGGTACTGCTTCAAGTCACTGTCCTGTAGAGGACCATCAAAAACAGGAATGTGAACACTCGTCACAATCCCAACAAACCCAGAAATCTCACAGTGCAAAGTGTGATAGTCAATAGTACAAGCGTACCATTCTGCCAAACGGAAATCTACAGAACAGACATGTCACTCCTAAGGATAGTGTTGCTCCAAGCATATTATCTTTGTTTAAAATTCCTACAGAAGCACGTTTTTCTGGAATTTTCACACAGTAATTTTGGACATGTAGTAGCTTAGTATAATCTTCTATCAGAGTGAGTAAGTATTAAGTGTGAATTATGAACTAATTATTTTTGGTGGTATTTATTTTTCATATTCACAGGAGCTCTCACACAAACACCAACCCATCAAAGTATTAAGAAGCTTACCAAGTACTCAAAGACTAAGGTAAGACAGCGTTCTGTGTGGATTATGTCGTGCAGTGTCACAATGTTGGCGTGCTTCAGGTTCTTCAGCAGGGAAACTGGTTAGGAAAAAACAAAACTCAGATAATTACTTCACAGTTATTTTCATGGAATGACTTAAACATCCCGATTACTTCAGGTCATGTAACTTTTACAGGTATGGCAATCAATAAATGAAATACCATGGCAGTATTTGCTATGTATTGCAGTAGATACAAAATGGATAATGTGTGTGATGTGCGATAATAAAACATTTTTTATCTGAAAATATATATATTTTTAATCTTTTTCTTAACTTGAAATGGCTCATGAAATAATTTAACACTACTTTTGTTAAATTATCCTGTAGTGCTTGGCTCGTTTCACAGTCAAGCTCCCCCAAAATCCTGCTTTTCTGACTAAGCACGCTAGGGGGCAACAGTGTTCCACATTGTGTTGGCTTGAGTGGCTCAAGGCTGTTTTGAGCCCTCACCAGTAACTTTCAGACAGCTGCCACCACACAAGCAGGTCCTGCCTTTGAAGAGGGTTATCCAAACAACAGTTTGCCCAGCCCCTCTAATCCCGTACCATCCGGGGAGTTTGCTGATGTGCAGGCTGGTAGAGAACTAACGTCAATCACTATTGCCAGGGGGTCTCTGTAAAAATAACTGTCTATCTGCAGGTGAGCCAAAAAAGTTTTGCAACCTGGGACACTTTGACATTAACTACCTGAATGACATTGGCTCCCTTACAGTCAACATCCAGTCTCTACTACCATGTAATGTCTGTTGTTTCTTCAAAAATTCAAGAGAAGCCAGTGAGTTATTGTAACTAAGCAGCTTAGAAGATATTTGTCAGTATCTACAGACTCGTTTGCATGCTAGCATTCACACCTTTGCATGTGTTCACAACAAGACTGGAGTCGGAGGATATTAGCAAAACTGAATAATTATTTAGCATATCTGGTGGCTGATGTTTGAAAGAATGTTGCTTACCACAGTTTTATGTCAATTTAGGTTGAACAATTGGCTACCAATAAGTAAAATCGTAAAATTGGGTGCTGCTTAGAACTACAGAAAAACAGCTAGACTTGAATTTAAGGGCTCTGTTAGTGGTACATTTGATCTGCTACCTTATTCCACTTCCCTTTAGTTTCACAGGAAAAACCAGAGACTTCATATCACATTTGTTTGTTGAGTAATTTACACTTTTTTAAATTCCCTTGGAGGAGATGGTGTGCTTCTGATTAGCGCAACTTTTGGAGGGTTAGATGTGAGTACAGAGCTGCTTGTAGGTCAAAGGTGAGTTCTCAAAACACCATGACGCTCTCACGCCATGGAACCACCCAGTGCACGTGTAGTACACACAGCTGCTTCATTGACTAGCCCTGGTCTTTGTGTCAGATTGCTCAAAAGTGACTTGTCCAAGATAAGCATGGATGGCAGTAGCCTGGTCCATGACGGTATGTGAACTCTGGTGCTCTGAAGGTGTTACCTTCCCGTATGGCTGTGCAAGGTGCTCCCTCTTCGTGCTCCAGACGGATCTCTTTCAGAGCCACAAGGTTCTCTGTTAGTTTGCTGCGTCCCTTGAACACTGTAGCATACGTGCCCTAAACGCACACACACAAATTAGAAAGATGGTTTTAAAAGGCAAATGTCAGCTGATGTCCTTTTGGCTCTCTCTTGTTCAGCCTGCTAATTCTCCTTCTAGGTATTTTCCAAGTTGGGGCTGTCATACCTCACAATGCCCTTTGCTCTTTACTCAAATTGAAGGCAGGATCACATGTCTCTGTTCTCACCCTACTTTCACAGTGATGCTAGATAAAAAGAACTCCTGACTAATTCATTGCGGTTTTACATTTGCAAGTTAACTTGAGTTTAACAAAAGAGGTCTTGTACTACCATAACATTTTGAAAGCCACCTACAATGTGAGGGCTCCAAAAGCTCACAGAATAGAACATTATGTTGACTTTGAAAGGAATATTTTTTTCACCCTTATAAACCAGGTACCTGACTTTAAACAGAATAACACCAAGGGGCTTGGCATTATCAGCCACTGATCTCAGTGTGTGTAAAATGGACTGGTTTTTCTGGATCTTTTCTGTGTACACTGTGCTTACATAACCCAGTGAGAGAAAACGCCACTTCCAGAAATATTTACCTCACCCAGTTTCCCCAATTTGACATAGGTCTCAAGTTTCCCGAAGCCAATGTCCGACTGCAAGAGGAGTACAAGAGAAATGAATTGTTGACTTGATAGCATTTACATTCTTCACTTATGCAATAAGACAATCTAATACAGCTCAAATGGACCCACAGGAAGTGGCTCAAAGCTACTAAGTTTGGATCGTACCACAAAAGTCTGTAAGAAAAGTTACTACAGATCAAGATATATAGATGAAAGACATACAGTACCCTCCAGAATGAATGGGACCCTTATTAAATATGAGTGAAAAAGGATGATGAGAAAGTACTCAGCAAAAAAAGAAAATATATAAATTCTATATGAGCCTATTACCACAAGAAAAAAAAAGATCACAAATTAACTTTTCTTCCCAAAAACGTGTGTTATTGGCACCCCCTCATTTAGTACTTTGTGCCACCCCCATTTGACAACAGACCAGTTAAGACGTGGGCAAACAGAAGAAGGGATCATCTACAGTTCCTCAACGCAGAATCTTTCCATATCTGGCAGAGTACTGGGTCTTCTCGTGTTAACTCACTTCTTGAGCACAACCCACAGTTTTTCAATTGGATTTAGGTCAGGGGACTGGAATGGCCGTGGCAAAAGCTTGATTCCGTGTCCATTTAACCATTTTTTACTTAATTTTGATGTGTACTTTGGATTGCTGTCCTGCTGGAAGATCCACACACGACCAAGATTTAGCTTCTTAATCGGAGGCAGACCGATTTTTATTTAGAATCACCTGGTATGTTTTGGAATCCATAATACCATGTATGCAAACAATACTGCCAGGGTCTTTGGAGGAGAATCAGCCCCACAGCATCACAGATCCTTCACCATATTTAACAGTTAATTAGGTGCTTTGTAGCTATCTTTATTTCTACAACAAACCAACCTTGAGCATTTGAAGTCAAAGACCTCAATGTTTGTTTCGTCTGACCACAGCATCCTGTCCCAGTTAAAGTTCCAGTGGCCTCTAGCAAACTGCAAGGGCTTTTGCTTGTGACGGAAATATAGGAAAGGCTTCTTTCTGGTATACCTTCCAAACAGTTTGTTGGTATAGAGTTGACAGTTTACGGTGGATCCGGCGACACAGTGACCCCAAGATGCTACCAAACTTAGGATATTGTTTTACTTCTCTGACCATGTATCCGTTCCATGATTTTTGCAATTCAATACATTTTTGCTGATTGCAATGGAATGCTGTTGATTTTTTTCCCATGGTGATGGATTACTAAGGATTTGGGCCCTGTGACACCTATTTTTTTTATACCCCAGTGACACAGGAAATAATTGATGACTGCTTTAAAATGTCCTAAACAATTAGGCCAATTTATCATAAGCTAAAAATGCTTGGGATCATGTATGATTTTGTTTTAAGAATTTACTAACGGTTGCTTTATTCTCTATTTATTTCTATTTCCAATATAATATTGATAGATATTAGAAGATTGATAACTGATAAAGTTAATTTTTTACAAGCCTTTTTCAATCATCTTGAGCAAGTGTGCCAATAATTCTGGAGGGCACTGTCCATACACATGCTTTTAAAGCATCCTAGATACCCAGTCTGCTTTGCATACGTATTGAGAGACTTCCTCTCACACCATGATATACAGCTAGCCTTGCCATAGCACTAGCATCAGTAAATAATAACTCATACTGACCAGCGAGGCCCGCCTGGACATGCGGCTGAGAGGAGGTTTGCAGGGCTCCGGGCTCTCCACCTGCAGGTTCTTCAGGAACTCAGGGGGCAGGCGGATATCCATGGGCAGAGACATGCGCTTGCTCACATCCTGCATCACAGAGAAGCACACTGTTTCAAAACAGCTTCATCTGTACCAGAAGCATACTGTACATCTCATCTAGACTCATGTACCCAGACAAGTGGTCTAAATGTGAACAGGAGAGTGTGTAGTGCATCTGAAAAATTCAAAATCAACCAAGGTTCAGGTAAGGAGAATCTAAAAGAAGATTATGGTTGAGAGGAAACCAGATCATACCAAAGTTTTAATGAGTTTTCTGCAGAGATATAATCTCATGATCAAGTCACGTAATCTACGACCCCATGATACTAGATCCCAACAAACAATCCTTTCCACCAACATATCCAGTGGAGAGTCAGCAAGTTCTTTCTGCAAACTACTGTTGTAGATTGTGTACGCCTTTGGAGAAACCCACTGCATGGTGTGATTTGTTTGGCAAACATTGCATTCACTTACTCTGAAATTATTAATATTGAGAAAAATCAAATCTCATCACACAGAGTTATTGATCTCTTACCGCTGGAGTGAATAGTTTTTTGTTTTGTTTTTATTTTGAAATCATTTTATTTCAAAAAATCAAGTTATTCCAGGCTATTTTAGATCTCGATTCAGATCTTTCCACTCCACTCTAAAGTGGCTGCATCTACCTCGTATCTGACTGGAGGGATGAATGAAAACGAGAAAGATGGTTCTCACTGTGTTGGTAGAGTGCTGATTAATTGAAGTTATGACCTAGCAAAGCCACCAGGCAACAGCTGGGTCACAGTGGATGCTATTGAACTTAAATGCCCTTGCCAAAACACACCTCTGTACCTTGGTCCTTGGTAAGTAAAGATTTCAACAATGTAATGAAGACATTGGATTTAGATGCTGTTGCCATGTGTGTGTTACAATGCGATAAAACAAGGATTTGTATGTGTGTACACCTTACACTAACTTCTGTCCTAAGCCCTAAATACAGCCACACAAAAGTAGACACACACACACACTCTCTTGTTATCTGCCTGCTTAACCTACTTCTGAAAATAAGAGGTTGCAATCACATCCGGCCCTGCAAGAGCACATTCCTTCCCAGGCTTTGAGTGTCGTGACTGACCTCCATAGAGAAGCGGCGGAGCTGGTTCTTGCTGCGGTAGAGCAGGTCGTTGGGAGACTGGCCTCCATCTTCTGCTGGCACTGGACTCCGCTCTGGATGCAACGACGGCAGGCCCAGGCTGTTGGGCACCAGGTCTGAAAGAGCAACCAACAGCAGGTTGCAATCTCGGCTCCGAACAATGCGTTCTGTAATGCTACAGGCCGTTTCCAAAAATTAGGGCACTATTTTTAGGGAACAAACAACGATCAGACTTTACACATTGCCTACTTTAGGTATGGACTCTTTGTTCACACAGCAGCAGTGGAAGAGTTCTAGTACTATCTTGGATGCTCTCCAAATTGGAATGTTGTGCAAAGAAAATAACTATTATCATTATCTGTTATAATATCGCAATATCTTAACAGAGTAATATCCATTCAGCCAACTCTTCAATGCACGGCATGCTGAAATCACACACTCCTCCGCCTTCAGATAAGACTTTGTCATTACCCTTTGCACAATTAAAAAGGGATCTTAAGTTGTCTTGTTCTATAATTTTTTTTTTTTTTTTTTAAAGAAGGCAGGTCTAGAGTCATCAACTCTTTGAAAAGAGCCGTCTAAACCTTTCATCTAAACCTCTCATATTATTCCTCCTGCCACGCTTCATTAGTGGGTGGTTAGATTGGCAATGACATGTGTCTGTGTAATTAGAGAATAAAACCTCAGCTGTGAGATGATTGGTCCAGTGACATGGTGGCTGGGAGGCCAACCCAGCCATGTGTCAATGGACAGTTGCCTTCGTTAAACTGGCCCAGGGTGCAATTAACATTCTAATAACAATTACCACGTCGTTATAACATTACACCTTTGCTGTCATCCGTCTGAATGTGTGTCAATCCTCTGCCCTTTTTTCTGAAGAGTATGTGGCATGTCAACGTGGCTGTCAAAAACAAATCCAATTACAGCTCCATTACTCCACGGTGGACATGGCCTTCCCAGATACCATTGCAGATGGCAGCAGGATAGCACGCCTGTTAACCTGCAGTTACTTCCCACCCCACACACCCACAAAAGTTTCATCTTGCCTTCCTGTTTGGCTAAGAGGTGAGACGTTTCAAAAAGGCTTTTCCAATCTGTCACATCAGATTTGGATGGTTTGTTGGAGAGGCCTGGAGAGGCACAGACCAGCTACACACACACACACACACACCTCCCTGCAGTGGAGCGGTGTAATTAAGATCAAGCTCATTACAGGTTGTGCAGCTGGCAGCTGGGGGTGTCTGTGCCACGTCGAGCTCCGACCCGTCGTCTTTCATTAAACTCTCGTCCTTCTCTCCCAGCCCTTCCTCCCATTCCCCGCTACCCATACATCTACATTATCTTAACTAGCAGGACGGAGTTTGCCTACAAGAGCCAGTGTTTGAAAACGTGCCCATCAATTGGCCAAATCTCGATTTGACTTTGTCTATGACACCTACGGAAAACAAGATGGTGACAGGAATCCAACCCTTCTCTCCCAACACGTCCAATCTTTCCCCAAAGCTTTTGTCAAGCTCATCGTGTATACGCTGCCTCCTGCTCCAAACGGAGTCAATAAGCGACCGGGCATCTGGAGGCAGAAAAGCACCTTCCTCTGGGTTTGATGCCCGTGTGGAACACGTTCCACAGAACACACAGAACATGTTCCACAGAACACACAGTACACACAGAACATGTTCCACAGAACACACAGAACACGTTCCACAGAGCTGAGCATCTGTGTGCTGTGCACTCTGTCATCACCCAAACCCCCCCCCACTGTGTCACTCCCAGCCAGGCCCTTGCTCTCGTCCTTCTGTCCCTGATCAAAGCCTGGCCCATGCATGTCATGGCCAGGTGGTGATGCTGGTGTCTGTTGTCTCTGTAGCTCTGTCTGCTAGCTAAAGGATGCGAGAGACGCGGTTAATCTGAGCCAAACTCTGAGTTATATAATTTAAAACAAAAACACGGAGAGAGGCTGCTTGCATACACATGCAATTGTTTGACTGTAGACACTTTTCAAAACGCTAGTAACAGTAGCAATGAAATATCAGCCACTCTAGAATAAAATGAAAAAAGGAAGAGGAGAGACATAATGCCCTTTGAGTGTCTGTAATGTGGGTAAACCAACAAAAGGAAGCACAGGCGCGTATCACGTCTTTTCCAAGCCGCACACTTTCATTTCTCTCTTCTCTTTTCATGTGCTCGTTTTTTTGTCCAACCACCGCGTGGACAAAAGATCACTCACTCGCCTTTATGTCAGAGGCAGCTTTGAAAGCAGGCGGGGACCTGGCGCTATGATCAAAAGCTTCCTCACCACCTCGCTCCATGCTTAATTAGGCTAATTCCGAGCCCACCTCCAGATGCTATTTGGTAATGTCTGTGGGAAAAAATAATGAACCATTCAACAACTCAATTTTCCAGAAATGAATAGCTACTGAAATTCTTGAGTTACTGTAATTAGCCACTAATTTACTTTTAGATGTCAGAAAAATATGTGTTTTCAGACATGGGCTCTACAGAGCCACTTTTATACAGTCAGACAGTGAAAATATCTTCAGTGCAGTCTCTGCGGATCATGCTGTAGGTTCTCCTCTCTCTATATGTTAGATGATTATTCTACAGAATGTTCAATATGCGTTGAGCATGGTCTTTTGTGATAATGTTTAATGTGCTCACGATCCAAGCATGGTTCAGAAGCCTGTTGCAATTTAATTACTGGTTGCTATGGGGACCACAAAGATGAACAAAGGCGATGTCAAAATGAGGGAGAAGAAACACAGATTGGTTTGCAACTAAATGCACTTGCCTACAGGCACAGGCACACCTCTGCTTCTCTCAAGCCTTCTCTTTCTCTACCTCTCTCTCACACACACACACACACTCCCTCTTTCTCACACACTCTCTCTCTCTCTCCCTCACACACAGACACTCACACACTCTCTCTCTTGCACACACACACTCCTTAATTTATTCACCCTCTCATCCACTCACCCACACAAAGATTGGAGTGACTGTACAATATTCAAACTTGAAAACATGCAGACAACCTCGTCTAGCCTACACTACCTCAATCAGAGGCACACTCAGGCTACACTTTCATGCACGAGAAAGAGAGACAGAGAGGAGGAGGGGGGGGATAGACAGAGAGCAAAGGAAGGAAGGAAAGAATCTTGATAAGGAAAGCCCTACAGTACTTTTCTATAGCTTCATAGGTGCATAAGGTTGTTAGGTAAGGGAATGATCCACTGCACCACCCTTAGATGTTTCAGAGGGACACACAATGCCTGGAGACTGGATGGATGGACAGAGGGAAGTGTCTGGAGCAGTGGCGGTGCGTCAATACAAGCCGCCCACACTACAATTTTGAGATGAAAAAAAAAAATGAAATGTCAAAAAACATTATACATCAAATAATTTAATAAGAAATGTACCGTTTTAAAGCGTTAAATGTGTGCCGGAGACCGTAAGCCCCTGTCAAAAAACACTTTAATGTGACCAAATATAATATATTGCCATTCGTTATCATTGAGAGAGAAGCCACTCCTCCCTGTGGGCGCCGGCAGAAACATTTGAGCAAGGACATCTTCTCATTGGCGGATGACAGTTCGAGCCCGGGGCGCACATCACTTGCGCCCACAGCCAATGACAGGGCTTCTTATATATCATCCTGACAGGACTGTCCAATCAGAGACCTTTTGTTATTCCCTCACATCTCATTTAAATATCACATATCTACCGGAGCACCATAGCTAGGCTAGCAGAGAATTGGAATCTGAGAGTATGGCGACTGAAAACTCCTTAGTATCTATTCGTGGAAAACCTTTTAATCGACGATCAGATGCCGATAAGAGGAGACTAAAAGACATGGGACCAAAATGTATGGATTTAAGCACTGACCGCGGGAGGACGTACCTCGACCGGAGCTGGGCTGCTCAGTGAGTAGCCTAATGCTTGTAGCGACGCTACTAGCTTAACTAGTAGCTTGGTTGGCAGTAACGTTGATATTTACAAAACCAAGTAACTTTTCAGTAGCTAAGCTCTTTTATTGATCAAGTAGCGCAGTAGTGTCCTCGAAAATATGTATCCTGGACCTTTCTAATGTTCATACATTCCCTGTATCCATCAAACAGACAAATTAAGCAGTACGTCACTTTAGTGGAGACTAGTGAAAAGGTATCGTAATTTCAAGTACAACAGACGCTGCTCATACATTTAGAATTAATTCATTTTAAATGGGTAGTTTGCATGCACATTCTAGACAACCGGATAACTAGAATGCTGTGGATATTCAGATACAGCTAGAGATGATGAAAGTTAAAATAAAATAAAGTACAAATAAAGGAAGTCCGTGCTGTCTGCTCAGGGAGTCGAATTGGGAAAATGCCAAAGAAAAGTTCCTGTCAACATAATGACATCCAACACAAACATACGAACACACGTACAGGTGATTGAATTTAATTTACCGTTTTTATCTGACTGACAGTTGTGTTGATCACTACAATTGCATTGACTTGGCATGCAGTTTGTTTAACTGAAAGTAGCTACTAAGTTATCAAACTACTTTTGACCGGTTTTTGTAACTTAGCTTGCTACTTCTTTATGAGGTGTAGCTTCTGTGTAGTGAAGCTGAATGTATTGTAGAGTAGCTGATAGCTTCACTCACTACAAATATCAAGAAGCTTGCCCATCACTGCAAATATTCTACTCAAAACCTGTTTTCTTCTCACTGTGGAGAGCTATTTAAACCGCGCCGCCAAACTGCGCCCCCCCCTCAAAAAAATGTCACCAGCCGCCACTGGTCTGGAGACTGGATGGATGGACAGAGGAGAGTGTCTGGAGACTGAATGGATGGACAGGGGGGAGTGTCTGGAGACTGGATGGATGGACAGGGGGGAGTGTCTGGAGACTGGATGGATGGACAGGGGGGAGTGTCTGGAGACTGGATGGATGGACAGAGGGGAGTGTCTGGAGACTGGATGGACACACAGAGGGAAGTGTCTGGCTGGAAGGTGTCCCTGTTCCTTCATTTACACACACAAAGAGCAACAGTCCTGTCATCATTTAAATGTCACAGCACAGCAGCCACGAGGAGACTTTCTTCTAACACACAGTAACTGGGGTCAGTCCAGGCGATACTCCCACCCCTGTCTCTCTCGACCTTGCTCTTTTCCCCTTCGCCCACTCTTTCCTGCTCTTTCTAGTCTAGTTTCATGTCTATTTTTCTCACTCTGTCTCTGTCTCTGTCTCATCGGAGCACCACCACTTTTAATGAAAACTATGATGAATTAGTAGACATAAAAGTCAAGATGATGTGTCTCATATATAAAGTTCCTGAAATGCTATGGCTGAAGTCCCTTTCACTGACCTCCTTAGTACACACACACACACACAAACACACACTGTTCTAATGTAGGCTCTAGCATCTTCGACTGGCTCACAACCAGCTAGAGTGGAGCAGAAAAAGACAATCCAATAAATGGGCCACATGAGGTCGATGTTACTGTGTCCCTAGTGAGGCGCTTGGGCTCTAAAAGGGCGTGTGTGTATATGTGTGTATGTGAGTGTCTGTATGTGTGTGCGTGTGCGCACAAGTAATTGCGCCTCCCACACATTGTCGAGACATGCAGGGTGCCCTGAGAGCTGTTGAGCTGTGTGTGATGTGGTATTGATGACTGCATTTGTTGAATGCACCCTGATGGGCATAGCCACCAGGATTAAACCAGTCCAGCTGTATGGGAAGGGGGGATTGTTAAAGCACATATTCAATTAAACTGAAAGATTTAAATGCAAATAATACATAATGTTTCATCAGACCATGGCAAGTCTAAATGAGTAAACGTGTGTGTGTGTGTGTGTGTGTGTGTGTGTGTGCCTATATTACTCTCACACAAGTACTGCTGGTAATCAACCTGAGCCTTAGCCTCCGCAGTTGAATGGTGCTGATTTATCTGCCTTCTATTCCCCAGCATGTAGCATACTTTGTCTCTCTCATTTCTCTCTGTGGGTTTAGACTCATAACACGTATTCCTCCTCTGATCTCCTGTAAACTTCATCTGCTTACTATTCATACATCTGCACACACCATACATAAATGTGGTATTTTCATCTTTAATAACCTTATGTCTTACATTAATTGTTTTTGAAATAGAATGAGGCAAAAAAAAGGATTCTCTGAGCCTCGTGAAAAATAATTTGTCAGACCATATGCAGCACACTGGAATTTATTTCACTGTTCTCTGTAATTGATTTCTGAAGTTAAGTTAAACATTCAAAGCCAGTGTAATCACCTCTATGTCTCGGTCCCAGTTGAAAACACTGGCGCTATGTCTTTAGGATGCTTATAGCAGAATACATACACTACAGGCATTCATTCATTCTAAAATGTAATCTGTGGCCCAAACTGGTAATGAAGGTTAGTTTGAGGTAATTCAACTAATTTATGTATGTGCTGAACTTTTACTCTCTGGAACTCTTATTTTAGTCTTTTTCATCATTAGAGCCTATGACTGTAACTTCTTACTTTTGCCAGGAAAGCATAATCATAAATGACTCATCGTAGTATTAGTGTTGCGATGCCAACATGTTATAAGCCTATATAATTTGGACCTTCAGGCTTGGCATTTTCTTTGAGATACTTAGACAAAGTTGTCTGACATTTGTGATGATTAGCATTAGCTATTATATTACACACTCACACACAGCGGGGTTCTGGAGTGATATGAAACTAAGATTATAGATGATTTCTTTTTAGGCCAGGTACATAGAGTATATAAACATTTTCACTTCTGGTGAAATGTTTCGCACACCATAATTGCCTGCCTTGTTAGGATCCTGCTATCACTCCTTTATTGAAGCCATAAAGAGCAACAAAGAGCAGTGGAGAAGAGATGAGGAGATCACAGAGGGCAGATACTATTACACGCTCATGAGAATAATAATAATAAAACATCTTTGAAGGCCCATGGTTAGGGAAGCCATTTTGAACAGTTAACATAGAGAATCTATAGTGTTAATAATTATATTGTTAGGACAATCAATACAGTATACCTGCTTTAAGGAGCCAATCCATCTTAGCAATTCAGTGTTCCTCTAAAAAATATTGCGCCCCAGGCATTAAGCAAAACCTGTAAATACATTCTGTGCATTAGCGCTCGGCAACCAGTCTGTGCTATTTTTAAATATGAGTGTAATGACGTGATAGTTTTGTGTGACTGCATTGATTAAGAAGAGGTTTTGCATAACTGAATGTTAGCATCCAGTTATGCAGACGGACCCAAAATAAGTTCCACCGAGAGACACGCAAGATGCACACTCTATTAAACTGGACTGAACTGCATTTGAAGACCAGATGCCTGAGCTAAAATTGTATAAGTCACATGGCCGGGCATTTTTAGATGCCAATCCTTTTTTTCCCCCATCATGTAGCTCTCTATTGAGAGGGAATAACAGCAGTCCCTACTCTTCCATATCTCCTCATGTTCCCCTTGTCTGCTGTCTGCCTTGACCTTCCATTCTCTTCCAGCTGTCCACATCTCTGCGTCTGTCTCTCTCCGGGGCATATACCAGCCCGGGCGCCAGCGGGATAAACCAATCAGGGCCCCTGCGCTTATTGAAGTAAAAAGGAAGGAAGACCAACAGAAAGGGGGAAAAAGGTTCAATAGCAGACTGGAATGAGAACAGACAGCTGAGGAGCCCCGAAGCTCCCACAGCAAATGTTCCATTCTCATCTGTGGACACGGATGGATGGACAGACGGACACACAGGGCTCCCCAGCTGCCTGCTCTCTGGAGATGCCCAGCGTCTCTGTACCTCAGTGTGACATCTCTCATTTCAGCAAGATGCCTTGGGGTGGCTTTGAAAAAAGGAAATTCGGACTTAAACTATTACCACAAAACCTATTTAGGCAAGAGTATTGTGGTGCTATTTTGGCAACTGTAAAAACGGAACAAAACTAAAATGCCCAAAGCTCTTCCCCTAAGTCCTAATCCCTAGTCAGGAGGGCAGTTGATTCATGACCACAGAAGGTGGCATGCTTTTGGAGAGACTGTAGACTTCGAACCTCACCCTCCCCTTACCCAGAGTTTTGCCCAGGCAGATCTGAACTGAGAGCTTGTTTGGGTCTCTGTGTCCAATAACTGCTTTAAATCTGTTTATTTATGGCACGAGTCGTCAAAGCTCCAAAATGTATTTGGGTTTCTGAGTGCAGACACCTCAAAGCTCATACTTCTCAACAATAAACTTTAGATTACTCACTGTTTTTCACTGATTAGTAATGCCTGTTTGGAGAACTTCACACAGTCTGAGTATATCTGTGGCTATTGTAACATATTCTTTATTTTGTATTCTCTTGTTACTATCCTTTTCATAAGCAAGCACATTGAGCCTGTTTTTGTTTCTCATCTATGCAGGCATCAGCTGCAAAGGTCTGGCTTTTTACGGCATTCAGGAATACTGCCTGTGGGAAAGCGCCTTACCTTCGCTGTGACGGATGTTGAGTTGGTTGATCTGTTCAGTGATATCGTTTTCCTCAATCGTCTCTGTTCTGGGCACAGACAGTGAGAAGCGACGCTTGAAGTTCTTCATTTTGTTCATGTCGCTGGTGATCCTGGGAGGAAACAGAAAACAAAGATAAAGAAAAACGTTTGACTCAATGAAAGTAAAACGAGCAAAGACATCTTTAGTAATATTTGTTCTGATCTTTCTTTTTTTTTTTTTTTTTTTTTTTTTTTTTACTTTCCCCAGACTTTTTTGTCTGCTCTCCCAGTGGATGTTTTACTAAGAGACGAAAAACAAATGGGCACAGCAGGCTTGAAGCAGAGATTGTTGCTTTACGTTCGTCGCTGTATCCACACAGCACCGAGAACACCAAGAAGAATTATTCATTTCTTAGTTTCCCACAAACAGCTTCATTCCGTCTGTCTAATTTAAGCACAAGAGTGACAAGAGGTTTGCGAGATACATTCAGCTTGTTAAACAAAGGTGTTGTTTTTCCCCCGTCTGTAACAAGTAGAAACTGTTACTTTTCTGAAGGCAGCAAAGAAATCTATCATCTTTGTTAAAAAAAAAACTGTTGTGACAGGGTTGGAAGAGTTCTCCAGCATGTCCCTGTCCCTGAGGTCTGCCAGTGTAAACTTTAGTGGATTTACTGTTTGATTTATGGACTCCGGCTGGCATCCATAAATAAGTCTCCAACAAAAGCTGAATTAACTTTTCAGAAAGACTTTGCTATTCTACAACACAGGTCCTGTGGTGCAATTTTGTGCCACAAAATTGTCTTACTATTTTCAGTTGTGGTCTGAAAAAACACCTGCACATTTTGTGTTTGTAACACGGAAACACTTGAAATAGTAACAAATGATGGGAGAGAAATAACCACAACCTTGAATGTCACTGAACACAATGAGAGAGACATAACTTCAACACCTATCCTGAATCACTGCTATGAACTTTGAAGTTGAAGTAGGGTCATGAGGACTATCCTGAGGACAGGAGGCATGTCCTATGTAGCCTTTGTCACTGGAGTATATTATAATTAATTAATACTATTTCAATGTTTTACCATTTTTAAGCAATGGACACACTACAGTCACTGTTGATAATTAAGAAAGACTTAACCTGAATAATCCACATTCAATAATCCAGTAATCCAAAATCAAAATTAAATCAATTAGCTCCACTAGAGATGGATATTAAAAAGAAGAGAATCAAGACTTTGTAATTCATAAGACAGACAACCTACATCATCCCTAAGAAATACAAGACCACAAAATACAGTTTTAGCCTAGAATTCCCAGAATTAACTTCCACAAATATAACAACAGATTTAAGGTCTTATTATCTCTTATATTGTAGAGTCATCATCAATTACTTGAATACCTACAATACATCTACTTAGTGCATTTGTAACCCATGAAGAAGCTAAAACATATGATTGCATCATCAACACAGTAACAAAAGGATGGAGGTCTCGCTTATGATCAAAAAATATATCAGTTTGTCTTGCCACAACACCACAACACCCCACCCACCCGGCACCACTATGCCTTTCTGTGATCTCTCCTCTGAATTTGCACACACAGCTGTCTCCTCATTAGGCTTTTACAAAGCACCTTTTCCTCCAAATGATTTACACACTGTTCTTTTATCTGTTGCGCTGCCCTTTCCTTTTCTGCTCCTTTCTCTTGTCTTCAGTGGCATGTTCCTGAGCAGTGGATGGGGCCGTTGCTAGGGAATCCCCCCTCCCCTCCTTTTTCAGGATGAAGCTGCTGGATGTGTGTGCAGGGGAGGCGCTGTCTGCTTGGCTAACTATTCTGACACCAGGGATGAGATTGCTGCTGCAGTAGGGCTTTTATTACCAATTAATCTCAAAGCCTGTGTTTTTTCCCGTTAGAAATGAGCAAAGGTTGATTTACTGGCACTGGTGTCTCAATTAAAAAGTTCTTTAACAACAAGATAACTTCTCTCTCTGTCGTCACATTATCTGCTTTGTACCTTTCATACACCACAATCTCCAAAGAATTTGACTCGGGAACATCTCAGTGTTCAGCATCAACCATCTCAGCCATGGCAAACCATTGAGGCACCCCTTAAGCTGCACTGGTGGTCATGCTTGTGCTAATCTATTCCCTGTCATGAGAAAGACCTGTCTAGGTTTCAAAGGCTTCTGGCATCATATGCCTCTTCAGAGCCAATCTGTTCCTGTGCTCCTTTCAGCTGCATTGACCTGGAGCCAAGCATCGCACGCCTCCTCAAACCACAGACACAGCAGTCCCCTGAGATGGAGCGCAGCACGACAGTGCAGGAGGCTTTCCTGTGTGATGCTCCAGCGCAGCTGTGGCACATGGTACTCTGCTGGAGACGGGGAGGTTTCTGTTTTATGGCATGCCAGTGTAGTCAACTTCTTTACAAGTGAAGGATGGAGGAAAGTAGAATACAAGTATGAACTTCTCCGCAGTGTTATTTCTGAAAGTCAAGAGCTGTTACGAAAAAGATTTTCATCTTACGATTCACACACCAATGAAAGTGCAAGACCTGCAGCTGAGGTAGTTCAGAAATGAATTCACACCTCATTTTAAAAAAGCCTCTCGCTGAGTAGCTATCAGCAGGAAGATTAGGTGAGATTACAAGGAAGGATGAGACAGAGGATACATAAATATATACATCAGACACTCTGCATTCAAATTCTGTGGTGTATCTTTGTAGATGTCAATGTAAAGTGGTGACGCACAGATCACTCAGAACAGAGACCACGCAGCCATACTACTAGCAGTACAACTATTCTACTTTCTGACAGATATAAGAGAAGAAATCAAAGACTCACACACTGAGCTTTTGATGGTCATTTATAGAGTACACAGGCACGCCCGTGGATATCTTTGTGATGAACCTGTTTAGCTCGAACCATTCCAGCAGCCATCATTTTATCGCTCCCCCGGCTCTCATCCCCATGGCATTTGCATCTGTCTGCCCTGAAAGCAATTACAGGCAGAATAAGTGCTGCCAGAAATAGAAGCACAGACAAGGACCAGTATGGGAGGCGACAAAAAATCCTGGATGACTCAGTGAGCACGGTCTAGAATCGCTATGGCAGTAGGATCATCTCTCTCTCTCTCTCTTTCTCTCTTTCTCTCTCTCTCGCTCTCTGGGAGAGTGTGATGACATTTATATTGGCAGGAAATCTATTAATAAGAGGGACTTGCTGCGCAGCCATTGAGATGATAGTGGCATATGGTGATGGAGTTGACTCACAGGAGGGGGTACTGTAGCACTGACAGAGAAAATTATAACTTTTGTGGTAGTTTTCATCATGGTATGGCCAAATAGCTTGTACAGCAGTTCAGAATTGGTAGTATTGTGGTGTATATATCTACATGGGGATAAAGATGTTGTAGGCCCTGCTACTGACGTGTCAGATATGTTCTATGTTGATGGTGGGAAGGAAGCACAATGGCAACACAGTCAATTTACAAGAAATGTTTGCAAAAGGTAACGTGATCTCATTTGTCACCTTGGCTCCATTCTCTGATTAGAAGTTTTGCTTTCATCTCACCAGAAGCCAGTACAGCGCAAGTGAAAACTATGTTTACCTCCTACATATAATGACGTCTTTACAAAATCAGCTGTTGCATTTCAAAGGTCTGTTTATCTTTCTTCACTCCTAATTGGTTTTGAGTGGAGCAGATGATAAGTCTGTGCTGTGACTGGAAAAATCTAAACATTTACCAAAGATGAGTGAGCCAGTCTGTTGCATTTGTTGCTAGTTTGCAAACTGCTGTTGAAGAATTTATGAAATATAGGCTGTAGTTCAAATGTTGCTTGGATAGGTAAGCCTTTAGCATGTATGAACTACCAGCTACATTACATCTGCCCTAACATCAGATTATATACTGGGCTATTATACCACCATTGGCAATCAAGCTAACATAAGTGTTGACACAAGGCCAACATTAGGCAAGTGGTGGTGCACAAGATTGAAATCCGTAAAGCCTGTTGAATCACTATAGTACCGAATACTACTATAGCATAGCCTCAATTTCACAAGGGACTATATAAGCCACATTATCCAGACAAGAAGTTTGTGTTTTATTTTTTTACATTTGACAACTCTTGTTTTAGCCCATTCTTAAATCAGAGTCAAACATGCCTCAAATTGCACGGACAGAGATGGGGTTTGAAGTACTATCAAAATATATGCCCACATTTGTGGTTTAATGAATATTAGTTTTTCTTCGGAATTATACCTGAATATTTTAATGCAAGTTACTGTCAGACATATACTGTGTCTGCATGAAACTGGATATGAAAATGTAACTTTGGATCTTTTGAGTAAAGACTATCCTCCAGGAGCCATGTCACCACACCCTCAAAAGAACCTAATTACCTGGTTCAGACTAATAAAACCAAAAATCCTTGCAATTAACTGCATCCTGCCTGCCTGCTAATATTATCTTCAAAGACAGAGCTAATATGATGGTCCCAGAGATGTTGAGCCATAAGCCAAATTTTAGATGATTGCTATGTGTGTGTGGATGCACCTGCCTGTGTGTGTGTGTGTGTGTGTGTGTGTGTGTGTGTGTGTGTGTGTGTGTGTGTGTGTGTGTGTGTGTGTGTGTTCGATGTGTGTGGTGAGTCCACATGGGCACACCTGTTCATCATTTTTATCTCTGTCCAACTGCAGTGTAATCTCTTTAGACATCGCATGTGATGTTACAGAATCCCGTCCCCCACAGGTATGAGAATATTGATGTTGCAAAAATGGCCATATTTTTTTTCCATGTCGCTACATAATCTGAGCATGCTGTTAGCAAATTAGGTTCCTGTTCATAATTGTTCTTTTACCAACTTATTTCACATGCAAATTGAAGAAAGAAATTGAAAATGTACAATAACACCTCTTCATTGTATCTCTTTTCTTTTCACACCAAGATTCTGTGGAAATCATTCAGTATTGTCAGCATTTCCCACATCATTACGCCGTCTGAAGACTCATGTTTGGTAGAGGGTGAAGGTGAGGAAGGACAAGGAGCAAAGCGCTACAGTTCCTTCCCACTTGCAAAGCAGTTATACCTCAAACATCCCCACCCTGTCACAATAGTCCCCAAGAAAGTCATACTCTTTTACAGCACAGACACAGTACATCACACCACAGCACATCCTTAACACATACATGAAAACAACACAATCAGAACCGGATCAGCGGATGTCTCATCGCCACGCGTCTGTCAGCCTCCAGCACTGACACACAGTCTGACATCCCCCTGTGATTCACATGCCCTATGACAAACCAGCCAATTCGGTTCACTCTAATTGCCCCTTTTCTTCTTCTTCTCTCTCTATCTCTCTCTCTATCTATATCTCTCTCCCTCTCACTCCTCAGCAACTCAACTGCTCATTTGCCGGCCCGGTGCTCCTGATCAGCGTCTGCTCCATTTGCCCCCGTGTGGGCGACAGCCAAGCTGGCCGCCCTGAAATTCGGGCAAGAGAGCAACAGAGGGCCCTTTGAAGTGGGTGGGAGCGGGGAGCGGGCATGCTTTGTGGCACTCCTATGGAGATCACAACCCACCGGACCCGGAGCCAAGGAGTTTGCCTCTGATATCTCAGATGAAGACATGACATGACAGGGGGAGAGAGGTGCAGATTAGGCACTGTGGGAGATGGACACCCTGTTTCGGAGTCTGAGCGCCATCACATGAAAGCGCAGAAAATAATGAGATGACTCAAAACGGCCCACGGCCCAGGGGCCCCCACGATCTCTTTGGTCCCTTGGCCCTCTAATGGCGTCTCGCTGCGAAATGCGGCTGCCCAGATTTGCAGTGGCCCGCGGGCTTCCAAAGCGCACCCCACCAAGCACTGGCCTATGAAAGAAAAGGGAGCGGTGAGAAGAAGGCACGAAAAAAGACTGTTGTTTCACACTCCCTCTCACATCTCACTCCCCGTCGCAGCGGAACACCCACAAAAGGCAAAAACACAAACAACGACAAAAAAAAATATTCTGTTTCATTCTGGGTCAGCTCATTAAATTCTCCTCGGAGAGGAGCGGGTATCAGCAGCTCCTGCCTTTTGTTTTCAGTTCAAATCTCTCACCCACACAACTGTACTGTTAATAAGTTGGGTCTGTCACTCTCTCTCTTCTCTCCTTCTCTCCATCTTCTTCACCCTCTCTCTCTAACAGACTCACACACATACAGAGGAAAGATATCTCCACCTGGAGGTAATGCTGACTTGTGGCTTGTGAAGTGCTGACCATTAGCGGCACCACTGATCGACCTGATGGTTCGATAATAAAGTAAAGAGTGGATGCTTTGTAAATGGACTTACACGTAACACGTTGGTCCTTTTTTAGCCGTTAGAACTGGAGCCGGATGACCTAAAATATAGACCACTCCCCTTGAGTGACCTAGTATGGCTTTCAGGCTTGTTTTGTGTGAAACAGTGCAAGGGCAAAGCAATGCCCATTTCAGTTACACACACACTTACACGCACACACACACACACACACACACACACACACACACACACACATGCACGTACGCACAGTAACCACGAACTCACACAAACACATACTGAAAACAGAGGCCTCTTTTCTTATCTAACATCATTAGACCAGAGGCAGCGTGGAGAACGCCTCTGGTCCCTCTCATTAGCGCAGATGAGTGGAGCTCCTGCCCATGTTGTCGTCCTTCACCCCGGCGACAGTGGCCGCTACTCTGCCCTCACAATAAACATTCTGCTACGCCGCTAACTAAACTACACCCCCGCTCTGGCTTCACCACACCAACAAATCTATATCTTACCAGCAAGATGGCCTAGACATGGCCATATATAAGCCGGCACATGCTACCACCACCAACATACCTCAGCCGTATCTCCCTATCAACTCGAACTGCCATATTTTGTCAACAACACTCGGCCTTGGCCATAACATGTCTTGCCCAGATATCCATAAACACATATTCCTGCAACACCTCTGACATGTGGACTCAGCCCTGACCCACTTCTCCTTTCATGTGCTCTTGTGATCGAGAAACCTTTTAAAGATATTAATATATACAGAATAGAAAAAATTGGATTCATCTTTTTTTTTCTGTCTCTCTCTATCTCTCTCTCTCTCTCTCACACACACACACACACACACACACACACACACACACACACACACACACACACACACACACACACACACACACACAATCACACACAAACACAATTACAAAGCAGATAAACAAAATGAAAGCCATGTTTCATGTTGTTGCATGAATATGTTGTGTGTGTGAATGAAAGAGTGAGTGAGCAAGCGAGCGAGTGACCTAGATCCATGAAGAGATGCCCAAGGGATTGAGGGAGTCATTCATGTGGAAGGTGCCTCTGAAAGGGCGAAGGGTGAACTCTCGTCCCAAATGTGGGCTAATTTTCGGAGCCAAAAATGAACCACGGTCCAGTGCGAGTGCACTTCAGCATCAGGCTCGGGCACAACACTTAAACACTGACCATCAGAACATGCGTTTCTGCTCCTGCATTCATGTTACTTACATGCAAAGCTTTTTATAGAAGGCGCACATGAGTCAGGTTTATATAACACTCCAAGAAGACCATCATACAAACCATATAGTACAATTCCTGTGGGGGGTAGAAGGTCACGCTCTGGTTCTACATGGCAACAGGTTTATTTACCATACTTTCAACGGCCTTTAATGTGTCATGTTTTTGTTTGTGATTTACATATGTCCAAAAAACATGTAAGGCTTCATGTTCTTTATCATAATATTTTACTCAGCAATGGGATCATCCCCCAAAACATAATTTATTACAGGTGTATTCCGCAAGTGAACTAAAACTGACAACAACAAAATAACATATTGACTAAATCATGACTAATGGTCCAGTCTCTAATGGTCATTATTTATACTGTGTTGACTCTTCCAGAGTGCACACAGTGACACTGCAGCACACTGTTTACTCTGTCATCTTCCTGAATGCCCAACCTTTACCATTGAGGCAGAGGAGTCAGAGCTCCAGCATGGCTGGGTCTTTGGAACGGCAAGCAGCACCAGCTTACCCCCTTAGGCTAGTGTGCCATTTCCCTGGAGGCGGACACTTATGTGTCCTGTCCACGTTACATTTCTATATGACTGCTCCCAACCAGGAGGAGTGACTAATGCCTGTCTGTGAACATTGTGAATGATCGTTCTTCTCCTTCGGCAACGGGACTTTTGGGGAAGTCAGCTGTTCGACCTCAGAGGGACCGGAAAAAAGGCACCGACAGCGCGGAGTCTGTCTGTCTGCTGCGCAGCCGGCTGTGGCTCTCTCTCTCTCTCTCTCTCCCCCCTCATGGCACTCTGGGGCTGTTTGCAGCGGCAGCTTTGCAAACTCTCTCAAGCGTGAGCAGCATTAACACACCTCTCGCTTGACAGGGACAACATTCGCCCCCATTGTCAGTGCAAACATGAACCTGGACAAGAGGTGCAGAGTTTCAGGATTACAGCGTGCAGGCCTGGCCCCATGCTGCTACTTCATCAGCAGATTCACCGATTATTTATACAACTGTGGAGGTTCTAGACCTCTAGTTCTCTAGACCTAAACTAATTTAGATCTTCAGTTCTGCAGAGCTTAACAGGACTGTGAAGTCTGTATGTATAACACTTTCAGTGCCTCTTGACAAAGTAATGCTTATACTGGAGATAAGAAGGATTAAATAAAACAAAATTAATAGTTGCAAATTATCTTTATTTTCTATGAGCAGTCTGTACATTCCAGTGTAATCAAAAAGTTCAGTTTTCAGTCTCCGACGAATGTTTTGATTAATGTCCATGAATGGGACGAAAATATGAAAGTGAAATACTGTATCTTCGTTCGAATGAAGTGGAAATGAGATTTGTGCTGATTTACGTCACAGGCTGTGGAGGCCATCCAGGTCAAATTCCTAAAGAAAGATTTTTGGCAGAATACTGTGCTGGTGAAAGGGGTTGGGGATACCAGCACTTCATCTCGCCCATGTGACTTTGCATTAAATAAGGGAAAGTCTGACTTGGCCTCAACAGTTTTTCACAAATCAGTCCAGAAAATAGCGCAGTTTTAACCTAACCATAACTTTCTGTTTTAATGACCTGTAAATGTGTGTACATTGTGTCTGTCTGAAGCAGAGTTTGTCTTAGACTTATGATTAATTCCCAGCTAAACATTAATAACCTTCCCTGGACGTCACCACAGACCTCATGAGTCACTCTGCATGAGACCAACACCCTTGAGATTCTAGAATATGCCAAACCTAGACAGGTCTGTAATGCAGAGCTGGGCTCCCAGGAGCGACACAATAAGGAAGCAGATATGAAAGATATGAAAAAATGACAAATTTATCACAGACCAAATTAAGTTGTCATTTTGGTTCACAGCATGACCTGATAGGAGTGAATGTAGAGTCAGTGTTCTTATGACTTTTTGCATTTTAACTTGAAGTCTTCGCAAAAATGCATATAGTGTATTTTGGCATTTGACATTGTTCTTACTGTAATAACATTCAGAAGTCAATCATGGATATGGAGTGACAGTGACGTTGAAATACTATACACGTGTGTGCGTGGTGACACACCAATGAGGAAATAATTGAACGTAAATGGGTAGCTGTGAGTCAGCCAGACTAAGCATTGTGTAAATGTGCAGTGTGTGTATGTATGTGTGTGTCTGTGTGTGTGTGTGTGTGAATAAGTGAGAGTGTGATGACCTGCGGTCACATTAATTTCCACCCCGATGGGTCACACGAGATCTTGCCACTGCACTGATGTTTAACGGACAGCTTTCTTCGGCTTAACAACAGACCATTCACCCAATTCCACAATACAGGAAAATCTCATATTAGAATGTACACTTTATACATATGTTTGCAGTACTCCATGGAAAAGGCAGCTGTATTAATGAAAGCTATGTGGCAGCTCTTATATACAGTACTTGTATACACTCATACACAGCTGAATAAGGAGCACAGAGGGAATGGACTGAGCCCCCAGAGAGCAAAAATATCCAAATCTCGGTGGTCAGTGAGCTGAAAAGTCACTCCAGCAGCTGCTCCCTGGAAAAAGGGTAGCGGCAGAGATAGCCGATCGGCAGCGTTTAAAAGCTCTGTTTCTAAGAAAGATAAGACTACTGGGCCGGTTAATGTAAGGCTGGTGTGTGCAGTGATGACACAGTGCTTTGATGAGCATACTGGTTGACTTGTTTCTCCAGGTACTGGGTTTTTTACTGTGATTACTGTGAGTGTGTCTCAGCATCTTCAGTGTAAGTAAACTAAAAATGCTTCTTGGAATACTACAAACCACTCTGCGATGTTCCCTGCCGTACTCACCTGACCTATAGGCCTAGTATGCCATCTTCCATTACATAACCTTTGCCACTGTAACTATAACAACAAACTAAGCGCAAAATAGTTTGAAAGATCCAAAATACAAAATAGTACAGAATGTCTTGAAGAAAAAGGTAGATATTCTAACCACACAGTTGAATAGGGAGAACATTTTGTGCTCACACAGCAACCAGACCTTACCCACCCCTCACATGCTTGTCACACTATCTTACATGTCTTACAAAAGACACACATTGCTATAATCACATACTGAGAAAATCAAATCTGAACTGAGACCAACGCATGCGCTTGGTATACATTTCATCCATGGTAGCGATTCTTCAAATAGATCTGTGCAGCCGCGTGATTATTATAATTTGATTATTATAATTTGGTAATGCCAGTTGGCCAGTTTGGTTTCAGAGGCTCCGTTGTAATAGTGTGATACTGTCATTGCTCATTTGGCGTCTGCAGGCTACAGAAATTATCCGCAAAAACAAACATAAGAAGTTAAATGAGTTTACAGAGAAGAGTTAACCACTCAGTTTGAAGAGCTAAGGCACTGAGCTCATATTCAAATGCGTAGGTTGGTTTGAAGGCCAATAACAGTAAATATGGAGCGCAGAATGTCAGTTTCGTGTGTCTAAGTATAGGGGGAGGTCTTCGGTGCTGAATGATTGCCTATAAATCGAATTTACACCCACAGGGACATTATGATGACTCAGATCTATAGCTCTTTATTAACAAAACAGAGGAGATCAGTTAAGGACTGAATGATAGTCTGCAGCAGCAGAGGTATGAGTCTGCTTGCTGGGTTTAATGAGGTTGCATGACTCACATTTCGTATAGAGCCTATGTCTATTTTCACTGGGGACTCTTTTTTTCGTGTTGACAAAGAAGGTAGTGCACAGTGGACAGACGCACACAGCAAGTCTCTGTATGGGTCAGTCACATGTCTGTATGTTTTGGTCCACGGGTGTAGGGGGTAGTAGGATGTATTAGTCCGTTGGCCCTCTCCGTTTTACGGAGGTCACTGCAAGTGACGTTTTTGTTTATGCCTCATCCCTGACCTCTCCACCCCCCCCGCGGAGGCAGCGACGGCTCGCTACGCACAAACAACAGCCTCTCTGTGGTCTGAGATCGGTGCCCGTCGTGCCACCATCACAAAGCCTGTGTTCCAAAACAAACGCCTGCGGCTGAGGTCACGCAGACTCGCCACTGTCTGCTGTTGTTGTCCCATTCCAGTCACTTGCTTTTGTTTCTGATAACGTGCTGGAGATTGAGCCCTACGCATTAGCAGTTAGCAGTGCTGGATTGCTGTTGAGGTGATGTTATCTGAGGTGTCAAAATCCTGCTCCATGTTTAATGTAAACACAAGCTCTCACTATGACAAACACAGTAAGCCAATGCCCAGAACTTTTTCATTAGACCTCCAGTAGCATCGAGTGTGTCACGTGAGTGAGTAGGTTCAGGTAAAATAAATGCTATCAAGCTCAGAAATCCATCAGCAAAATGTCCTTCAGGATTCCAACAAGGACTGCATCAAAGCCATGTGCACATACAGTATGTTTTAAAAGTGACAGCTCTACCCACAGCAATCTGGTGACTGGGTTTCAAGTGTAGGGAGGCAAATGGAAAATATGCTTTTAACTTACGGAAGAGGGTAATATCGCTAGAATAGGGTTTGGTGGTTCTCATCGAGTTCAGTCGCAAAAGGTGAAACTTAATGACAAAGAACCAAAGCAATGGGCTCGGGGCTGTTAGGTGAGTCACCCTGCTTTAAAAACTCCCCTGCTCCAGCCTAATATAATAAAAGGCCAGAGTATCAGGCTCAGTGACAGTACGCTGCTGAATAGAGGTAAGAGAGAGGTTTAGATCCATTTAGGGATTTACAGTCTGCGCCGCTGACTGCAAGTGCATGGGGGAGATGCCTCGAGCATTCCAGCAATTTCGCTCCCGAATCATCTCGCCTGTCAAAGGTGCTCTGTATTGTGCCACTGTCCACAGTGAACTTCACAGGTACATACAGCAACATCTTATGATGAATCCACAAAAAAACTGCTGATTGAGGACTGTTATCACAATCTCCACCAGAGCTATTTAGAACAGATATTTTGTGATGGATAGACCAAAAGACTGATTGTGGTCTTGAGTGAGTCTAGTATACCATTACAAAGCTGAAATCAGAAATGTATTTCTGTCTAAACCCATGCCTCCCCATAGGTCCACATACAAAAGACCACAGAACTGCCTATGAGAAAGCAGTCCCCACGAAAGGGATTTATAATGATAACAGACCTTGGGTGCTGGGTTTGTAGTTTCTTCTGCCCCAGGAAAACATAAAATGGCTTTTCTGTCATCAGAAAGTGATGTATGATATGCAGGTTGGGGTAATGAGCATTGGGACAGAAAGTCAATATGCATGTCCTTGTTCTGTCCAAGGCTATGTGTGTGTTTTTATAAATGTCCTGGATGAGTATGTTTGTGTGTGTGTGTGTGTGTGTGTGTGTATGTGCATTTGCATTTGTACTGCATTACAAAATCATGAATTGAACTTTCTGCCAGCATACTGAACGAGGGAAGAGGGTTCAGTATCGCCAGGCAAACCTACATTGGTGTATCTATGTTTTCCACTAGGTCCTTTCAAAAAGGTGTACACGGAATAAAAAACAGACGAAAAGCAATACACTGAATTCTATGAAGTGTCTTCAGTGCACTCAAGATCTGCCTCTACTACAGGGATACCTGAATGAGTGAATGGATGGACAAATAAGTAAGTAAGTGAGTAAATAAATAAATAAATAAATAAGCTAAAAGAATGCCAGCCGTTATTGGAGATGAAAAAACAGATGCCACTGGAGCGAGACAATGCAGAGGCCAGCTGGCGCACCGAGCGTGGAGAACATGGCCACTGGGCTGTTCCCGGCCTTCTCCTACCACTGCAGCCTCATTTACCCTCTGCCCCCACCACACAGCAACCGTGCTGAACAACGCAACACTGAACAACAAATGGCACCACTGATCCGCGGTCAGCTCAGCTTGTCCAGCTCAGCCTAACACTACCTGCAAAAGCCTGATCCAGGACCGCTTTTGGAACACTCCGCTCATAATGGGCATCCAGTTCACACAGGGTGACGGATGTCAGATAAATCCGTGGTGCTGATGCATGTTGATGCTGGTTGAAGGACACGGCTGATGTGGTGTCAACCGTATGGTGATGCTGCAATTATGCCAGAGGACTTTGGTCATTGTGCATGCTGCCCATTTCTCCAGTGTATCACATCTCCATTACAATCAGGACCTGGTATCATTAGCACAGCTCCTATTCTAGTAGGAGGCCTATGAGCCCTGTTTTTGGAAAACACCCATTACCTTTGAGTCATAACGACACAAAATTCAATTAATATATTCAATAGACTAACATTTTAGTCCAGCTTTCCACAGGTGTTTGGTTAATTACATGTAACTGATTTTTGAAGGCCTCCGAGGATGTGTGGGAAACATTGTGAACATAGGTCATAAATCAACCTTAAAAATAAAGGTGAAACCTCTTTTGAACACTATTGACACCAATCACAAGCATGTTTCAATTGAGACAGGAAGGTTGTGGTTCTGTAACATCCTGTCCTGTAACATCCTCTATGAGCTTTTGAGCGATGGCTCATTGAAGGATTGAAATTATACAGAGAGAAAGTTTGCACAAGGGGTTAGAGGAAGGAGAGGTGGCGGTTGTTTTTAACCATTTTTGAGGAAAACACACTTCTTCACCAAATTAAGTAGATTATAAAAGAAATGATCCACAACGAAATGTGCATTTATGGGAAAGTAACACACACCCATTGTAGGCAAATGGCACCCAATTTGAACCTGGGAGAATGCAAAATGTTGTGATGCTAGACTAGTACGGCTGCAGCATCATAGTTGAGTGCTTCTCTGCCTATCCCTGCACTGCCAAGTTAATAAGTATGTGCAGTCACCATCACCAGAAATGCTAGGTTAAAGTTTGAAGTGCTAAAGTCTAAACACATCTAAACAACAGAGTGGTTAATAAAGTATGTGGAGTGGAGAATCAGTGGGTATGGACAAAACATGGACAATTTTGATACAACTCCCCAATCGCTGTCATCCAAGGACGGTAAGAGGGTATGTCAGGCTAATGTGTGCTTTCCCACCCGAGAAATTTAGTGTTATTTGACTGAGCAGCTGGTTTTCAAATTCAAATTTCCCCGGTGAGGAGAAATTACCCGTTCTGAATTCTAAAACAAGCTATTATTACCCTCAGAGCCTATTAGTGGCTCTATGTATCCAGTGTATACATAAACATGACAGTAATAAGATGGACACTATCCTGTCCTGAATGATAATACCTTTCATGAGGAAAGTGTTTGAAATGAGTGAACTGTTGAGACAATTGCATTGTTTTGGTGCTATATGAATAACATTTAATTGAATTGTGTTTTGAAGCCACAGCGAATATAAAAATCACCGAACTACTGACTCACAGCTCAGCAGTGTCTTGCAGTGTGGCGCTGAGAACTGCTCAAATGGACATTTCCCATGCACTCTCAGGGCCCAAATTTAATTGACAGGCAACGAGCAAAGCATTTAGCAACGAGCAAAGTCCATTGCTCACAAACTGAAGCTATCGAGTGTCGTGTAGGAGCATTGAGCTTACCCACACATGTTTGTGCTTAGGATCTTGCTCATGGTATTAAATTAGCAAAATGATTTTGATAAGTTATTAAATAAGCTATAGCTCAAGCATGGCAGACATTGTTCATTGCTCTGGTCCTTGCCAGTTGCCCGTCAGTGAAATTAGGGCCCACTGACACAAACACACGGAGAGAAAGAGGGGAAGCACGTGAAATGAAAGAGTCTTCCACTCATTCAGTGGTGTGGTTAAAACAGAAAAAAATACCATGTATAAATGAACACCCTCTCTGTATATCAAAATAGCTGTCCTTTTTTAAGCAGTCCAGCTTTTCCAGACTAGCCATCTTGTGGTGGGAGAAGTGAGAAGCTTGGCTCTGGAACATACTTCCTCTGCTGTCACATTGGGAGCAGTTGTGAACCAAAGAAGGCAACAACGGCTACATTGTTTTGCTATAGGCCAATTTGAAACAAGATTTGGCGTGAAGATTAGTGAGAGTGTGTTTTTATGTCCGTGTTTTCAAACAAATGTGTTGCTGCCTCTCAAGAATGGTCGGTCTTGCCCAAGAATAATGTGATTAAGTCAAGATCACAGTAAACCTTCTCAGCAACCAGTTATGTAAGTAGAGTGGTTCTCACCAGGAGCTACTCACCAAGCTGAACCCAAAGCATCAACCGCCGAGCTGGTTACCAGAGTGCACTGAGGGGGCTAGCTTGGTGTGTTATGCGTCACATCCTATCACATCATGTAACCCCTAACCTTGCATGAGGTAGGAGCACAGAAGCATGCAAGGCATCCAGCCCAGCTATACAGCACTCTCAACACGTAAACCCTACATACACAAACAAACTATACACTAAAGAAAGAAAAAACTAAATGCACAGTCAGTCATTAGCTGGTACAGAGAGAGGGAGAAAGAAAAGGGTGAGAAAGAGCGAGAGAGAGAGAGTGAATGCTCTAAAACAATTCTCTTTTCTTTACTTGAACTTTGCAACAAAGCACTGCTCATCCATGATTGTCAAACAAAGTTGGGCTTGAAACCAGGGGCACTGAGTGCACAGCACAAGGCTTAGTGCTTGTTGTGGTTTTGTTTTGTGCTAAATGTATGTCACTGCACTTCAGTAGATGCGCGCAGAGACCACATGACCCACATGACACTCAAAACATGCCCGTGAGAGAATGACAGAGCAAGGGCCAGAGACATTGACAGAAAGAGAGACAGGGTTAGAGAAAGAGAGAGAGAGAGAGAGAGAGGGCGAGAGGCTAAACTAGGGAGACAGAACACAGAAATAGACTGAGAGAAAAATATTAGAAGCGAGAACTGTGGCAGAAAGACAGATAGAGAAGAAGTGTGTGTGTGAGAGAGAGAGTGAGAGGGAGAGAGAGAGGGAGAGAGAGAGACAGACAGAGAGAGAGAGGGAGGGGGACGGAGAGAAAGGAAGCTTGTACTCACAGTGCTTGATGGTGAGTTGCACAGTGGCGTAGCTGAAGCCGTGTCTGTGTCGCGTGTCCACTGGAGGCGTGTACAGGGTGGGTGGGGGTGGGGGGCAGGGGTGTCAGGGATGGGGAAGGGGGGGACTCCGTCTCTCTGTTGACACCCTCACAGACGGGTAATCCACTCCTGAGGTATATGCCCACTGCATGCACCAGAGCAGCAGTCCTCTCTCACAGCCGTCTTCCTGGCTCCCCAAGCTCACGTCTTCTCACACACAAACTGGTTAGATAAGAAGTGTGAGAGAGGGAGATAGAGAGAAAGGGTGAAAGAGAGAGAGAGAAGGAAAAGAGAGAGAAAGAAAAAAGAGGAACAACTAAAAACAAACTGAGAGCAAAAACAAATCCATATGCGAGGAAAGCGTGTCTGAAGGTTTTTATACTCAGAGGTCTGCCTCCACCCCCAACCCCTTGTATCCCCGCCTCCATTGTTATAGCAACGGCCAATCAGGCAGCAACTTCAAACAAGCCCTTTTCAGTCTGTAAATGCAGTGCAGAGTATCTTTGCTCAGTAGTTAATGCAACATCCCACTGTGAGTGTGTGTGAGTGTGTGGGTGCGTGTGCTTCATTGTGAGAATTGCAAATGTGTTTAATTAGCATGAGAAGCTCCAGTAGCTCCAGCTCCAGTAGCCACTCAGCATCCAAACGTGCTTCTGAGGGGGGTTGGTGAGGAACTCACTTGAATACAACAGCCTTGGGAAAAATATCACACAAAAACACACGCACTGAATCACTGATCACTGAATTCACTCATTTAGACAAATACACAGTAACAACACACATACACACTCATTGTTGAATCATCAAATGTACTTATTAACTTACACAACCACTACACACAAAGATATGTATACAGTATGTATGGAAAAAAAGAGAGAGAGATGCTTCTGCTGTGTCTGATAATGACAGGGATAATTATGATGGATAGATCATAGGCACACTATTGAAACTGCTGTCAAACCACATAAATGACACTGTCTCCCTTTCAAAGCCCCCCACACATATCTTCATTATAATCATCAGGCACTTTGGATTATGTAACAAATGTCCAAAGATAGCCATCCTGACCATGAAAAGGGCAAATGTGTTCTACAAACTGCTTGAAAGCCCACAGAAATAAAACAAATGAGTTACGTAATGCTGATTCATAAAAGTAATTTTTTCATACATCATAAATGTAATTTTATTTTTAGATGCCAAGATAGATTCCTCACATGCTATTCATTAGGAGACAATAGTGTCCGTAAGCAGTATCAAAACCACTAGATATCCTCAAACCACATTGCAGGACCTGTGAATGCAGGTATTTACCTGCATGTGCTGAAAAGGACATACATTATGCCTTTAGCTGATGTATGCTGTGTTGTTTTCCAGATCTACAGAACACACACACCAACACACACTGAAATAAAAGCCATGCCTTATCACAGACCTGCGTGGAACATCTCCACATTGCATACCAATGTACTATATTTTACCATGTATCCATGTGCACAATGGATGTTCTCTTGGCTGATTGTGTAAAACATATTCCCCATTCATCTGGTCTGTTCATTTGAGCTGAAGAAGTACCTTAGACTTGGAAATAAAATATCTTATAATTTGTATAGCCCTTATATAGAGAGAGAAATAGGTACACACTCGTCCTGATGACCTAGTTTGATCAAGAGGTTCCTCACTATGCAATGAGACAAGCAAGGGGGGTTGTGCGCTTTCGTAATATAATGTGTGTAGCAGTTGTGATGTGTAAAAGTCTATGTTGTCTAATGTTCAGAATGTAGCTGTGTTTTCTAGCCAGTGTTAATGTTAGAGCATATTCTTGTTATCCATTTGAGTCTGTGTGCTATGTGTAGTTGGTTATGTGTTATTTTTTTGTCTGTATTTGCCCACCCGCAACTAGTATGTTGTATCCGTGTATTTAACCGCCGACCTTACCCGCCTTCTGTACGTATCAGTGCCCTAAACGCAAAAAAGAGCAAAACAGTGGAGAAAAACTATTTATTTTAGGAGGTGAGAGTGAGAGTGCAGTGAGAGTGCAATCTCACAGTTATTTCACTCAGAGGCCAGGGGCCACATTTCCGAAACAGATACAGACAATAAGATCTATTTTTTAGGGCTAAATCAATAAAGCAAAGAAGAAAATAAAACCACTTTTGTAAGTGCAGACACCTAGGTAACCAAAAGGTCAAAGTGCATCTTGGAGTTTAGTTACCAATGAAGAGCACACTGTTGTGCAATGACATGAATTGAACCTGTTTATTCGAAACCACAGATTCTGTGACTGTGGGCCCAAAAAGCCTCATGAATTGTTATCTGTACACTGCATTCCTTTTGTGAAACCCAATATACATCCACTTGTGCTGCCTCTGTGTCTGATGGCTGTTAAAAAGACTCTTTTCTTTTCAACAATCACAGCCTGTGTCGCTAATATGAGGTGATGATTGAGACGCAGTGAACACAGCACACAGTTTCTTTGCTGAAAAAAATACATGACAAATTACCTGTAAACAAAATGATTTTGTTATTAATTTGAACAAGCGCCGATCTAGATTTTGTTAGTTCAGTAATAAGAACGAGCAGAGTTGAAATGATGAACAAATATCCAAATTAGTACCTAGGTTATGATCATCTGTTTATACTGCATATATTTGGTTGATTACTGCATCTCCCAGAACAGTTCAATGGGTGCTCCCTGACTGGCTCATACTCAGCAATTACGAAAGGGGAAAATCACTATTAAACCAGTGCTAGCAACACTGGCATAGCAACATTCATGTGCTAAGATCTTGAGTGTTTAGAGGTCTGAATGTTGGCATATACTAAAGCAACTCTCAAACATTTTTTAAACCTGGACTTGAGAAAAGACACAGACAGTCCACAGTAAAGCTTTAGATTTATGGTTTTCTGTAGTTCTCCCCTTAGAGAGCCTCTCCGATATCAGTGAAACGATAACAGAGTGATCAATTTGTACTCACAGTTTGTAAACAAAACTGAAGTGTTTCTTTTAATGGGCTGATAATAAGATGTTGACAGCTCTTGCTGTGTCTGCTTTTTGTCATGTTATCCTGTTGAGCCTGTGCTTTGTCTCAAAAGGCTGGATGTAGCAAATCTGTTGCACTCTTTACAAGGTAAAGTTTCACATTCTGCTCTAAAAAAAGACAAAAACGTGTGAAATGTACTGCAGCACGCATGCACACAAGGCGTCAAGCGCAGTTAATTTAACTTCCACAAAAACCAGCTCATGCTTTTCTTGTTCAGACATGTTAAAAAAAATAAACAGAGAGATACTGAAGCGCTGCAGATTCGGCTACACACTCTGCACCAAAGGTAATTAGTGGGAGCCAATTCCTCAGGGACATTGTTGCATTTTGTATTTTTGCAAAATCCACAGAACTGTGCTAATTGCATATTGCCAAACACCCTCCTTCAACTTAAAGTTCCAGCCCCATGACAAATAAATACTAATAAGGTCTTGGGGTGGTTTGAATGGAAAAATCACTTCTCTGCTGGCACCCGCTGGCCATTGCACAGTGGGGACAGCCTATTCAGACAGCTCAGCGATTAAGCATGATATAGAAATCAGCTGTAGAAATCCCCTTTTTTAAAGGTGTGCAGAAGGCAGTATATTGTTTCTAGGTTATTGGTGCTTAATATGTAGCCGAGATTTGCTAATATAAACACTCTTTTCCAGAGTGACTTGTAGTATGAGTAAGACACATTTAATGATTTTAATTGATGATAAGAGACCATCATTTCATATAAAGCCCTACTTCTCTAGCAAAATATAGCTAGCTCAACTACAGTTTTGACAGTGGAATTGTAACACTTCACAGTTATGGTCTAGAAATAAAAGTTACAGGCTTCAATTTCTACAGCCATCAATAAGGCTACTGATAAGAAGAGCTATACTTAAAAGTAAATGGTTGTATCAGATAGATAGATAGATAGATAGATAGATAGATAGATAGATAGATAGATAGATAGATAGATAGATAGATAGATAGATAGATAGATAGATAGATAGATGGATGGATGGATGGATGGATGGATGGATGGATAGATAGATAGATAGATAGGGACATTTCTAAATCACAAAACACTCATAACTTACACCAAATCACAAAACACACATAACTTACACCAAATCACAAAACACACATAACTTACACAAAAACAGACAGAGGGGTGAGAAGAAAAAAAACACAACATAAAATGTATGTATACACAAAGTACTTTATTACTAGATAAAATAAATATAATACACAAATAGAATTTGAGATGTACAGTACTGTGCAAAAGTTTTAGGCAGGTGTGAAAAAATGCTATGAACTAAGAATGCTTTGAAAAATGTAAACAATAAATGTTTATTTTTTATCCATTTACATGGTAAGACTGAGCACAGCAACAAGACACAACGTAGTTATACTGCATCAGCAGGGTCTCTCCCAGACAAAGATTTCAAAGCAGACAGGGGTTTCAAAATGTGCAGTTCCAGCTCTTTTGAAGAAGACGTTGAGGATCGTAGACGCAGTGTTCAGCCAAGGAAACTTAATGCAGCTGATGAAAAACACATCAAGCTTATTTACCTTCGAAATCAGAAGATTTCAAGCAGTGGCATCAGCTCAGAACTGGCAGAAACCAGTGGTACCCAGGTACAGACATTTACTGTCCGGGGAAGTCTGGCCAGAAGTGGTCTTCATGGAAGAGTTGCAGCCAAAAAGCTCTACCCCGACAAGGAAACAAGGCCAAGTGACTGAACTAAGCACGTAAACATAGAAACTAGGGTGCAGAAACATGGCAGAAGGTGCTCTGGACTGATGAGTCAAAATTAGAAATATTTGGCTGTAGAAGAAGGCAGTTTGTTCGCTGGAGGCTGGAGAGAGGTACAATAATGAGAGTCTGCAGGCAACAGTGAAGCATGGTAGAGGTTCCTTTCCAGTTTGGGGCTGCATTTCTGCAAGTCGAGCTGGAGATTTGGTCAGGATGAATGGTGTCCTCAATGCTGAGAAATACAGGCAGATACTAATCCATCATGCAATACCATCAGGGAGGCGTATGATTGGCACCAAATGTATTCTGCAGCAGGAACATAACCCCAAACATACAGCCAATGTCATTAACAACTATCTTCAGCTTAAAGAAGAACAGAAAGTCCTGCAAGTGATGGTATGACCCCCACAGAGCCCTAATCTCTACATCATCGAGTCTGTCTGGGTTTACATGAAGAGACAGAAGAATTTTAGGAAGCCTACATCCACAGAAGATCTGTGGTTAGTTCTCTAAGATGTTTGGAACAATTTACCAGCCGTGTTCCTTCAAAAACTGCGCAAGTGTATCTGGAAGAATTGATGCTATTTTGAAGGCAAAGGGTGGTCACACCAAATATTGATTTAATTTAGAATTTTCTTCTGTTCCTTCACTGCATTTTGTTAATTTATGAAGAATTGATGAAAATAAACTGTTAACACTTCCATTTTTGAAAGCATTCTTAGTTTACAGCATTTTTTCACACCTGCCTAAAACTTTTGCACAGTACTGTACTTCGAACTCTAGATCCAAGAATATGCATTGTGCATTGCCATGCAGAGGATTAGCCTCATCTCCCGGCACAGAGGGGTGTCCTTATATGGGCGAGAGTGGGGTAGAATTAGTTGTTTTTCACTTAAGGCGACCTTAAGCCAAGGGAATATGAGACGGAAATAAAATGAATGCATACGACACAAATTCAGGATGCGCTCCATCAACTGTAACCTTCAGTGTGCAGTGTGCCTAACTCAAATAGACAACAAAACATGGGCTCCCAAAAAAGTGGTCTTGTGGACTGCTGACGGTTGTGCGACCCAAGGACAGTTTGCCATGTCTATAGGATTAGAAAATAGATTTAGAAGGTTAAATTAAATGAAACTAATATTCTTCTGAGGAACATTCACAGATTACTTTTCACTCTCACTGTAGACTCTCAGCTGTATGTTTGGCATAATTGCAAACTTGTTAGCCTATAAACATTATACAAACACCAACATGTCACATACTTTGTAGTTAATGACATAAACACTAACAAGTCACATATGTATGGAGAAAAAGATTTGACAAGGTGTGGGGGAGGGATATATGCAAACCACTTCATTCACATGGTTCTTTCTTCCACAGCAATATGAAAATGGGGCCGCAAACTAAAAAATAGGTCAACTTCCCCACTGGCTCATCATACCCCACTGTCATCTATTGCGATTGCAGAGGGCAATAATGATTTCCTTGAGTGGTCCTTATTACTGTGGAGTTGAAGGAGCTTCTGACTGAAAACACACTGCTGTCTGACTACATTATGTTGAGCAGTTTGAGCAACATCCTTCTTTCAACAACTGATTTACCAACGGCTCCAGAGCAGTCCCCAGCACAGAGCCAGGCTTCTTTATCAGCTTGTACATAAGACACTAGTCAATATGAGTGGATAAGGAGTTAAATTAAACAACTTCTCAAAGGCTTCTGTGTAGGCTCCCCACACCCTACTGAAATACTGAGATGCCTCGATCCTAAAACAGAAAACATACGGACCAGAGCTGTCTAAAGTCTAGCAACTGGGCATGCTGGGACTCAGAGTTCAGACTTCTAGGCTACATAATCCACAATGTGAGTTATACATGATGCTAGCGTGATCTGTATTGTCACAGAATGTCGTATTGGTCAGATACTATAATAGTCGTTTAGTTTATTTTAGCTATCTAGACTATCGAGTTCAAAAGTCACTGCCAATGTTTGTTCTTAACTTTATAACTAAATGTTCCAGTACAGTACAGTACATTATAGGACTTATTAGAGCTCTTATTTGAAAAAGGGACAGACTCCCTTAACTCCCACTGACCTTGGCCAGTTTCAAAAGGGAGGGCTGTCTGGATTTTCTTTTTTTTCAACCTTTATTATCAGATTTCTTCAGAGATGCCCTTCATATGCAATCTAAAGGTTTTCAGAGCCAAGTGCTAGGGAATGTTCCACAAAATTAAAATCTATTTCAGGGTTGCTGGCACCAAACTGTCAGGTTAATATTTAATGAACAAACAACAGTAAGAAGGCAGAGACAGGCCTCAGTGCCCCTGTGTGTGTTTGCATTGGGGCTATGTGCAACTATTAAATACCCTGCTGTGATTCATGAAAGCATGACCAGGGACACCCAGAGAGAGGAGGCTATCCCCATTAAACTCCTCCTCTAGTGACAACTGAAGAGTACAGCACATTTACCATATCAAGGTACTCTATCAAGTTACCTCCACTAGAGTGGTATTTTCAGGAAATGGCCAAATTGATCGCACGGAAGAGGATGGTCCCCCCCTGTTATAAATGTTCATGTTCATCTAAATTGAACTTAGAATTAAATTCTGTTTGTTAAATATTCTGAAATAGATAATGCATTAGAGTCAGGTTGCTTAAGTTATCAAATTACATACACACTGATAAATGTTTATCTAAAGCAGTCTTCTGTAAATTAATAATCTCAAGACATGCATGAGTGATGACTGCATAACTGCACTGTTTTTTTTTTGTTTTTTTTTTACATTATTAACATGACAGATACAGTAATAAGACAGCTCAAGTGGGATGTCAGTCACCTCAGTGGTGAGGTCCCTTAAACCAGCTCCCTTGGATCTAGAATCAAAAACTTGGTGACTTAGACCTAAACAGGATCTTTCTTTTACAAATGAATATTCTCAACAACAGGCTTGGGTTGTAACGGAATACATGGAAGGGCGTTACGTAATTAGTATACAACAAAAGGTAACTGTATTCCGGTACAGTTACTTTAAAAAACGAAATTAGATTACAGACACTTTTAGCAAAAAATTGGATTCTTAACAGGTTTGCAAACAGTTTTAAAATACAAAACATTATACTATCATTCACATGCGCACTTTACAACACGTCACGAGAAGACAACAGAGAAAACTACACGTCCATATGGGGACCTCGAGTTCAAAAAATGCTTTCCCTGGCTGACAAATATCGACACTATTTTGTCCTCAAAGCGAAAAGTGGGAAGGACATAACATTGCAGTGCACCTTATGGCTCCCCGTGGTGAAAATACTGTCGTTATCCAAGGACTCCAAGTAAAATGTCATGAAGCATTTACTGGCAAGACCAACACTGCTAACGTCTACATAGACATCTAGTTAGCTAAAGGTAAAGTTGGTTAGCTGACCTTTTAGTATTGCTTACCTACTAACGTCATGAAAAAGGGGGACCGTGATAACTGGAATGATCGTGTTTGGATAAAACACAAGCCCCTGACCGAAATATGTTCAGTTTAATTGAAGTTTCAGCGTGATGTGTGATTGAGTAACATCTGTTTATTATCAAAGCAAGTTTGGATACATGTAAGTTAATGACCGTTACCCATCACTTAAACAGCATTCAAACCGCATATTTAAACTACTATGCACATTTTTTTTGTATTAACCTTTGTAAACCGTGGTGCTGTGCACATTCAGAGGGCCTGATTTACTAACAGGATTGCGCTCATTTCTGGCGTAAAATAGCGGTCGTAAACCTAAAACGGTATTTACTAAGGGGGCGCATTTGAGTAGAGTCGCATATTAACGATTTGAGGGTGTGTACCTGCCAACAGGTGGGATGGCACGGAGACGTGGGTGGTAACGTAGGCGTGAAGCGCTCTTTAATGGGAGGAGTGTGCCTAATGATGTATTGCGTGGAATTTACTATACTGCCTGGCGAGCGCACGTCTATGATTTGCGCGCTAATTCTCCGCCTCATAAAAGCACGTCTTAACCAGGAAGCGCATTTCAATTGAGTCTGAAAATGTTGATATGGCAGCAGTGATAATAGCAAGGCGAAGAAAGAAGACAGAGACAGCGCACAGAAATAATTTTTTCAACTCGTATAACACATTTTCAGTTAAGCGAACCACAAATCATTAGACGGTACAGGTTAACCAGCCACGCAATACTTCAATTACTGAACCAGATCAGAGACGACATCGAACCCTCCAACACATTCCATTCAAACAGTTGGTAAACTCTGGACAATTGCAAATATTGGCATCGGATCATTTCAAACAGTTATTGCATCAGTTGGTATATCTCAGCCTTCACTCAGCCAAATATTCACCCAGGTACTCGACGCATTGCTACGGGGCACTGGTCAATATACATTTCCCCACTACGATATCTGAAATTAAACTTTCCGAACGTAATTGGAGCCATTCATCGCACCCACATGCAAACAGCCCCATCTTCAATCCACAAACACGTTTAACGAAACAGAAAGCACACATATTCAATGAATGTCCAGGTCATATGTGATGCCAACAGGACCATTACTTACGTGGTAGTGGTCTGTCCATGACAGTTTTATCTTCCAGAATAGTGCCATCTATCCATGATTGAGCAACGGTGATTTTGGAGAGGCCTGGCTACTTGGTAAATGTATTTGTTTCAGTGGGGATATATTGTAGTGAACCCATGTCCCTTGTAGAACGTATTAATATCGCCATGTACACATCTATATTGTTATAATAGACAGTTTATGCATTAATGCCACCAATAGCATATTATTTATAATTGTGTTCTTTTCAACATCTCGCTGTAGGTGATGGCGGGCAAAACAACAATATAACCCATTGAATCAGTTTCAGTGATTGAGCGAACGTGAACCAATATATCTTTCTCCTCTTCGCTGAACCTTAGTTTTTTCTTCATCGAATCTCCATGGTGGCAATAACTTGCAAGCAATTTCCCCAGTCTTTTAACGGTGCGCTAAATAATGATTGCCCATGCAGCGCGGATCTGGCTTGATAAATATCACGGAAAATGCGGGGAAACACTGTGCGTTAATGTGCGCCTCGCAAAGGCGCAGATTAAGCTGCGTTCGCAAATCAACGTTAGTAAATCAGGCCCTTTAAAGGGCGGAGTAAGCACCCCAGTGCCCAGCGCAGATGTGGTTTGATAAATAACACGGAAAATGCGCAAAAACACTGTGCGTTAATTTGCGAACGCAGATTAAGCAGCGCTCGCATATTAGTAAATCAGGCCCTCAGTGTAGGCATGTAGGCTGAATTTGCATAATGGCAAGCAGATTTGTCTTTAAAAAACACTGAGCAGATGGCAAGTTTAATTCTTAAAAACTTGGTTTCCTCATTTTGTTTTCTAAGGTTACATTGTGCTGTTGACTTACAGAATATGCTTAAGTGAAAGCCATCTTATTGATGTCTCTTTTCTATTGTCTTCATTTTCATTTGGCATTGAGGTAATCCAAAAGTAACGAATCAAGTTGCATTACTTTAATATTGTTATACTTGGATTAGGTTACTAAATACAATTTTTAACAGGTAATCAGTTTTTGTATCAGAATAATACAAATATACATATTTTAAAGATTTCTTTTTGGGCTTTTTATGCCTTTATTTGGATATGACAGTTGAAGATATGACAGGAAGTGAGGCGGAGAAGAGGTGGGGAGAGGATTGGTAAATGACATCAGGCCAGACTTGAACCTGTGTCCCCTCGGGCAATGTAGCCCGTAAGTGGGGGGCTTTATCTGGGAATACATTTTAAAAGTAATCCTCCAAACCCTGCTCAACACTGATGTACCATTAGAACGGGAAACATCCAAGTACAAGCACAGAGCTCCGTGTTGAGTTTGACACAAAAAAGCTCTCCTCTTTACATAATGATGTTAGCATTAATTAGCATTAGCCTTCAGCTTAATGAATGTTTTGTGATGTCTGAAGGTCAACTGGATGCCTTCAGGCCTGAATTTACCGCATTGAGAGCTGGAGAGAAGAGGAGGTCTTCAGCAGCCCAACTCCGTGTCTCATGGTGGGTCACATGAGAGCGTGTAATGTCTCTGTATCTTTAACCAGGACTTCTCTCTCTCTCTTATGATTCAAATGGCATGATGGAACTAGAAAATGCATTTCCTGAAGGAAATACCAGTGCATGAAATGCAAAGGTTAAGAAAGGAAGAAGAAAAGAAAGAAGAGTGAAAGAAGGAAAGAAGAAAGGAAAGAAGAGTGGAAGAAGGAAAGACAAAAGGAAAGAAGAGTGAAGAAAGGAGAGAAGAGTGGAAGAAGGAAAGAAGAAAGGAAAGAAGAGTGAAAGAAGGAAAGAAGAAAAGAAAGAAGAGTGAAGAAAGGAAAGAAGAGTGGAAGAAGGAAAGAAGAAAAGAAAGAAGAGTGAAGGAAGGAAAGAAGAGTGGAAGAAGGAAATAAGAAAAGAAAGAAGAGTGAAAGAAGGAAAGAATAAAGGAAAGAAGAGTGTAAGAAGGAAAGAAGAGTGAAGAAAGGAAAGAAAAGTGGAAGAAGGAAAGAAGAAAAAAGAAAGGCAAGAAGAGTGGAAGAAGGAAAGAAAAATGGAAGAATTCAATAAGAAAGGAAAGAAGAGTGGAAGAAGGAAAGAAGAGTGGAAGAAGGAAAGAAGAGTGAACAAGAGTGGCTCTGGATGAAGAGATAAAGAGAGAGTGAAAATATTGAAAAAAGGAGATAAAAATGGAGTGAAGAAGAGAGATTGAGTGTGAGAGAAAGTTGACTGAGAGAGAAAGATGGAGAGATGGAGAGAAAAAAAATAGAGAATGGATGGTGTCTTAATGTTCCTAGTTACAGTTAAATTGAGAGGGACAGAGAGAGAAGAGGTTCCTTTGATTTGGCACAGGTGTCAGTAAAGCACAGGTGCAAGCCAGTTTAAAGACCCTATTATGATGTCATAATGGCCCAATGTAAGTCAATGGGAGACATTTATATTCGTTTTTCTTTAATATCTTAAAAAGTATAAAGTTTAGAAAAGTGAAAAATACATAGCATAAGTGTTGTTTACAAGACCTACGCGACAAAGTTTGAATGAAGTTTCTACGTTAAGCGGTTCGGGCTGAATTAATCGCAGAAAAAGGTAACAAGAATAAGAAGAAGAAGAAGAAGAAGAAGAAGAAGAAGAAGAAGAAGAAGAAGAAGAAGAAGAAGAAGCCTAGGAATAACAATACAGGGCATTTCATGCACTGTAATAAAACATTCCTGTTTGTGATGAGAAATGATGTATCTAGCGGTATGTATTCACAGAGAGTTAGCAACAACTAGCCTACAATGAGCCTACATGACTTATCACACAGAAGTAAAACATACCCAATAAAAAGCAATACCCATAAAAAACAACATCAACAACAATCAAATTGCAGGGACAAATAACACAATTATATGTACTGTATATGTATATGAAATATAACTAGAAAATGCATTTCCTGAAGGAAATACCAGTGCATGAAATGCAAAGGTTAAGAAAGGAAGAAGAAAAGAAAGAAGAGTGAAAGAAGGAAAGAAGAAAGGAAAGAAGAGTGTAAGAAGGAAAGAAGAGTGAAGAAAGGAAAGAAAAGTGGAAGAAGGAAAGAAGAGTGGATGAAGGAAAAAAGAAAGGCAAGAAGAGTGGAAGAAGGAAAGACAAAAGGAAAGAAGAGTGAAGAAAGGAGAGAAGAGTGGAAGAGGGAAAGAAGAAAGGAAAGAAGAGTGAAAGAAGGAAAGAAGAAAAGAAAGAAGAGTGAAGAAAGGAAAGAAGAGTGGAAGAAGGAAAGAAGAAAAGAAAGAAGAGTGAAATAATGAAAGAAGAAAGGAAAGAAGAGTGAAGGAAGGAAAGAAGAGTGGAAGAAGGAAATAAGGAAAGAAAGAAGAGTGAAAGAAGGAAAGAAGAAAGGAAAGAAGAGTGTAAGAAGGAAAGAAGAGTGAAGAAAGGAAAGAAAAGTGGAAGAAGGAAAGAAGAGTGGATGAAGGAAAAAAGAAAGGCAAGAAGAGTGGAAGAAGGAAAGAAAAATGGAAGAAGAAAATAAGAAAGGAAAGAAGAGTGGAAGAAGGAAAGAAGAGTGAACAAGAGTGGCTCTGGATGAAGAGATAAAGAGAGAGTGAAAATATTGAAAAAAGGAGATGAAAATGGAGTGAAGAAGAGAGATTGAGTGTGAGAGAAAGTTGACAGAGAGAAAGATGGAGAGATGGAGAGAAAAAAAAATAGAGAATGGATGGTGTCTTAATGTTCCTAGTAACAGTTAAATTGAGAGGGACAGAGAGAGAAGAGGTTCTTTGGATTTGGCACAGGTGTCAGTGAAGCATACTAAGGCAGAAGGCAGTAACTTCTATGTTAAAGCTCAGTGGTATGATAACAATGGAATAATGACCCTATTAATTAATCAGTAGTAATACTATTTCATTTATCACAATTACCAATACAATGATTATCACACACACACACACACACACACCATTGAATTATCACATTAAGCACATAAAACAATGAACTTGAATTGTCACATGAAACACATAAAACATCTATGTCAGTCCATTGGGGGGTGTGTGTGTGTGTGTGTGTGTGTGTGTGTGTGTGTGTGTGTGTGTGTGTGTGTGTGTGTGTGTGTGTGTGTGTGTGTGTGTGAGAGAGAGAGAGAGAGAGAGAGAGAGAGAACGATAGAGAATGAGGCCCATTTTCCCCCTCCACATGCCCCCGCTCGCCAAGCGAAGTTACCCGATTTAGATGCACCTTTTTCGGCCTAGCCACAGGCACTGGGTGGGGGAATAGCCCGATAGCTTAGCATATCTGCCATGCAATTCTAATGGTAATGCTACCTAGCTTGGTATGCTAACTGTCGGTAGCCTATACATCGTGAAATCAACCAAAATACTGATGTCACTGGCTTTAATTTGATAATGGCATGTTAGTAGTACATTTAATATCAGTACATTTGTTTAATTACTGCTGATATTTTACAAATACGTCAAAAACTCATTTTTGACCAAACTTGAAGTTATGGTCTTTTGCCTTAGCACGGCAGAGTAAAGCACAGGTGCAAGCCAGTTTAAAGACCCTATTATGATGTCATAATGGCCCAATGTAAGTCAATGGGAGAAATTTATATTCGTTTTTCTTTAATATCTTAAAAAGTATAAAGTTTAGAAAAGTGAAAAATACATAGCATAAGTGTCGTTTACAAGACCTACGCGACAAAGTTTGAATGAAGTTTCTACATTAAGCGGTTCGGGCTGAATTAATCGCAGAAAAAGGTAACAAGAATAAGAAGAAGAAGAAGCCTAGGAATAACAATACAGGGCATTTCATGCACTGTAATTAAATAACAATAACTGGTACACTGGTAACAGTGCAATAATATATAAGCGTCATATTATCTTATTGCTAACTGTCTTTACAGCTCTCACAATGTTTCATGCCAAAACAGCCTATACAGTTTACGTGTAACATACTCATATTCAGTCACACCATCTAACATAATGAGAGCTGCCATGACAATTTGTTACAATGACCAGAGGTGTCAAGTAACAAAGTACAACTAGAAAATGCATTTCCTGAAGGAAATACCAGTGCATGAAATGCAAAAGTTAGGAAAGGAAGAAGAAAAGAAAGAAGAGCGAAAGAAGGAAAGAAGAGTGGAAGAAGGAAAGAAGAAAGGATAGAAGAGTGAAGAAAGGAAAGAAGAGTGAAAGAAGGAAATAATAGTTGAAGAAGGAAAGAAGAAAAGGAAAGAAGAGTGAAAGAAGGAAAGAAGAAAGGAGAGTGAAGAAAGGAAAGAAAAGTGAAAGAAGGAAAGAAGAGTGGAAGAAGGAAAGATGAGTGGAAGAAGGAAAGAAGAGTGAAAGAGAAAAAGAGAGTGAAAATATTGAAAAAAGGAGATAAAAATGGAGTGAAGAAGAGAGATTGAGTGTGAGAGAAAGTAGACTGAGAGAGAAAGATGGAGAGAAAAAAAAATTGAGAATGGATGGTGTCTTAATGTTCCTAGTCACAGTTAAATTGAGAGGGACAGAGAGAGAAGCGGTTCCTTTGATTTGGCGCAGCTGTCAGTAAAGCACAGGTGCAAGCCAGTTTAAAGACCCTATTATGATGTCATAATGGCCCAATGTAAGTCAATGGGAGAAATTTATATTCGTTTTTCTTTAATATCTTAAAAAGTATAAAGTTTTGAAAAGTGAAAAATACATAGCATAAGTGTCGTTTACAAGACCTACGCGACAAAGTTTGAATGAAGTTTCTACGTTAAGCGGTTCGGGCTGAATTAATCGCAGAAAAAGGTAACAAGAATAAGAAGAAGAAGAAGCCTAGGAATAACAATACAGGGCATTTCATGCACTGTAAATACTTCGTTACTGTACTTAAGTAGAATTTTTAGGTATTTTTACTTTACTCGAGTATTTATTTTTCTGGCAACTTTTTACTTCTACTCCTTACATTTTAATACAATTATCTGTACTTTCTACTCCTTACATTTTTGAATCAGGCTTGTTACTCTTGGTTTTGGTTTTGTTTCAAATGTGCGCCATCCAATACAGATCAATGGCGCCATCCAGATACTGATTTCGAGCGTGATCGGATGAAGCATAGAAAGCCATAACACTCATTGGTAAGGGCTATCCATCTTCTTTACGCATGACTCAAAACAACACAACAGAGGCGAACAAATGCGCGTCAATGGCAGTGTCAGAAAGAGATGGCAACTCTGGTGAGACCTCTGAAGGGTCTAAAGACGCAGGACTGTAGTGGCGATGGAGAACAGAAAAAACTCCCACATCCCTGGCCCTACCTCAAAGAATTGTTCAAAATCGTCGGGAGCAAAATGGTGAATGTGGTGCAAACTTTTCCAACCCAAGAACCACGCTAACAACTAGTAGCATGCTAACATTAGATAGGTGGCTCAGACACCGTGCAAATCCTCAGACATATTTTTCAGTTACAATAATGGGGTTTTTACATTATACAGTGTAACTCGGTAACTTCCTAAAACTGAAAGCAAAAACAATTAAGGGAACAAGTAGAACTAGGTAATTACAGCTGTTTACAGTGCACTAAAAATACCCATGTACCTGCCCCTTTTAATTTTTAAAGCTGAACTATATCTATATTCTTTCACTTTGAATGGAAAAGCTATAAAACACTATACAGTATATTTACTAACCCTCATTACAGATGATTAGCATTACATAATTGGTTTGTTATTGAATTGAAGGTATTCCATGAAAGTTTTTTATTTGACTCCTGTCAAGCTTGTGTTTCTGGCAGAATATGCAAAGACGATGAACCTAGTTGCAAAGGCCCTTGATGAGAGACGAATGGGGTGGAGGTCTACTTGAATTCCAATAAAGTTTGAGAAAAACATGCTCTTCTAGTTTGTTGTCTTTGACAGCATTATTATATTTTTGTATGACATTTTTTACCATGTCTTGGACTCCATGTAGCACTCATCAGCTATTAAATTAAGCTTCTTTTTTCTTAGTCGTGTCAATAATATTAAGTCCAACTAGCTTATCTTTAAATGTTTTTTTTTTCTTTTTTACTTTTTACTTTTATACTTTAAGTACATTTTAGAGCCTGTACTTTTTTACTTATACTTGAGTAAAGAGGTTAAGTCAATCCTTCAACTTTTACCAGAGTCTTTTTAAACTCCAGTATCAATACTTCTACTTAAGTAACGAATGTGTTTACTTTTGACACCACTGACAATGACGATACACAGTGTTATGTCATTACACACACACTTACAGTAGTGATAAACAATGACAGAGTATGGCATATTCCATAAAATGTCTATGATGTACCTGGCTGTATGTATCTGTGGCTTATGAGAAAAGGTTTAAGTAAACAGTAACCTCATCGTCCAAGTGACCTAAGGTCCAAAAGGAAGATATCAGACACCTGAACCCTCTCAAATATAACACAAAGGAATTGGAGCGTGGTGGGTGAGGCTGTGTATGAGACAACGAAAGGGCAGACAGAGAGAAGCCCCACAAAAACTAGGGTTGTAAACAGAGATAAATTCTATGTGGAAAAGGGATGGATATGTCCTCTACGCTGTGATCGAATTCTCTTAAAATGCTGTCTTACTACCTTCCCTCTCTTAAACGAGAGAAGGAAGGACTGTTCGAATTCCCTTAATTTTTTTCTTCGGGTTTATAAGATACCTTAAAATACGTCACATTACGGAGGCACCACCGGTGTAGCCTTGATGCTATCTATTACCCACAAACCTGTGCGCCATGACCCTCTGGCAACTGCAAATTGTAAACCAAGATGGCGGCCAGTCAGCCAACTTTCTAACATTAGTACATTAGCCTACGTAAGGTAGCTACGTCAGTAAGCTAAGTTCTTTTAGCATACCATGTCACATGTTATGGTTCATGCTATCTTAAAAGAACATTCGGAAACAAAGTTTTTCTGAGATACCTTCAGCCTTAAAAATATCTCGCGTAAGACAGCTGTCTTGACGAGACACCAAGGTAGTAAGACAGCTATCTTACTTTTTGAGTGTTCGACCACAGCCCATATGTGCGTTCCCCCAGTCTGTTCAGAATAAAATGTTAGCGCAAATCGGCATAACATCAGGGCAATCAATCAAAGCATTCCATTTCTCTGACAACTTATTTTTTTTATCTCTGTGGTGAGCAAATGCCACATTTAGGGCCATACTGGGCCGGCTAAGAGGAAGCTTGGCCTAGTAGGATTAAAAGTAGCAGATTTGGTGCGCACACACACACACACACACACACACACACACACACACACACACACACACACACACACACACAAAGTCTCAGCAGTGCTTTGAATGATTCCACTTCAAGACATGATAAAGAAGCTTAGAACAAAAGAAAACAGGCGTATAAAGGATCAAAGAGACCGAATGAATGGAAAGAGAGGAGCCTATTTTTGGTCACTTTGCTCTCTGCGCAGGCTTAGCGTAGGTGTGCATTCAAAATTAGACTTTCGATGGTGTGCTTGAAGCACAGATCTAAGAAAACTGTGGTAGGAGACTGTGAAGTTCAGCTAAAAGTCTGCATTCGCCTGAGTATGAAATAATCAGTCTCCTGCCCTCTCAGAAATGAGCCCTCTCATATGTAAAATGGGATTAAATTATCCTTGTTTTGTCAGTTTGGAGCTGACTGAACACTGAAGTTTCCAAAAAAAAAGAGGTGAAAACAGCTCCCTTGCTTTGAAGGTGAAATCACTGAGGAGAACCTCGTAAGCTTGTATTCTTGCAAACTGAATGTCAATTAAGCCGGCACTGCATTAATCATGTAACCCCACAGGTTTGAAATTAAGAATGCATCACCTCAGTTTATTAACTGGCAGCGGGACATCAGAGAAGCCCTCTTTTTTATTCACTTTTAACTTAATCACAGCTCTCTGGCTCATAACATCAGCTGAACTGCTAGACACAAAAAAATCTCTTTTCAGCCAATGTGTGTGGGCTGTGATCAAGGATCATGATGATACTCTTTAAACCCCTTATTAAAGTGGTCTTCACAAAGACTTCTGGTTGTCAAAGCTTGACACTCTGGAGGAACACATGTACGTGTGCTATTTCTATTTCTTGTCTAGGTTCTGCAAATTATAGATCCTGCGGACGAAGCGCTCTCGAAGCATTTTCTCTCTGCTCTGAAAATATGCATCCTAAATATATCTGCAATGAGACTATGCATGCATGACACAAATGTCTGTTGTCAGCCACATCCAATTGAAGAAAAACAGAACAACTGCGATGTCAAACATATGTCCACAGTCCATGGCAGCCTGACAAATTTGTTGGCTGGGAGGTGTGTTATTGGTGAAGTGGTTGTCATGCAGCCAATCCTCTAGATGGCACTCTTGAGTCATTTGTTTTACTTGCAGTCACACAAATGTGAAGTGGGAGAACAGGCTTTCTTGCTGGTAGCTGAAACTGAACTCAGATTCCTCAAGGCAACCATGAAGCAGGTATTCCTCTTGGACCTGAAGTTAGATAATATACCACTAAGAGGGCCTCTCTTGAGTATGTATTTCTGATATACGTACCGTCAGCATATCCCAGTATTACTGCCTTTTAAATGCTTCTTGTCTCTGTTGGTTACAAACATTTTGGTAGTCATATGTTGACTGTGCCTTCTGAATTGCATCAGTATGTTGTGTCCACAGGCATTTTCACTCCTCTCAGAACAACAACTATTTTCTACATTCGTAATAGATAAGACCAGAATGAAAGGTCTCTGGAAAAATGGGCTGCAGCCGGTCTTCTGCCTCTGCCTTGGCCATGACACCATTCTGTGGCATGTGACATTTAGTAAAGGTTATTTTCCCCAGCATCTAGCAAATGAGGCAGAGGATTTAAGTTCCTACACGACTTTAAACAATTTGTGGCCATCAACAATCTTAATTTCACTTAGTTGTGCATTCGTGTGTGGTTTTGTTCCAATTACCTTTCTAGCAAAGAAGGCATTGTGTTTTCACAGCCTGTAGGAGACAGTGACACAGGTCAGTAGGTTAGAGAGCTGTGTAAGGTGAGCCTCATTTAAAGGGCATGAAAGTGGCAAAGCCATCTCCCTTGTTTGCTAGCACCTCCAATTTACCGGTCTGACTTTGTACGACTGAACCCTGTGAGGGACACTGATACAAGTCACATTTACAGTAATTTACACATACACATTTACAGTCACATTACAGTCATTTAAGATTTGTGAGACAACAAACCATAATTCCATAATTTAGTAAAGACAACACAACAAGGCCCAAAATTAACCACAAAAGATACAATGTATGTTGTGCGTATTATTTGGTGTGATATGATGTATATATATATATAAATATATATACATACACATGATATCGTATGTATGTTTGTATGTATGTATGTATGTATGTATGTATGTATGTATGTATGTACATACATATGTTCCACATAGGATTCACATACATGATGTAACCAAGGAAACTGGCCCACGGAACGCTTAATAAGTTGCTAGCATTGAAAAATATTTACTTTTAAAAGAATGGCCATTAACAACCAGGCTCATTTAGAAACAAACAGTGTCAGATGTCAATGTCAACCCTACGGATCAATTTTACTTCCTCCACAGCAGACTCTGCAGGGGTTGCAGGAACATGCAAGCAGAAAACATCACGACTTTCAGAGGGAGGCAGGATCTCAGATTCTTGACGGAAGCTGATGAGTTTTGATCAGAGAAGTAATCAGGGGCAGAATGTCTCCTCAGAGACATTCCCTAAGAATCATGCAATAAACATAATTAGCTGTTAACAGTGTTTGGTGAAGTAGCAAACAAGATGGAGATAGATAATCCTCCCACCTACGTGCACAAACTATTAGAGTTGCTCCAGCAAGCAGTACTCAGTTTGTAACTTTTCAAGGAGAAGGGATCTAATTAATAGGTTTTCATATAGATGAGTCCACTGGTTTTTGTGCAACTAGGGGGAGAGAAGATTAGAAAACCCTCTGAATGTACTTTCCTGTGGGTGTGTAGACTATTTTCTCTCAGAGAGCTCCCTTCGCTGGAGGTCGAATTTGTGGGAATGTTGAAGCTGGACAATTACTGGACTCAGCGTGGTCTGCTCTTATAGATCTTAAAGATCATGCCTGCCTGGTGTGTCTGAAACAAGTGTGTTGACTGATTGATGGCTACAACAGTAACTATGATCCAGGAAGACAAAATATTATTGCATCATGCCTCCGTGGGACATAGAGATAGGGAGGCCCAGAGCTGTTAAAAGAAAAAAGGGATGCCACCGGTCATGTGATACTGTAGCATCGAAACTCCACAGCTTGTCACGTTTGTATCATGTTGTGGACTATGCCTTATAGCTAAGATTGGTTCATGTTAATCGCATGAACCAATCTTAGCTAGCTATCTAGCTGGCTGACATAAAGTCATCTGTATGAAAGAAGTTAAACTTATTTTACATAAAACAAACTTGATGTATGTTCAAGAAATGTTTCCTCAAAGTTTGAATGCTTTACATAGCTCCTGCTGTCTATTCAGGTAATTACATGAAGGACCATTGTTCCATGTTGAAACGTGCAAGCATGTTCACACATACAGGAACACATCTTTCCTTAAACCTTTTGGAGTGGCAGAGTGTGGCAGTGGCTATAAATGAGGTGGGGTCAGAGAGCCGCACAAAATAATCCATGGTCAGTCTGGGAGTTAGTGAGGGTGTTTAGCATCCACGTCTTTAACGGCACACACAATCCACAAAGACCCATCCTAACTGGTCTGCCATTTCCCTCTGGAGGCCCCCTGTTGTCAAGAAGCCCTGTGGTAAGCACTTGTAAGGGAACAGGCTGTAGGTACACCTTGAATTCGTCCATTGTGTTTGACTTTAATCAGTAAGGTGGGTATGGCCCCCTGAGTTTGGACAATAGCCACGTCTTCCCAGATGTGATCTTTTTCTCTCTCCAGTGGCGTTGCCGGGCATACACGTGTCTCTCTCCGCTGGCTTTGCCAGGAAAACACCTTTCTTCTCACCTCTAGTGTTGCCTGTAGCAACTCTCTCTCCTTCCACTGTCAACCGTTGAAGACCTCCTCTCTTTGTTCTCTTGCAACAAAGAGAATACTCTCACTTTTGTCTGGCAAATTTGATATTAACTGGGCATTTAGCTATTGTAGCTTATTTACAACCTGGCTAAGCATAGGACTGTTTACATATGCCATTGTTCATGTTTATATCTGTTTTGTTACCAACGTTACTGTTTATATATTTGGATATTTGGTCTTTGGCTTCGCCACACCATCTAAGGGATAATACTAGGATTGCTTATCAGACACACAGGGTCTTGTATGCACCACAAACCATTTCCCTCTTCTAACATGGCATCGTAACCACACACAATAATATATACATTGGCCTTAGCCACACACACAAAGGGAATACTCGAACTTCACGCTGCACATAGGCTCGTTCTTGTTCACATTACATGTATGTTCGTGTACGTGCACACACATGCACGCGGAACTGTGGTGATCAAACAAAGGTACACACACTCATTCTCTCTGGCGCGCTCATAACAGCGCAACCCCGAGCCCACACACACACACACACACACACACACACACACACTCCCTCTCTCTTACACATCCCCACACTCCTTCACTTCATTAGTTAGTTACATATAGCTAGATAACATAATGTGTGTTATTTCTTATCATTGTGTAAATAGATACTTTGATTATATACGCTGGTTTATTTAATGTAACACAAGAACGAACGTTGCCAACCTCTTCTATTCAGAACTCGTATGACCTTCAACATTGCTATTAATAAGGTAACTTTGTTTGTAGTTATTACTTTAATTATTAATCAGAGTTCAAAATTGATAGTTTAATATATTTTATGAGACTGATATATTTAATTAGACTGATTTGTGGATTATCTTTTTCCAATCGGGTGAGATTAACAACATATTGCTGCTGTTGCAAGGACAGCACCAGTGTGTCTTGGTGGCCCTCGCGAAGACAGTATCACAATTAACACACAATTGCTCACACATTTACCCGGCGCCTGCTCACAGGGTAAGGTACCTACATAGTCTGGTACTCCCATGTAAGGCTGGTACAAGTTTCACCTACAGGGCTAATCTGTGACGTTGGCGTGGAGGATTGCCCATTCGGTCTTGATACATCCAACCATGAGTGTGAAAGGTGCCTTACACCCCATTTTTGTGCATATGCAATGTTTGTACATGAGGCCCCTGATCTAAATGGATTTCAGCCTCTCTCCGACAAATGAAGCAAATGGCAAAGCTCTCTCTCCTCCAACACTGGCCCCCTTGCTGTCACCCCCCTCCCTTGCTGTGCCGTAGAGTGTGGCGGCACAGCAGCACAGTCGACATCGTGGCTGAGTGACTGCGCTGCTGGTGGTGCGGGGCCTCGTGCCGCGGTGAGTCACTCTCTGGTGGACGCTCTGTTGGGACGGCTCTCATTTCTGGTGCCAGCGCTACGCATGTATGACAAATACGCCCCCTCCTTCTGTCCCCTTCCTACATCAACAGTGCCAACGTTACATCTGAATGACAAATATGTCCCAGTCCCTCCACCACCAGGCCCCCAAACGACCCCACACCCCCCCCACCCCTGCCTCCACTCAGCCAGCATTATCTCCCCCCCACAGCCTGCATCACCGTCCCACAGCACTCCTGTTTATGAGTAGGATGCTGGGGAATGGCAGGCTTACTCACGGGGAAGTTGGACGACGGTCCAGACATCTCGGCAGGGAATAGGGGGGGGGGGGGGGGGAGGAAGGGGAAAAATGATAAGAGATGTGAATAGATTCTGTCGATCCATCGAAGGCGAAGAGATTGAACGATTAGAAGGCAGCTGAAAGGGAGAATTGCTGTAAAGCCAATATGGTCTTTTTAAAGACAGGACACATGTGGTGAGGAGAGATAGAAAAGTTTGTGTGCTGAAGACAGACAGAGGCAGACACAGCGATGGCAGTGAGATTGGAGTTAAATGCTGGATAGATAGGGACGTGTGGACAGGAGAAGGAAAGACCAGAAAATAGCCTGACCAGCTGAACAGGCATACCAAGACTGTGGTGGGGGAGACTTGCTCACATAGAGAAGCTAACTTTCTGATGAGAGAAAGATGAGAGGAATTATGTCAGAAAGGAAGAGATATGGAAAATCACAAAGAATTGCAAGAGGGCAGAAATTCTCATATGTGGGTGGAACTACTCAGGAAACCAAGACTTGTTTATCTGACTCCAGATACTGCTGAGGATATTATGCCCTGTAATTCAATGCTTTTGATATTGCCGATGCATAGCACAATATGAGCAATATGAATGATGAGTAGTTCATGAATATGAACCACCAGTTACACGAGAGGATTACCATTGGAATGTCTCTATGTGCCCTTGTATCTGCCTTTTGGCATTTGGAAAGCAGTAGACAAGGGACATAACAATTCACAAACAAACACACACACGCACACACAAACACACACACTTTTACTTTATTAATCATTACTGCTGCAAGGTCCCTGTTGGAGTCAGCGGCGGGATGTTGGATGCACCTCATCACCTCAGCCTCCCCCAGCTGGTGCTCTCTGTCTCGGTGGGCCACATCAGTATTCATTGCCATGGATCTGGAGCCACACACACAAAAGACAGCAACCACTGTGCTCACCGTGCTCACGTATAGAGATCCTAGGCCCGTCCAAAGAATTAAAAGCACTTTTGTGACGGAGGACAACATCTAAATAGAATATATTTACTTCTTTGCGGGAGAGGCACTTCCCCGAAACCACTGGAGCAGGCAATCCTATGTTCTTATGAATAAGATTGGGTTGCATATCATAAAGCTCAATTGTGGGTCAAATGTGACTAAAAGGAATAGGGAACCAACTTACTTTCGTGAGAAAGGTCCAGATTTTCCCACGAGAGAGTTATCTTACAAGGCCAGTTAGTTCCATGAGGGATTGAAACCTGGAGAAAGGAGGACAGAGCTCCACTGTGAGGTTTGGTTACCTTGCATGAGAGTTAGTTTGGCCAGGAGAGAGGCTAATACTCTCTGAGAGAGACAAGTTAAGACACCATACTTATTAACAGATTGTATCTGTCACATGTTACACATTGGCTTTTCATAGGGACAGAATTTTGACAGATGATCAGAACGAAGATCCATACGAATACTATTATATACTGTACAAATAGCAAGTTGACATAAAATAATAAAATATTGTCAGCATATTCTGTTTAATACAGGCAGCACAATAAACCCGTGGCCAAAGCTCAGATTCTACAGAGAACTTTGGAATCTCCCAATACGTTTGTTTTCCTGCCACTTACCTGCTCCAAACGGAATATATTTTCTCTGTTGAGCAGCAACAGGCTGTCATTTACTGTGACTCAAGTCACTTTGAATGCAGCTTGCACAAAGAGGTGGTACTCTGGAAAATAAGAAATCACTAAAAAATATACAAAATATACCATAACTATTTGAAGTGTTTTACACAAAGGGATGCATATAGAGGAGGGTGGAGGAAAATGAACCTTTTTTTCCCTTACGTCTATAGCCAAGGAAATATGAAACAGAAATAAAACTAGAAAGCGTTTCGTGAACGAACTGCGAAAGTGTGCTTGCTCTGTTGCGGCCATGACAGAGAGAACAAGTGCTTATGAATTAACATGTATTTACATCTACTCAATCAGTGTAGTGGGGCCTTCTTCCAATATATTTTAGCAAGCAACCAAGCTCAACCATTATATTTTGGCTCCACTGATGTTTAGACATATGAGGGTATCTTTGCTGTTCTGTTTTTGTTTGCTTGTTTATTGTGAAAGGGTCTAGTGTGTTACATTTGGTCATAATAGTTCCAGAGTTTCGTTATACTGACTTACTGAGCTAAGTGAATTGTTGAAATTGTTATCTTAGTAAAAGGAAACATCTCTGCAACAATATTGGAATGAATGCGGTTACATAGCCAGCTTTACTTAAAGTTTATTGTAAGATAGGCCTATATGTTAGACTTAATGCAGTTAGAGTTAGACTGTAGGTCTAGTATCTAACGTAAGCAACACTTTTACTGTATAGCTAGAGAGCACGTGTATCACATTGGTTTATAGTCTGTCAAATAAGTTCTAGTTATTGGTGTTCGATGGCATAAAAAGTTAGTCTTCTCTTATAAGCCTAGTTAGTACATCTGATTAGAGCTAGCAACCATGAATTGCAGATTAAGGGGTCCCCTATCTCAGTGTTAGTTTTGGCAGCTATTTTAGTCACATTTAGTCATAGTTGTCCTTCTTAGTTTCAGTCTAGTTTTCGAAAACTGAGCACACTACAACAGCTACGCTGTGTCCAGGTACATCCTCAAACGTTTTTCAGTTAACCTAATGATTCAAGGGCTCTCATGAATCATTACTCCCAGGACACGGGTTAATGTTAACTCACGCTATCGGTCACGCTTAATCCTCTCCAACCACATTAGCAACAAAATTAACTGGTGAGCTAACAAGTTAACCATTATTTCAGTATTAAGCTACTTTTGCATAGCCCCGTACAGCTAGGATAGCTCACGTTACCGTAGTAGGAATACAAGCCTTAGCTCACTATATTCACACAACTAAATTCATGAATTACTTCACAGGTTTACTTCACAACTTGAATTAAGGAAATGATCCCTCGTTACGGCTAGCTGAAACTGCCAGTGGATACTCCCGTTACGTAGTGTTAGTAATAGTAGTAGTGTTAGCCTTTAGCCCCGTACTCAGATATTACAGCTGCTTAACACAGCTAGGATCATAGCACTGCTTAACGCAGCTAGGATAGCTAACGTTACGGTAGTGGGAATACAAGTTTTTCAAGTTCGCACGTACCTATTTATTCCAGTGAAATACTCGCACTGTAGAGCCCTGGTATGGAAGGTGTCTCTTAATAGTCCTAGTTATACAGTTGAATGGAGAGGAACAGAGAGAATAGGTTCCTTGGCGCAGGGTGTCAGTGAAGCACAGGTGCAAGCCAGTTTAATGAGCCTATTATGATGTCATAATGCCCCACAGTTCTGCCATGCAAGTCTATGGGGGAAAAAGGGGATAAAAACAGAGGAATAAAAAAGGAGTGACAAGGAGTACCGCCACGAATATATATAGCAGGTTGCACCGGATCAGGCCGGACGTTTTGATGTTTGAACGGCGTCTCTATCTCAAACGGGCGAGGAGTAGTTAGCTGCAAGAAAAGAAAACTAAATAAATAAATAAACTAAGAAAACTTATGAAGAACAATACTGTGCTTCCCTTCGGGCAAGCACACTAATTACAGAGGTTCAGGATGTGTGCCATTAACTGAAACCTTAGCAATATACCCAACTCAAATAGACTTCAAAATATGAGGTCTCAAAAAAGTGGTCTTGTGGCTCAACAGGCCCCATGTTAGGGATTAAAAAAGAACTGCTTTCAGTTCAGCTGACAGGGTAAGATTAAATAGAATTATTAATAATTAAATCCCCCATTCTGCTGATTTTATTGGTGTTCATGAATTAAATATTAATTCTTTCAGGAACATTTACAGTTACCCAGTCACACATCCATGTAAGGGGTAAATTGATCCAGCTTATAGGGTAAGTTAATCCACCTGAGAAAAATATTGTATTAACCAGATTTTAAAGTATAATTCGAAATAGAAATATTAATAATGAAATCCCCTATTCTTCTGATTTAATTGGAGGTCATAAAATATTGAAAACTAAAATAAAATGAAATATAACTAATTTGTCTACATTTCTGAAAGCTGAGCCCGGTTTGCCAAATCACTAGGATTAAGAACTAGACATGGAAGTCTTAAATTGAGTGGAACATGTATTCTTTTGATTCAGATTATTTATTTTTCACTCTCAGTGTAAACTAGCAACTGTATGGTTGGCAAAATTACAAACATTTTAGGCTATAAACATAATATAATCACTAACATGCCACATAATGTTCTGAATATCCATGTTATCACGACATTTGTATACTAACATAGGTACAGAAAATGCTATTTAAAATAGCAAAACAAGAGTGATGCTTTTACATTATTCACAGGTAGGGAAACAAAACTAGTACATGACTATGGAGCTCCTATCTGTTTTTCCCGCTGTTATAATACATCTAAAATATGGAACGTAATGTCACTTTTTTAACGCCCAAATATTTTACTTTCTTCCACAGAACAAAGATGAAAATGACGAATGCAAACAAAATGTAGGGTCCCATGACAAAAATGAGGTATGGTTGCCCTGACACAATCACACACACACACACACACATACACACACACACACACACACACACACACACACACGCACACGCACACACACACACACATAGTATATATATGTGGAGACAAGCAAAGTTGCTTGATGGTAACTGGAGGTTACATGGAGGTAGTAGCCATTTAACCATAATTCACATTCATCAACACATCCACATAGTTAAGGGGCAACATTGGCTTAGCATAGGAGATTTGATTTTTCAGGAGGAGTGATGTTGTCAAGGCCCTTTTGTCTTTCCACTCATTAGCTGGAGTGTGCCTGAAAGAAACCGCGACTCTGACATCTTTAAAACTGAAGCCCTGCCACAAGCACTTCTATGCAGTGTGAATCTCTGTATTCTTTATCTAATTATAGCTCCGATAGCATTTCGCTATGACTCATACTTCCTAATTAAAGGTTAAACTGCAGAGTTCTTTGTTGTGAGAGGGATGTAGCTGCCACCAATGTTTTTCTTGGTATTTTGTCAGCATCTCTCCTTCACAGCATTACCCCCTAAGCATAGATAAACAAGCCGCTGCAGCTTCCTTACACTCGCGCTACCCAATTAGCTGGGAATATACTGGATGTCTTTTTCTCATAGGGGAAAGCATCTTTGTCCTGTCTACATATATTCCCAAAATGTTCCCTGCAGTAACAGCTGCATTGTAATGTCAATTAAGTCTGGGATGAAGATAGCTGAGTGTTTATTTTGGCCAGTGACATTGTTGAAGGGTGACTGGTTCAATAGACACATGTAGGGGGCTGCTGAGATTTTGTTGCATTGTTGACAGTGAGATGGTTTTATTTCTGATTCAGGTGCTCTATAGTAACATGTTAATTTGAACCTGTATATACATACGCTGTGAGTCACCACTCAAGAGGAGCTATGGTTTTCAACAGACAAATCCTCTCAGAGTGACATATGATCCTGCGTTCAGCTTTTAGACCTGCCATGTGGCTCTGTAGTAATCAACTGAATTACTCCTTGACACCAATGCCATTTGCAGAGCTATTACATCAGTCTAGAAATGACCCAGCTGGGAAAGATCCGTCAGGCTTGACTAGATGGTTGCAGCTGATTTATCTTTATACATGCTCTTCCCAAACGGTTGAATCTTTTGGTAAAGTGGATTGCAACTTGCTTGTTGCTGCTTGGAATGATTATGCAGTAACTTTACACTAGAAAATGCATCAAAGACAGTCATGATGTTGATGTCCTAATGTTGTTGCCAGGGGAACAGGCCAGATTGCCACAGAGAAGGTAGCAGATGCAGTCAGATACTCTGAGTTTATTCTTTCTAAAAGACTGTAGCTGACATATTGTGCGTCAGATGAAACCTCAGGATCTTTCAAGTGGAATCCATTTGCACATTGTGCACACATGGTACATGATCGACACACAAGCATAATATCTGGAAGCAGGGTCATTTTTGACTACCTCACCTGGTCCTGAAATGCCCCCACTTTACTGTGGATCACATATTAAAGGTTCAAGATGAAAGAATTTTTGAAATACTGCTCATTTCCAAAAATTCACTGTGGCGTCCTCTGTGCAGCAGGGTAATTAGGCTTTGATTGTTTTGAGGTCTCAAAAGGATGGGATTTTGAAAGATGATCACACTTAATTCAATTGTTATGTGTATCAGTATGAAAGAGCCAGTAAGCTATTCAACTCAACTGACAACGAGAGTAGTTTTTTATAGAGGAATTGTTATGTGTATCAGTATGAAAGAGCCAGTAAGCTATTCAACTCAACTGACAACGAGAGTAGTTTTTTATGGAGGAATTGAATTGACCGTGGTTGAGGTAGTTAACTTCCCCTCAGCAAAAACAAGTGTTAGGGTACAATGACCTTAGCTTACAACTGACCAGGGATATGTAAAAGTCTTCTTAAATAACAAATAGCAAAGGCAAGAGAGGCTAATGACAAACATCACTAATACTCATGGTCTGCTAATGAGGAACCACTGTGCTGTTTGATTGTGTGCCTACACTCTGGATATGTTATGCATCTGATTTCACAAAGGTGTATTTATGTTTGTCAGGAAATGTATTGTTTGGACCAAAAAAAGTTAATTTGTAGGAGTGAATATCTGGCATACACAAAATGACATACAGCCGCGGAAAAAATTAAGAGACCACTTCAAAATGATCAGTTTCTCTGGTTTTACTATTTATTGGTATGTGTTAAAGTAAAATGTACATTTTTGTTTTATTCTATAACCTACTGGCAACATTCCTACCAAATTTCAAATAAAAATATTGTCATTTAGATCATTTATTTGCCGAAAAATGACAATTGGTCAAAATAGCAAAAAAAGATGCAGTGTCTTCAGATCTCGAATAATGCAAAGAAAACAAGCTCATATTCATTTTTAAACTACACAATACTAATGCTTTAACTTAGGAAGAGTTCAGAAATCAATATTTGGTGGAATAACCTTGATTTAAAATCACAACTTTCATGTGTCTTGGCATGCTCTCCACCAGTCTTTCACATTGCCGTTGGGTGACTTTATGCTACTCCTGGCGCAAGAATTCAAGCAGCTCGGCTTCTTTTCATGGCTTGTGACCATCCATCTTCCTCTTGATCACATTTCAGAGGTTTTTTTATGGGATTCAGGTCTCGAAATTGGGCTGGCCATGACAGGGTCCTGATCTGGTGATACTCCATCCACACCTTTACTGGCCTGGCTGTGTGGCATGGAGCATTGCCCTGCTGGAAAAAACACTTCTCAGAGTTGGGGAACATTGTCAGAGCAAAAGGAAGCAAGTTTTTCTTCCGGGACAACGTTGTACTTTGCCTGGCTGAGGTTTGTAAAAGACCATAAGGATTGAACCAAAGCGGACTGGAGGGTCTCCTAGTTCGTCTTCTCTGATGAGTCCAATTTTCAGCTTTGCCCAACACATGGTCGTCTGATGGTTAGACGGAGACCTGGAGAGGCCTACAAGCCACAGAGTCTTGCACCTACTGTGAAATTGGACTCATCAGAGAAGACGAACTGGGAGACCCTCCAGTCCGCTTTGGTTCAATCCTTATGGTCTTTTACAAACCTTTTCTTTGCATTATTCGAGATCTGAAGACACTGCATCTTTTTTGCTATTTTGACCAATTGTCATTTTTCCGCAAATAAATGAACTAAATGACAATATTTTTATTTGAAATTTGGTAGGAATGTTGCCAGTAGGTTATAGAATAAAACAAAAATGTACATTTTACTTAAACACATACCAATAAATAGTAAAACCAGAGAAACTGATAATTTTGAAGTGGTCTCTTAATTTTTTCCGCGGCTGTATATCTTCAACGTTTTTGTTGACTGTCTGAGTTGGCTGTATAGAGGAATCGCCTAGATATTGCAGAGGATTCCCAGATATCAGGATTTATAAGCTTTCATATAGGCTCAGTTACCCACCCTCATTATTCTATTGCTTTGACTAGTTCCTTGTTGGGTTTCCTCTTCGAGCCTCCCTGATCTCTTCAGCACTTGCGCCTTAACAAGCCTTTATTCAACTTGTTTCTGAGTACATTTTTAAATCTGTGCTCTATAAATTCTGTAATTTAATTTTTGCTGTGATTTCCCCTCTAAGAGTCTCTGTTTTGGTGAAGCAATTGTTTACTCAACTATCCTCAGGTTAATGGAATCAAGTAAGGGTCATTTTTAGTGCTGTCAATCACTTAAAAAGGTAAATAATTAATCAATGATTGTGATTAATTGGGTTAGGTTGAAGCTTGTAATAATGGATATTTATTTTACAAATCACAGAATTGATGGACAATCATCACAAAAAAGTATATTTAAATTAAATTAGTATTGTTCATTATTATACGGTTCCTCAAGATGCTGCAGAAAGTTCCATTGAATTGAATAGGTCATCCCAATGTTTGGAGGTCCGATCTTCTCAATAATGACTGCTGAAAAAGATACATAACTGCTGCCCTTGGCATTGTGCTTCTGAATCAAATCTTTCATATCATTCCACAAGTAGTCTGCTGTAGTACAGACTCATGTCATTTATTGTTACTTAAGGTCAGCAGCTAATACATTGTTAAATGAAAAAGTATTTTTTTTCTCAACGGAAGCCACGAAACAGCAATAAAATCATTGTAATGAAATATTGTGTGAAAAATCTTTTATAGTTTTGGCAAGTAACCATATAATACACTGGATAATGTGTAATACACCAGTAGGTATTAGAAAACTAAATAGATGAAACGGTACACATACACAAAACAAGTTATATCTCTGTGCTTGAAACCTACATGAGACTTAGTTTTTTTTACACATTCAGATACGTGCACGCATGTTATGTACACAAAAGGTTATACAACTGCAGGCTGTCAAATTATCTAAAATCTATCTGAAATATGAATGGCCCTTGTTTGATTCCATGCAGATTGTTCAGGTTTCAGGTCCTGATAAAATCACTGGAATGCTGTCATAGTTTGTTCCTTAAATGAAATAGCTTTGCCAATTAAGTGCACTAATTGAATCACATCTTAAGATTTGTCTAAGCACAACATAAATCCTGAGTGTCTGTGGACAAAATGCAGCATGCTGTTTGTGAAATTAATCCATTTTGAAACACAGTATACTTACAATCTACAAAATCAGCATGTGAACATAGGGCTTGCATTCTAAGCATTGTACCATTCCATTTCTGTGAACTAACCTCTTCTGGCTTTTTTAAGCATGAGCAGCATACCATATTCATTGTTAGGTATTGGGTTTTCTTTGAAGAATTTCCTAGTTTTGTTGTTTTAACCTTCCTGACACAGGCCTTATCTAGACCTTTTTTTTCTTCCTGATATTATAATTAATATTATTATGCTATGTCTTAGATATATAAAACTGTTATTAAAACTTGATCTTGATCATATATTGCTACACTATGCAACCATTTGCAGGTGTGTTTAATGTGAAAACTTTTAAAACTTTCAAATCTTCATATTATTTTGATGGAATATGGAAAATTAACAAACCCGTTCCCAATAGCAATCTAGGCTACACACTATGAAGATCTGTGATTCGGGTCGAAACACCCTGAGAGAAATGTAAGAAAAGCCTTCACAGCACAACGTCATGCACAATATCTCCAAACTACGCTGGCTGTGGTAATTTCAATGTCTTCACCTATTTGAGAAAATGCAGGGAGAGAAGACACAATTAGGACACAGTGTATGATAAGCCATTTCTACCAAACTCTTCCATTTTCCTGTCCTCCTTCGCATCCCACCCTCCTTGCACCTTGTATTTGGTCTTCACCAACTAAGTCTCGCCACCCTTTTTCTCATCTCTCTCTCTTTCTGTCTCATTCTCTCTCTTTCACACACACACACACACACACACACACACACACACACACACACACACACACACACACACACACACACACACACACACACACACACACACACACACACACACACACACACACACACACACACTCACTCGCTCCAAAAGTCAGGCACCCAGTTAGAATCCCATCAGAGCTCCAGGTTGAGAGGGTCAATTATTTACAGCGTATGGCCCAGATTGCAATTACTGTGATGGAGGCGGCAACAGCAGCAGCGCTCTCTGAGATGCTTTCCGGACCGTAGGGGTGTTCGAGCATGATCCATGCCAATGTCCCCATCACTACCCATCCCCCCTCCCCACCCTCCTCCCACACTTGCATCTCCCCTCCTGTCCAGTGACTGCACCGGCCTCAGTCCTCTGTGGTAACACTTGTGGAAATTACCTGACAGAGCCAATATCAGGTTATTACCCAGCCTAGCGGGTACTCAGCTGTCACCGTTACCAGGGGCCATCACATGTGATATTGTGGTCCGTATGCACACAATTCATCTCCCTGACTGAAAATTAAATATTTATTTATTTTTGCCTCACTGCCACTTTTGCATAAACTACAGAGTGCTATTATTGTCTGGATAATTCACACCCATCCCAGGAGACATAGACATTATACAAAGCTGTAGGATGTCAATACAAAATGCTATAATAATCCATATACAGATAAACCTTCAGTGCATAGTCGCACAGTAAATGTGGGGGTAAAAAGGGTAGAATTAGATCAAACATAGAAATAGTCACTTCTTGACCAGAATAACTGAGGGCAGAATAATGTGATTTCCTCTCTGACGATTGACTGGTGATATCATGCTTGCTAATTGATGAGTATCAAATAAAGCAATCCAGTTACTGATAGTTTATGATAAGATAGCTTCATGCATCTCTGTTCAGATGTTCTTCACCTACTTCTGGGTTACCCTGTATAACGTAACCAACATATTGGCTGTGCTTACCTTTGCTGTAATTACACCATACACTATATTCAGTAGCGCTGGAAGAGTTACCCCAGGTAAGGGGAAGGGTCAAATCCAGCAATTCCAGCAAGAAAAGCCCATGTTGCATGAGCTCAAAGCTCCACTAAATGTAATTAGTGGTTTTAAAAGCACTTATAATCAAATAAGATAAGAAGCATGGGCCAGTAAAGCAATTGGACTTGCATCCAAATGGTGGAAATGTTTAAATCCCAGAAATTCCCACCCCTTTAGGCTCCAAGCTAGGGCCTGGTGAAGGTCTCTTGTTTGTGTACTTGAAGGTAAACATCATAATCCATCACCTAATTTCTGAAAATATCCAGTGAAATACTGAGCTGTCTCATGGACATTCCCACAAGGTATCAGAGAATTAATTGAAAAAATACCCCATTCCAGCAGGACACATGTGGGACACCTTTGAATAAGGAGGCAATGAGTTGACTTGTCCAGACCAGTACGTTGTTGCCAAATTGCTAAATAACAGCTGTGTTTTTGAACAGCAAATATAACAACTGAACATAATATTATTATGTGTACATTTTGTAAATATAACTCCAGTCTAGTAGAGGAAATCTTGCTTGCGATAGTTGTTTACCTCACTCCAACATTTAATGTGGTTTGCAAAAGTTAGCTGTAAGTCAGCTAGCTAGCAGTTACTCATAACTTTTGTATCATAAAGCCTAGCCTACTTCCTCTTTTGCAAGAATGATACAAGAATGTATAATTGTATTTTTTTTATTCTCCCAGAATAGCAGGAGTGCAGAGTTTAGTGAACACTGAAATAGCAACGTAATAATAATAAAAAAGAGATTGTTGAACCTAGGCTCTCGTCCTGCTTGACCTTCGGATGCGTTTTGATACAGTCAACCATCGCATCCTTCTGTCCATACTGTCAAGTAGGGGCATTTCTGGAAAGGCGCACTCCTGGTTTGAATCTTACCTCACTGGGCGCTCGATTAACGTGTCATGGCAAGGTCAGCTGTCTGTACCTCACTGCCTCACCACAGGGGTGCCTCAAGGCTCGGTGATGGGACCACTTCTCTTTGCCATTTACACCACCTTGTTGGGCCCTATCATCTGATTGCATGGTTTTTCCTATCACTGTTATGCCAGTGATATTCAACTGTTTCTGTCTTTCCCTCCTGAGGACACCACTGTCTCTGCGTGAATCTTGCTGATATATCCACATGGATGAAAAATCACCACCTTCAGCTAAACCTTGCCAAAACGAAACTGATGGTCTTTCCAGCCAAACAGCTCATCCACCACTAGTGAGCATCGTTTGGCTCTAGTGTCTGTGCAAATACGGCAATCCAGACTATTCTCATTTGTAATTCCATCTCTTCAGAGAGCACCTCCCTTCCTAAACTGGCACTTTGACTAGTGCTAAACTTGCACAGTGGTTACATTCCTGCACCTTCTTTTCTTTTCTATTTCGTTACATTTTGTAAAGTTGTTTTTATTGTTACACCGGGGTTCTAATGCTTGAAGCTTGACTGTTCTCTCCCTTGTCTCTCTGATTTCCCGCGATCGAATACAAATCATTTCAAAACTGTTATAAAATGCAGTTTTCTGGATGTTTTTGTTGATATTCTGTCTCTCACTGTTAAAATAGACCTACCATTAGAATTAAAGATCATGCATTTCTTTGCAGGTGGCCAAACTTGCGAAATCGACAGGGGGTCAAATACTTATTTTCCCCACTGTGTGTGTGTGTGTGTGTGTGTGTGTGTGTGTGTGTGTGTGTGTGTGTGTGTGTGTGTGTGTGTGTGTGTGTGTGTGTGTGTGTGTGTGTGTGTGTATCAAGTTGCTTCACCTAAAAAATTGTCACCAGCCACCACTTCAGCAAATAGAGTACGGGGAGTATTCAAATGAATGTGTATAAGTAGTCTCTTTGACTTTATTAATAAATGTGTATAAGTAGTCTATCTGACTTTACAAATGAATGTGTGTAAGAAGTCTATCTGACTTTACATGGCTGCAGAGTGACAGTATTGGTTGCTACAGCCGAGTCACAGTCATGGGGATATCCTTTATCAATTCCACTCTCACTCCTGTCATTTTACTTAATTTGACATTTCAGATTTCTGATCTGTGGTACTTCCAAAGATGCAGGTGTACTGTTTTAGGTAGGCTACGTCCAGTTGCTGTGAACAATGTCACTGGACACTGTCAAATGCATTTCATTGTGTTTCCAGCGTCTGGGTTATTTGCATTTCATTGTGTCTCCAGCATCTGGTTAGGTTTTTTTTTTTTTGCAGGATCTGGTCCAGTAATCATGCCAAAACATAAAACAAACAGACTGCTTATTATAACCAGTGTAGGCAGTGGTGTCATCCAGCAGTGGATATACAACTTAAATGCTGCAGAGTAACTGAGGAGGAAACACAGAGAAATTCAAACCGCTAAAATTCCCTAATGATGCTGTCAGTGTCAGGGCTATTTTGCGAGGCATCTCTACCCTCTGTGGACTAAAAAAGTTTAGAAAGAAGAGCCTCAGAACTTGCTGATTGCAAATTACTTTAAGCGATAAAATCTGCTGAATACTGTGTGAAAAGAAAATATGCCTGGCTCAGCTACAGACACTGAAACTACATTTCAACTTACATATTCACCTCACCTTGTTATAGGCTCAACTGCACTACATTTCGTTGATATGCTCATCCTCACTGCATTTCTCTGTTATACTGTATATATGGTGGGGTTTTTTCCCCCGCTTTTTTTTCTCTACAAAACAGTGCTGTTTTAAAGGTGTTGTTAAATCACCTGTGATTTCCACTATTTTAGGCAATTGATGATCAGTGGTATTATCTGGAGTGCCCAAACACAAACCGAGATGCTCACAGTCAGTGGAAAACATTGAAGTGTTTGCACTACTGCCTACGATCAGGCTTTGTCACTTCATACATCACAGTTTAATTATTCTCAAAAAGAGGTCATAAGGATACAATAATAAAATCTTAGGAACTAGGTAAATAAGGACAGAAAATATTACTGAAAGGCAAACATCTAAAACACAAAATCCAGCATTTTTTTAAATAGTTTCCAACAAACTCATACACACACGTGTTTGTGTGACTGGGGTCTCTGGGAGAGCACACCTTTCAAATCTAAAAAGATGCTAACAAAGCGCACCTTTCAAAGCATTTTGAAACATGGTCATCATGAACATGAGCAGTTTAGTAATGAAATGAATGTAAGCCCGATCAACTTCTTGAGGATGAGATATGAATAGTGGCTACTTGTCACAGAACACTGGACTGTCACTGGATATGACCCCGGATTTATCCAGAGAAGCCAATTAACTCGCTGAAATTAAAGCAGCGAAATGAGTGAGCAAAGTGAGTTAAATAAACACCCTCATATCATTTAGATTTCATGTTGTTACCTCTCTGGTTTTAGACCCCCTGCATGGTGTCAGCTATAAAGATAACAATCAAACAACAAATTTACTACTGCGAGGTCATCTCCCACATATCCTGTGGTTTGGCATTCCATGCACATCTCTCAATAATCCAGGGCATTTTTGAGTCCTGCGCAAACACATTCAGTCCAGCTGCCACCACAGGGAGGGGACTGGGGGGGGCGGAGTTGCAAAAAAAGCACCCAGCAGCATTTAGTATTCTCACCAACACGCGTCCTTGAGTCCCCAATTCCCAACACATTTCTTTTCTGCTATACAGTATTGACGAGAGACGAAGATGGGCTTTAACTGGACAAAGGAACAGAATGTATGTGGGGGGGGGGGGCTGGATGGCATAGCGATGGGCCTATTGTTCCCACAAGTCAAAAAGAATGGGCTGCCCTCTACACCATAGACATGTATAGGTAGACGCCGCCTCCACTGCTTCTCGGCGAAACGCGTCGCCGCCATATTGTTACAGGAGCTCTCTGACGTCAGAGGTCTGTCAAACGTGTCAAACAACCGCAAGTTGCCAGGAGCTGCGGTTTATCTGGATACAAATCACGATAACCTTTTACATTTCGCAACCAATTTCATGGAGTATTCAAGGGTTTATGCTCTACGTGAAGTGTGTGAAAAAGATTTGCCTCTACATTACTTTGAATCTCGCTAGTTAAATCGCCAGTCATTCATGTGCATGGGTCTATGATAAACGCGCACCTTTCTTGCACAGCTTGTGCACTTTGAAAATACTGAGAAGATCTATAAACTATCGAAATAGTGCTTCTTTAGTTACTACGTATTGACCATCATTAAGAGAAAGAGCATACATCAAATAGTGAGACACTGGCAGTCAGTGTGTTTTTCATAGTTTAATAGTTCCTAACCCACACACTGACGATGGCGTAAGGCCGAAACGCGTCTGTACGAAAATAAACTGGTCTTATTTCTAAAGAGAAAAGCTTGAGAGTGCGGTTTTTATTCTACTAATAGTTAACATTCTTTTACTCGCACCCGAAAACGCATTTATATATATTTTTTGAAGTGCGCCTATCCCTACTTATGCTCTACACCATATCACCCCCTCCCTGACACACACACACACCAGGGCTCCTGCCCCAGTAAAGATATGTGTGATGAAGAATGCCTTCCCCCTGTAACGGGCTGCCAGTGCTGGGTTAATTTGCTTGGTGTTATTGACTGTAACCCTCTTGCATTGCAGACTAGCTGTACTGGTGGGGGTTGAGATGGGACTTCTTTCAAACCAGAAGGGCCTGAGGACGATGCATAATCAAGGCTTCATCTCAGAGACAACTTGGACAGGGCTGGATTGAAAACAGTAAAAGTTATATTATTGGAACAGTGTATAGCACTAGTATTTATTAGTAGACACGACATTACATAACAGTCTGTTACACAGTTTTATAACTCGACAGCCAGGGACATTGAGAAAATTGCACATTAAAGATATTTCATGGAACTTTATCAGAGGTGGCTCTTTTTTACACGTAAGTGGCAAGCGTCTCTTGGTGTTCTCAGGTGTGGAGAGGTCCACGAGGAGAGAAAACCATAAGTGACAGGCCAGTTCTCCCTGGGTGCCACATACAGAATGGGTTGGCTTCTCCCTCGCCTTCCCTGTCTGCCCCCATGGCTTCAGCTAACTGCCACGGGGCAGTGGAGTGTTAAATCGCATGGCGGTTATCTCATTATGCCTCATTTAGCCAGAGCTATTGGCCCATCTCTCATTTTTGACAAGTTTCTTAACTGTCTGAAATTGTGGCATGGCTCTGTGATTGGGTGTTGGTGGACACAGACATGGGCTGGGAAAGGGGGTGGGGGGCGGGGTGGGGTGCAGTGTGGAGGGAGGATTCGTTGAGGGGATGTCTGTCACCTGATAGATCTGATAAAGCCCTGTATGTGCTGCCATGGAAACAGAAAGGGAAGAGATGGACTACCCCATTACAGTTTCACACTCAGAGATGCCCTTAAGAACACGGCGGGAATGCCCCCACCCCTCCCTCTCCGTCTCTCCCTCTCTCCATCACACTCTCTGATAGGAGACACAGGGGGAAGCATTATTGTTAGCGTAATGTGCTAGCTAAAACAAGCTCTGTAAAATGTGTTGTGACAGCTAGATAAAGACAAAAGGTACAGGGCCAATATGTCTCGCGGAGAGGACATACCACAGCAGTCCATTAACTGCCTTTTCTCCATTCTGCTTCATCCTCAGAAAAGTCAGAGAGGAGGAGAGAACAAAGACAGACTAGATACAGTAGCTGACCCACTGCCTTGTGCTACTAGTATCAAAGAAGCTAAGGGAAATTGGATTGTGGAGTATCCTACCCACCACTCGATCCCATTTGCAAGGTGTGAAATAGGTGTCTGAGCACCTGCCGGTTATTCAGTGCCATCAATACTACCCATTTGTATTCGTGATGGATTGTGTTAACACTTTGCATGGTTCACTCCACTACTGGATCCATCCTGCCACACGCTGTAGAAGAGGAATCCTTCTCTGAGCTAGTCTGCCTCTCACTCGCTTTCTTTCAAGTGACACAGGACTGATGAAAGTGCGAGAAAAAAATGTAAGAACGAGTGGGTGGGGAGCATGCAAGAGTACAAAGGCAGAAAGAAAGTCAGTCAGTATGAAAGAAGGCTGGCTTCCCCGGAGAGAGGAGGGGGTTCCCCCTCCGTGGGCTGTGGAGCCATGTGCCCCCGCGCTTTGTGAGAGTTTCTCTCCGCAGCCAACATCAAAGATCCGCCCATAATATCTGACTAATGCTGAGGCCCTAATGAGATCATCTCGTATTTACTCTGCACTCTGTTTACAGGGGAATTGATGAAAGGACCGGAGCGTCTGTAGTCTGGGCTCGGTGGTTTCACCATGAAACTGACTTCGACAATGGCAACTATGCGAATGCTGCGCGTGGACAGCCATGCCTGTCTTCTTTTGATTCCAGAACATTCACACAATAACAGCTGTAGGAGTGCGGGGGTTTAGGTGGAGGAGTGCATGGAAGTGGCCCACCTTGGGAGACGTGCTTTGATTTCTAGCTTGTCTGTCTGCTCTGCGCAGCTTTGAAGTGGGGAGGTTCAAAACAAACCTGGGAATCTGTCTGACTTGTTATCCTGCTCTTGACTCTCATTGTCTCTCTCTCTATCAAGAGGTTGTTTCTTATGCACAACAAACCTGACATCACATCCGAAGGTCAGAAACCATCAGGGGAGGCCTCCATGTTTGACTCTTTCACAGATTGGTTCTATATCACGCAGAGCAGTGCCTCTTCTTTTGTTAACTTCCTGCCCAGGCTTTTGTTTCCTTCCAGAGCATGCCGGCATCAGAGAGGCAGACACAGGGAGATGGCAGCTGATTTAATGCGACTCCTGCTGTGCTTTGATACCGAAAGAAACTCGATAGGAGGTTATTTTTTTTTAAAATATTCAACCAGTCAGTCCCTCTATTATGAAAACACTAGAAGAGGAAGATACTTCAGTTGATCCCGGGAGCAGAAGAGCATGATGTAGCCGTGGTGCGTGGAGAAGCTACTCCTCGCTTCATTAGACCCTTAACTCTGACCTACTTTTCTCTCATGCAGGTGCCAGAGATGAAGAAGGAAGGAACGTTCTAGACAGAGACCATTTGTCCCTGTACTGCCCACCAGCCTTTTACCTTCATCCAGATTGTCAGCTGATTTGAAATTCCAAGCTACGATCCCACGGGGGATTGGAAGCAGGTAGAAGGAGAAGAAAAGGTCGTCCCTACACAGCTCAGAACTTAAATATCTTTAAATTTCAAAGTAAATCATTAACCTGCTTTGATAAAGCCACTGTGTAAATATTTTGTGCAGTAAAAAGCGAAACATATATTATAGGATATGCAGTGAACAATAAGTAAAAATATACATATATATTTATTGGTATGAAAATTGATTATTTGCTTGTTAATCTATAAGGCTACATACACTCATATAGTTTGAGGTAATTCTCTCAGACATCTTTGCTGAAATATCAGACCTGTTTTTTCTTTTTTCCCTCACAAGCAATGTGTGTATGGTTAGTTCCAAGAATGAGAGATTGTAAGTAATAACCCAATCACATGAATATGTAGTTGACTAGCTATTAGAAATAAAACTTGGTAACATTTGCAAGACAAATCATATAATATCTTCTACCTTATTCTCTTGATAAACCATCATACCATCATACTTAGGCTAGTGCATAATATGTATGGCTATAGGTAAATAAGGTAGATGTATGTAAGTGCCAATGCAAAAACACAAACATTAGCAATAAGATGACATTACCAGCAGCTGTTTCACCAGTTACTCAGTTGCATGTGAGACTGGTTAGGTAGCAAATGCATTACTCAACAAATATGTCTTAAGTCCCACTGCCTTCAAACAAATACTTGCCTCATGTATTATAAATCTAACAAAAAGTTAGTGTTGTGCAGAATTTAGAGCATTAGTAACCAGTAAACCTTGCTATGGTTAGCCTAGGAAACAATGCAAATGCACTTTGCTATCCTTGTTTATAACATACAGCAGTCAGAGAAATTCAGTTGGTGCTGTTCCACTGATCAGCCTTGTGGGTGGAATTGGTACTTAAGTTGTCCTTAAGTTATTCAGGGATTTCAGAATCATGTTGAAATAGTGATGCAACATTGGTAAAAGTACTTCTGTGGTTCTCTGTTGTAGGACCGTCTGGAGGGTTGTCTTGTCTCCAGTCTTTGCCTATGCCATTAACCCTTTAAACTTGTTCCTGACTTTCATCCCTTAATCATATAACACTTTAGTGGGGTGTGTAAAGTTAAGCCAAATTGTATGTGTGTGAGAGAGTTTGCACCCGCACAATTTGAGGTGAACCAAACCTACTGTCAGAGAAAGCTCTGTGCAACACATACCGTCACATGCGCAATCATGGCCCCATGTTCAAGACATATTCCTTTATGAGAAAAGAGTGGATCTTTGGCTCTGTTGCAAACTCAGTGGTACTTTGTTAAACCAACTATTCAACCATTTTCCATGTCCCTTCCTGACCCATATGATCCCACCCCTCTCCCGAGTCTAGTCTCCCTTCGATTGCATCTTCCCTGCCTCTTCCCAGGCAGTCTGTGGGTGTCACTCTGTCCCCTTTATCATTTTTATCACCGAATCTGACTTTGAGTGCCAAAGCTAGACTCGCTACCCTCGCTGTGAGACAGCTTTAATTAAAATGGGTTGGGGATTGTGAGGACGGTGCAGGCCGAGAGAATTGTGTGCAGGGGAGGTGCGACGCCTGTGAGGAGTGGTGGTGATTCTCATGACATTTTTATTGCTTGTGTAATCCCTGTATTCACACAGGCTTTTGGAGGGATGAGTGGTGAATCTTCTGCCATCCTGCCAATCTCGAACCACTCACCCCAACCTCCATAGTCTGCCTAGGTCTTTATTGCTGTCAGTCATCACAGTGGGAAAGGGTACTGCCACTTACTCTTGTTATTATGAAAAAGATCTCTCCTCTTAAGAATGATAGAAATACTAGGGGCCATCCCATGATTGGCTGACATTTACCCCCCAAAAAATCACTTTTCCAGCAAAAAAATGCACAGGAAGAGCCAACACCATGAAAAGCCTAGAGTGAGCCAATTTTCTCAAAGTTGGCTCGCTGTCTCTACTATGCTAACAAACATGGTGCTAGTCAGATATTTTGTGTTAAATTGCCATATTCAAGGTCACAGATAGTGTACACTTACACAAGGCTGGTCTGGAGTCTGGAACATTATGGTTTTGGTTTGTAATTGACATTTGACATTTGACAAAGGGCTGTCTGGACAGAGTGATTGTGAATTGACATTTGTACAGAAAAAAAAAAAAATTAATTCATTATTTCACCTGCTTGTTTCATTTAGTTTTTCACTCAAATTTACCCAAAAATAAAAGAGGACACCTGCTGGTCCATGTCTATCATGCCTCCCGCCCCCTTCCACACAAACACCAATAGCCACAAGCAAACTCACACATACTCACACACACACACACACACACACACACACACACACACTCCCATTTTATACCACCTCATTTTGCCAGGGGGTTAGTGGAGCGTGCTGCAGTCAGAACAAGTGAATAATAAAGTCTGTTGGTGTGTGAATTTGTATGTGTGTGTGTATTAAGGTGCAAACAAAAGGGAATTATTAAGAGGGTGGGAGAGGGAGAGAGAGGGAGAGAGAACATAACGAAGGGGGGTGGGACAACAAAGAATGAGAAAGGGCCAGTTAGCGGCAGCAAAGAGAGCAAAGGGGATAGGTGGAATGTGTGAAGCAGCGAGAGAAAGACTGAACAGGAGACTGAACACAGAGAGACTGAGAGCGAGAGACTGAGAGAGGAACCCAACGAAAGAAAAGGAGGAATCAGAGGAGGAGGAGTGTGGGGGGGGGGAAACAAAACTAAAGAAGCAACGGCCGAGCATAAAACCAGAAGACTGCCTGCTGAATCACTAGCCTCCACCTCCACAATCACTCGCTCTCTCCCTCTTCCACCCATTTGTCCTATTACTAACTGTGGAGGAGGGAGTGACTGTGTGTGAGTGTGTGTCCGTGTGTGTGTGTGTGAGAGAGAAAGAGAAAGGACACCAAGCTCCGCCATTCTCCCCACCCCCCTCTCCACAGAACCACATCCACTCTCCGCTCAACGCTCTCATTCATCCACAGCCCCCTTCCTCCGTCCTCTCCTCTCCTCCCCTCCTCTCCGCCCATTCTCTCTTCGGTTATTCACTCTCCATACTTCTGCCTCTCCCTCTCTTTCTCATTCTCTCAACCCCCCCCCCACGCTTCTCATTCCCACTCAGCTCTGTCACCTGCGGAGGAAAGAAAAGTCATCACCATCATGGACCGGACAGAGGAGAATGAGAGAAGAACAGCGAGAAAGAGAAAGCAGACGAGGAGAGCGGAGAAGAAGAGAGAGAGAGAGAGAGAGAGAGAGAGAGAGAGACAGCGGACGCGGAGAAGACAGATGCGGCACCTGCCGAGCTCTGCGCCGGCATCCTTCTGCTTGCTCCCCCCTCCCTGGACGAAGAACTCACACAGTGCTACGCTGCACCGAAGAAAGGAAGTGAAAGGAAGAGCAGAAAATAGAAGACAAACAGAGGGAAGAAAGGTGGAGAAAAAACGACCTGCAGATTCTTCTTGAACTTCAATTCCAAGAAACTAAACCAGCTTTAAATGAGCCACCTAAACTTTTCTGATTGGCTTTCATGCTTCCTTCTCTCCTCCTAGCATTAGTTTTTATTCCTTTCTGTCCTCTGTCTTGTCATTCCGTACCGCCCTCTGGCGAGAAAAAAAGTTTTTGGGGGACTTTTGCTTTTGAATAATTCTCACGGCTTCATCGGGCTGAAAAGCACTTTTCATTCTAATTAATTCTTCTCCAAGACGACTCAAAGGAGACCTTCCTCCCTCCCTCCCTCTCTCCCCCTCATCGCCCTCCCTCCCTCTCTTGCTTTTGAGACCAGAATAATTAGATCCGGAGATTGCCATGTACTGTACCGGAGCCAGAGGGCTCTGAGCTCCACAACTGAGCTCACACCTGGTGCAGGGCACTTTCTCTGTCTTTCAGAGAGAGGTGGAAAGGAGAAAAAGAAGAAGAAGAAGGAGAAGGGGAGTGGTGGTGGGAGCCATTTCTGAATCCCTGTGTTATGGTGGAGGGGGACTGAGGTGAAAGACTGTAGGGGGAGAGCCACACAAGAAGCCTGGGCTCTTGTGCAGTCCGGTGCTGCCTCGTCCGCGGGCTCAGAGAGCCACCCCTGAGGAGATTAAAGGAGGCGAAGCGTTCCCCAGAGAAGGTGAGGTGGAAGAGCAGACGGATTCAGTTCAGTGGCTTTTTTTTTTCTTCATGCATTTTAGAGGCTTTGCAGTTCGAACTCAACCTTAGCTGCCATCTGAACGCTTTGTAGAGTAGAGAGTTGAGAATAAAACATGCTGTCTCTCTTTCTCTCTATATCTCTGTCTCTCTTGCTATTTCAACTCATAAGTGCACTGCAATCTTGATCAAGAGCTTAGTAGGGTAGGGAAAGAGAAGGTATAAGTCACCAAAGGAAGAAAAGGTCAGGTATTTCTGCCACTTTATACAGAAATAAATATCAACAGAGCATAAAACAGCAGGGTGGGAGAGTCCTAGGAAACTCACATAGCAATGCTCTCTCTTTCCTCTCTCTTCTCTCCTTCTCTCTCTCTCTTTCTTTTAGCCCCTCTCACAAATACATGCAGACACACACACATACACAATGGACAGATTAGGGGTCTTGACTTGCCCTTCTTTTCCTTACCCAGGGAAGAATTCCAAGTTCTGAGAAAAAGACTTTAGTTGACATGCACATGTGCACACTCACACACACTCACACACACACTCACACACTCACACACACACTCACACACACACACACACACACACACACACACACACACACACACACACACACACACACACACACACACACACACACACACACACACTCCCTCCCTCCCTCCCTCACTCAATCTCACTCACTCACTCACACATACACAGACACACACACTGAGTTCCTCATAGCCTATTCTCTCCATCCCCTTATGTCTGTCCCCCACTGTCCTTCTAAGAAATACTCTTTCTGTTCCATTATTCACCAAATCCCTTTGCCGATTTTTTTTTCCATTTTACTTTACTTTCCTCTTTTTCCTCCTCCATTCTTCCGGCATTGCTGCCAAAAGCCGCTAATCACTAATCCAGCGTGTTTTGTGCTGATTTCTGCATTGATTGGCTGTCCACTCTGAAACCCTTGTCAGCTCAACCAGCACCCCTCCCCTGCGCTCTCTCCTTCACTGTGCCCCCATCCCTCTCCCTCGCTCTCTCTCTCTCTCTCTCACTCTCTCTCACTCCATCTCTTCCCCCTCCCTCTTTCTCTTTCTCTCTCTCTCTTACTCACTCACTCACCCGTTCATTGTCTCTGCTGTGTTCAGTGGCGTGGCGTTGGAGGAGAGCGGCTGCTTCGGCGAGGTGGGACGGTCCAGGCGAGACTCGCAGGTGAGTGGCGGTAAAACCGCCTTCGTCTTGCTCGCTACCATCTCAGCTTCTCCTGTTGCTCTGTGTGTGTGTATGTGTATGTCTTTGTGTGTTTATATATCACCATACTAACTGCATGACCTGTAGATGCAAAGAGATGTTTTTTTTCTGCTCTTGAATGGCTGAACTGAAATATGTGTATTTTAGACTGATAACTGACAAAACACGTGTGCAGATGTTATTCATGGAGTGGGGTAGCACTGAATGTTTTGGGAGAGATGGTGTTAACAGAAAGGTGCACTGAATGCTGAAAAGTTGAGGTAATCGGGGGGAGTTTATGAGGTAGGGAGCAGGTGCATGCGGGGTGTGTGTATCTGTGTGTGTTTGTGTGTGTGTAGGTTAGTGCTGCTGGTAGTAGAACAGGCTGTTTTAAGCTGTCCTGGCTGAGTGTGCTGATCTCAAGTTGTGGTTCCCTGGACTGACTGACACAGGCACACATGCTACAATATTGTACTGGTGTTAAACACACCATAGTTTTCCTCTTAATAAGCCCCCACTGTACATGGGCTTTTTCTACTTCTTTCTTTGCTCTTTCTTCTTCTCTAGCCCATGCACACACACACACACACACACACACACACACACACACACACACACACACACACACACACACACACACACACACACACACACACACACACACACACACACACACACACACGCACACGCTTATGATGTTCACTGACAAATGTAGGTATTTCCCTTGAGCTGAGCAGAAATAGATCTCCTTCTAAATGAGGACAAAGCGTGTGATGCAGCGATGCACATGCCACTACCAAGCCAGAATGACTGCGCTGAGGCAAACGGGGTGGGGGGGGGGGGGGGGGGGGGGGGGGGGAGTATGTGATTAAAAGCATTGAAAGATCCCAGATGTTTGTCGCCACGGGAAAGTCGTTCTATAATTCTCATTCTAATTCTCAAGAGGACAGGTGCTAAAAATATTTTAACAAGCACCAGTGAAATTATAGCAGCAGCCTCATACAATGAGGAGCATTAGAGAATGTGTTTCCAGCTGATACCATTGTGGGTTGTTGTTTTATTTTTGAAGACCGGGTACAGAAAGTTGCAGAAAAGAAAAAAAGGGAGTCTTTTTTTTCCCTCTTGCCTGAGGGGCTAGAATGATGATGTTGTTCTGTTTTCTCAGTTCTTCCTGTCAGAGGAGCGCTCCCCTCCCATATGATTCTTTCAGATATTTGTCATTCTGTCAACACTTTCTTATTGAGGTCGATGGGTGAGATGAAACAAATGATGTTTCTGTTTCTTTTTTTTTCATGAACCGGTGCATGGCCTGACTGCCCCGAGGTGGTTGAGATACAGACGACTTCATCATAGCTCTGGTAGAGGTGAAAAGAGAGAAAGGTGCAGTGATTAGATGAGATGGCATGGGCAACACATGGAGGTGCTTGCACTATATGAGGGTATCAGGGTGCCACTGGATTTTGTCAGGGAAAGATTCATGCTTTTTGAAGGCACAGCTGTGTGTATGTGTGTGTGTGTG
>NC_137908.1:15347814-15350314 GCF_963457725.1 Sprattus sprattus | reverse complement strand
TGCAGTGTAATCATGACGGGTGTGGGCTTGGGCACGAGCCCGCAGTACGACGGCTCCAGGCCAAACGCAGGCGTCTCAGCGGCCTGATTGAAGGGCCAAAGAGGCTCACAGAGAGGAGAGAAGAGAGAGGCAGCTCTGGCCCACGAAAGCGAGCGCCGGAGGCGCTGCCAAAACGAAAGAACATACACATCAGAGAAAGAGAGAGAGAGAGATAGAGAGGGAGAGAGAGAACTAAGGGGAGCCTTGTGCGTTTTCTTTTTTTTTTATCTGCGCAGTCTATCAGAGATTTAAAGGCTGGGTGCCATGATCAGAAAGTGAGATATATTTTCCCTCTCTTCACTCCTCCGGAGTTCTCTGTGAGCGTCTGTGCCTGATGCACCTCCCCACATCTATCTCTCTCTCTCTCTTGCTCTCTTTCTATATTTTACTCCCTCTCTCTCTCTCTCGCTCGTTTCTTCTTTTTCTTTTCATCTTTTTTCCCTGAGCCAGAATTGTGTAACGAACAGGGAGGATGCCTTGAATGTTGACAGAATTGGTTAATGATAGCCCACAGTTTGTGGGAGGGAAACGGGGCTGCATGCCAAACGAAGCAGATTGATCTCTCCCGCTGGTGCCAAGGTACAATAAATAATTATTGCCACTCACGACGGCGTATGACTCGCTGAGTGGAATTTCATTAGGAAGTATAGCCTATTAGCGCTCAAATTGTAGGCCGCCGCTATCCAACAATATAATTATGTGTCCTTTGTTTGCCGCGTGGAGGTTGACATCTGATGCTCCATGGGGGCGAAGCCGTCGCTTTCTCTGGAGAGAGTTTGTAAAGGGGTGCCACACTTCTTCTTTTTCTCTTCCCCCCTCCTCCTTCCTTTTTTTGTCTTCTCCTCTTTGCCGCTGTCTCCGCACCACCCTGACCTCCCTGACACCTGCGTTACACGGATTGAGAAAGTGTCCTCATTAAAAGCGAGACGCGGGGGCCACGTTGGAAGTCACCAGGGGGACACCCATTAGTATTAAGGGTGGGAAAGCGCGATAACAACCCAGGGGCACGAGGAGGGCGAAATATGAGTCGCTGCCATATAAATGCCGATATGCCCTTGACCAAAACCTGGTGGACTGAATGTACTGTATGGCTTGCGCGTTTTTTTTTTTTACTAAATTCTGCCTTATCTCTCTTGTTTGCTTGCTGCCTTTTGCTGTTATTATCAACCATGCCTCTCCTGTGGTGATCAATTTTACCAGTGTAGCGATTGGAATTGTGTCACCCTACAGTCCTAAGCACCATGGTGACTGCTATTTGTGGGAAATACGATAACAAGTGCTTCTGATAGCACCTCTCGCAACTGTCAGTTCCATTAAGAAGGGCTCACACCCAATGATGTGGGCCACCTATCACTCTCTTCAGTACTCAGCACTCGACCCACCCTCCCCAAAAGCCCTGCTACTTTCACCACTCGCTATTGTCACCATGGCACCATGGCCTTTCTACTACATGTCTGTGCCAATTTAACGTTTTTAGGGATAAAAGGTATTGGGGGGGGGGGGGGTTGTGTCCATAAATGCGAAAGCCCTTTCAGCCCTAACTGCACTTACTGAAGACTCGAGGCATAGGCCTGTGTGAGCTTGTGTTTCTTGTCGCGTTTTTACCAGCACATTTATTTTTTAATTACAGAGGCTCAGCGCACCCTGGAATAAAAAGTGGTCATGAAGTCATTCATGGAATCCATTTCTATTATCACAGGCTTGTGGTAAAATATTGATGATGGGGTTCTTAATAAGCACTGTTTAGGCAAGGCTGCCTTCAAATGTCATTATGCGCAGAGGTGATCTGAGCCTGTGGATCAATAGGCCAATATACAGTTGGCTCAAAGGAGGCCTGTCACTGAATGAACACATTTATTCTTTCAGCACAGAGGAACAAAGACAAAGAGATGATCTACATGTGTGTCTCTCTCTCTCTCTTGCTCGCTCTATCTTTTCTTCTTTTACTCTGTGAATCACTTTGTTTTGCAATGCATTGCTTGGTCTTGTATTTCCAGAATGTGTCCACTAGGGGGCCGGGTTAAACCATGCTCCCCTGCCTCAGTGGCAGGTGGTTAATGTGTGACCACTCGCAGCATGGAGAAGGACCAGATGCAAACATTTGTTCACATACTCTAGTCACAGAGAGAAAGGCATGAGAGAGGTAGAGAGTGAGAGAGCAGAAACTTAAAGGGAAAAGAGAGAGAGAGAGAGAGAGAGAGAGAGAGAGAGAGAGAGAGAGAGGGAGAGGGAGAGAGGGAGAAAGATGGGACAGAGGGTTGCTGAGAAAAAGAGGAAGAGTGGATTATAAATCCCTCTTGAAGTGCCTCCATAACTCAATGGGGTCTTTGTTAGCAGAGGCCAGGGAACAGGGCCGAGGGGGAGGGATGAGGATGGTGGGTGCAGTGACCAGTAGCATTACCTGCCACCCACCCCGCCACCATGACTCACGCATCCACCTCCACCAGCGGCCACCTCCACA